>NW_021703784.1:27730230-27792264 GCF_005190385.1 Monodon monoceros
CCTTTTTCATTTCTAATTCTATTGATTTGAGTCTTCTCCCTTTTTTTCTTGATGAGTCTGGCTAGTGGTTTATCTATTTTGTTTATCTTCTCAAAGAACCAGCTTTTAGTTTTATTGATCTTTGCTATTGTTTCCTTCATTTCTTTTTCATTTATTTCTGATCTGATTTTTATGATTTCTTTCCTTCTTCTAGCTTTGGGTTTTTTTTGTTCTTCTTTCTCTAATTGCTTGAGGTGCAAGGTTAGGTTGTTTATTCGAGATGTTTCCTGCTCCTTAAGGTGGGCTTGTATTGCTATAAACTTCCCCCTTAGAACTGCTTTTGCTGCATCCCATAGGTTTTGGGTCGATGTGTCTCCATTGTCATTTGTTTCTAGGTATTTTTTTATTTCCTCTTTGATTTCTTCAGTGATCACTTCATTATTAAGTAGTGTATTGTTTAGTCTCCATGTGTTTGTATTTTTTACAGATCTTTTCCTGTAATTGATATCTAGTCTCATGACGTTGTGGTCAGAAAAGATACTTGATACAATTTCAATTTTCTTAAATTTACCAAGGCTTGATTTGTGACCCAAGATATGATCTATCCTGGAGAATGTTCCATGAGCACTTGAGAAAAATGTGTATTCTGTTGTTTTTGGATGGAGTGTCCTATAAATATCAATTAAGTCCATCTTGTTTAATGTATCATTTTAAGCCTGTGTTTCCTTATTTATTTTCATTTT
The DNA here is from genome assembly GCF_005190385.1 of Monodon monoceros. Taxonomy (NCBI): domain Eukaryota; kingdom Metazoa; phylum Chordata; class Mammalia; order Artiodactyla; family Monodontidae; genus Monodon; species Monodon monoceros. The sequence continues at coordinate 27,730,953 of NW_021703784.1, forward strand.
GGATGATCTGTCCATGGGTGAAAGTGGGGTGTTAAAGTCCCCTACTATGAATGTGTTACTGTCGATCTCCCCTTTTATGGCTGTTAGTATTTGCCTTATGTATTGAGGTGCTCCTATGTTGGGTGCATAAATATTTACAATTGTTATATCTTCTTCTTGGATCGATCCCTTGATCATTATGTAGTGTCCTTCTTTGTCTCTTTTAATAGTCCTTATTTTAAAGTCTATTTTGTCTGATATGAGAATTGCTACTCCAGCTTTCTTTTGGTTTCCATTTGCATGGAATATCTTTTTCCATCCCCTTATTTTCAGTCTGTATGTGTCCCTAGGTCTGAAGTGGGTCTCTTGTAGACAGCATATATAAGGGTCTTGTTTTTGTATCCATTCAGCCAATCTGTGTCTTTTGGTGGGAGCATTTAGTCCATTTACATTTAAGGTAATTATCGATATGTATGTTCCTATTCCCATTTTCTATATTGTTTTGGGTTCGTTATTATAGGTCTTTTCCTTCTCTTGTGTTCCTTGTCTAGGGAAGTTCCTTTAGCATTTTTTGTAAAGCTGGTTTGGTGGTGCTGAACTCTCTCAGCTTTTGCTTGTCTGTAAAGGTTTTAATTTCTCCATCAAATCTGAATGAGATCCTTGCTGGGTAGAGTAGTCTTGGTTGCAGGTTTTTCTCCTTCATCACTTTCAGTATGTCCTGCCACTCCCTTCTGGCTTGTAGGGTTTCTGCTGAGAGATCAGCTGTTAACCTTATGGGGATTCCCTTGTGTGTTATTTTTTGTTTTTCCCTTGCTGCTTTTAATATGCTTTCTTTGTATTTAATTTTTGACAGTTTGATTAGTATGTGTCTTGGCGTATTTCTCCTTGGATTTATCCTGTATGGGACTCTCTGTGCTTCCTGGACTTGATTAACTATTTCCTTTCCCATATTAGGGAAGTTTTCAACTATAATCTCTTCAAATGTTTTCTCAGTCCCTTTCTTTGTCTCTTCTTCTTCTGGAACCCCTATAATTCGAATGTTGGTGCGTTTAATGTTGTCCCAGAGGTCTCTGAGACTGTCCTCAGTTCTTTTCATTCTTTTTTCTTTATTCTGCTCTGCAGTAGTTATTTCTACTATTTTATCTTCCAGGTCACTTATCCGTTCTTCTGCCTCAGTTATTCTGCTATTGATCCCATCTAGAGTACTTTTAATTTCATTTATTGTGTTGTTCATCATTGCTTGTTTCATCTTTATTTCTTCTAGGTCCTTGTTAACTGTTTCTTGCATTTTGTCCATTCTACTTCCAAGATTTTGGATCATCCTTACTATCATTATTCTGAATTCTTTTTCAGGTAGACTGCCTATTTCCTCTTCATTTGTTAGGTCTGGTGCATTTTTATCTTGCTCCTTCATCTGCTGTGTGTTTTTCTGTCTTCTCATTTTGCTTATCTTACTGTGTTTGGGGTCTCCTTTTTGCCGGCTGCAGGTTCGTAGTTCCCGTTGTTTTTGATGTCTGTCTCCAGTGGCTAAGGTTGTTTCAGTGGGTTGTGTAGGCTTCCTGGTGGAGGGGACTAGTGCCTGTGTTGTGGTGGATGAGGCTGGATCTTGTCTCTTTAGTGGGCAGGTTCACGTCTGGTGGTGTGTTTTGGGGTGTCTGTGGCCTTATTATGATTTTAGGCAGCCTCTCTGCTAATGGGTGGGGTTGTGTTCCTGTTTTGCTAGTTGTTTGGCATAGGTTGTCCAGCACTGTGGCTTGCTGGTCGTTGAGTGAAGCTGGGTGCTGGTGTTAAGATGGAGGTCTCTGGGAGATTTCCGCCGTTTAATATTATGTGGAGCTGGGAGGTCTCTTGTTGACCAGTGTCCTGAAGTTGGCTCTCCTACCTCAGAGGCAGAGCCCTGACTCCTGGCTGGAGCACCAAGAGCCTTTCATCCACACGGCTCAGAATAAAAGGGAGAAAAAGTAGAGAGAATTAGTAGAAGTATGAGGAAAGAAAGAAGGAAAGGAGGAAAGGAAGGAAGGAAGAAAGAAGCAAAGAAGGAAAGAAAGGAGGGAGGGAGGGAGGGAGGGAGGAAGGAAGGAAGGAAGGAGGGAAAGAAGGAAAAAAGACAGAAAGAAAGAAGATAAGTAAAAATAAAATAAAGTATAATATAGTTATTGAATTAAAAAATATTTAGAAAAAAAAAAAAAAAGGGACAGATAGAACCTTAGGACAAATGTTGGAAGCAAAGCTATACAGAGAAAATCTTACACAGAAGGAAACACATACACCTTCACAAAAAGAGGTAAAGGGGGAAAAATCATAAATCTTGCTCTCAGAGACCACCTCCTCAATTTGGGGTGATTCGTTGTCTAAAGGAGGGAAGGAAGGAAGGAAAGAAAGAAAGAAAGAACGAAGGTAAAGTATAATAAAGTTATTACAATTAAAATTAATTATTGAGAAAAAAAATTTTTTTAAAAAACCATGGACAGATAGAGCCCTAGGACAAATGGTGGAAGCAAGAGTATACAGGCAAGATCTCACACAGAAGCATACATGTACCCATTCACAAAAAGAGGAAAAGGGAAAAAAATCATAGATCTCGCTCCTAAAGTCCACCTCTTCAATTTGGGATCATTCCTTGTCTATTCAGGTATTCCACAGATGCAGGGTATAGCAAGTTGATTGTGGAGCTTTAATCCGCTGCTTCTGAGGCTGCTGGGAGAGATTTCCCTTTCTCTTCTTTGTTCTCACAGCTTACAGGAGCTCAGCTTTGGATTTGGCCCTGCTTCTGCGTGTAGGTCGCTGGAGGGCGTCTGTTTTTTGCTCAGACAGGACAGGGTTAAAGGAGCCGCTGATTCGGGGGCTCTGGCTCACTCAGGCCGGGGGTGGGGGGGGCAAGGAGGGGCACTGCGTGCGGGGCGGGCCTGCGGCGTCAGAGGCAGCGTGACGTTGCGGCAGAGGCCGGCGTGACGTTGCACCAGCCTGAGGCCCGCCGTGCGTTCTCCCGGGGAAGTTGTCCCTGGTTCCCGGGAGCCTGGCAGTGGCGGGCTGCACAGGCTCCGCGGAAGAGGTGTGTGGAGAGTGACCTGTGCTCGCACACAGGCCCCTTGGTGGCGGCAGCAGCAGCCTTAGCGTCTCCCGCCCGTCTCTGGGGTCCGCGGTTTTAGCCGCGGCTCGCGCCCGTCTCTGGAGTTCCTTTAAGCAGCGCTCTTAAACCCCTCTCCTCGCGCACCAGGAAACAAAGAGGGAAGAAAAAGTCTCTTGCCTGTTCGGCAGGTGCAGGCTTTTCCCCGAACTCCCTCCCGGCTAGTCGTGGTGCACTAACCCCTTCAGGCTATGTTCAAGCCGCCAACCCCGGTCCTCTCCCTGTGCTCCGTCCAAAACCGAAAGCCGAACCTCAGCTCGCAGCCCCGCCCGCCCCGGCGGGTGAGCCGACAAGCCTCTCGGGCTGGTGAGTGCCGGTCGGCACCGATCCTCTGTGCAGGAATCTCCCGCTTTGCCCTCCGCACCCGTCGCTGTGCACTACTCCGCGGTTCCGAAGCTCCCCCCTCCGCCTCCCGCAGTCTCCGCCCGCGGAGGGTCTTCCTAGTGTGTGGAAACTTTTCCTCCTTCACAGCTCCCTCCCACTGGTGCAGGTTCCGTCCTTATTCTTTTGTCTCTGTTTTTTCTTTTTTTCTTTTGCCCTACCCAGGTACGTGGGGAGTTTCTTGCCTTTTGGGAGGTCTGAGGTCTTCTGCCAGCCTTCAGTAGGTGTTCTGTAGGAGTCGTTCCACATGTAGATGTATTTCTGGTGTATCCGTGGGGAGGAAGGCGATCTCTGCGTCTTACTCTTCCGCCATCTTCAAGGTCCCCCCTGAAATCATATTTTACCTCTAATTGTTTTGTGTACTCAACTGCTAACTGTGGATATAGATGATTTTGTTACTATTGTCTTTTAAGCTGGCCTTAACCAATATGATTTTTCCTTTCATAAATTTAATGTTTCTAGTTGTGGCCTTTTCTTTTTTGTTTAAAGAAGTTTATTTAACATTTCTTTAATTGGTTTGATGTACTGAACATTTTTAGCTTTTGCTTATCTATAAGGCTTTTGCTCTCTCCATCAAATCTGAATGAGAGCCTTGCCAAGCAGAAATTCTTGTGAATAGTAGGCTTTTCACTTTCACCATTTTAAATATATCATGCCATGCCCTTATAGCCTGCCATGTTTCTGCTGAAAAGTCAAATAATAGCCTTATGGGAGTTCCCTTGTATGTAACTTTTTACTTTTCCCTTGCTGCTTTTGATATTCTCTTTATTTTTAGTTTTTGCCATTTTAATTACAATGTGTCTTAGTGTTTTTCTCTTGGGTTGATCTTATATGGGGTTCTGCACTTCCTGGACTTGGAAGTCTGTTTCCTTTCCCAGGTTAAGAAAGTTTTCAGCTGTTATGTCTTCAATTATGTTCTCAGCCCCTTTCTCTCTCTTCTCCTTTTGGGGCATTTATAATATGAATAATAATGCACTTGATGTTCCCTCATAGATCTCTTAAACTGACCTCACTTCTTTTCATTCTCCTTTCTTTTTTTTCTGTTCAGAGTCAGTTATTTCCACTACTCTGTCTTCCAGCTCATTGATCTGTTCCTCTGTGTCATTTAGTCTACTGTTGATTCCTTCTTGTGTATTTTTCATTTCAGTTACTGTATTCTAAACCTCTGTTTGGTTGTTCTTTATACACTCTAACTCTTTGTTAAAAACTTCTAACTTCTTAGTCTGTGCATCCATTCACTTCCCAAGTTTTTTGAACACCTTTACAATCACTAACCTGACTCTTCCTTTGGTAGATTGGTTATCTTCACCTCACTTAGTTCTTCTTCTGTGGTTTTGTGTTGTTCCTTCTTCTGGAACATGTTCCTCTGTTGCCTCATTTTGCCTAAGTTGCTGTTTTTTCTATATATGTATCTGGTAGGTTGGTTATGTTTTCTTTTTTTTAAGATATTTTTGATGTGGACCATTTTTAAAGTCTTTATTGAATTTGTTACAATATTACTTGTTTTATGTTTTAGTCTTTTGGCCATGAGGAATGTGGGATCTTAGCTCCCCAACCAGTGATTGAACCTGCACCCCCTGCATTGGAAGGCAAAGTCTTAACCACTGGGCTGCCAGGGAAGTCCCTGGTTATGTTTTCTGATCTTAGACACGTGATGTTTTGTAGGAAATGTCCTATGTGTCCCAGCATCTCTTATCACTAGAGCTATATGCTCTAGAATTTCCCCCTATGAGGACTATATGGGTCTTTCTGTTGTGGTTAGTTAACCTTGTGGGCAGACTGGTAGGCTTTGTTGTCCACCAGTCCAGTTGGTTGCCAGGCCATGACTTGTGTGAAGGCTGCTGGCTACTGGTTGGTGGGACTAGGTCATGAGGCAGTTGACTACAGGACCTGGGGGGCTCTGGAACTAGTGCTGACTTAGTGGTGGGTGGAGTCAACATCCAGGAGACCCTGAGGTTGTTCCCTGCCCACTGGTGGGTGAAGCCAGTTTCTTGGGCCAGTGGTGGTCTATTGGTTAGCCAGGTCCTAGAGTCTGGTTACAGGGTCCAGGGATCCCCAAACTGGTTTCAGATCAATGGTGGCTGGAAACTGTTTTTGAAACAGTTGGCTATGGTGTCTGGGTTGTCTAGAAGGATGTGTTGGCCTACTAGTGGGCAGGTCCAGGTCCAAGCCAGTTCCAGGACAGGAATTGGCCTGCTAGTTGGGCCAAGTCTTTATGCTATGGGGCTGTGATTTTCTTGCTGCTAACGCATGCCCTCTATTGGGTAAGATTGGGCCGAAGGCTAGAGCGGTCTCATTGGTGGACAGGGCAAAGGCCAGGGGATTCTGAGGTTGGTGCCTGACCACTGGGAGCTGGGCCTCAGAGTCTCTGGCTGGAAGACCTTGGTGGTATCATGTCTAGTACCTGCACAGTGAGGCATGGGGCAGGGTCCTTGACCCTCTGGTGGGCTGACACTTGCCAGTGTCAGTGTCCACATGGTAGAAGGAATTCCCTTAAATGGCTGCCACCTGTGTCTCTGGACCTAGGGTGAGCTCCGTTGCCTACTGCCTCTCTGGGAGGCTCTCCAGTATCAACAAGTAGATCTGACTCTGGGTCCTTTCAAATTATTGGTTCTGTCCTGGCTCTCAGAGTGTGTGAGATTTTGTGTGCACACTTTAAGAGTGAATTTTCTTTCTTCCAGCCTTCTGAGAATCCAGAAAATAAGCCCAGCTGGCCCTTGAACCAAATGTTCTGGGGTTTAACTTCTCAGTTCAGAAGCCCTGCACTGGGGAGCCCAGTGTGGGGCTTGAACCTCTCACTCATTTGAGAGAAACTCTGCAATAGTATTTATTCTCATGAATCACTATATTTTACATCTATAATTTATATAATATTATACATTGACTATACTTCAATAAAAAAAAGTAATTATTCTCCTGTTTGTTGTTCGCCCACCCAAGTTATAGGACTTGAATATATTGTGACTCTTTCCCTCCTACCTTTCTTGTTGTGGTTCCTTCTTTATATCTTTAGTTGTAGAAGATATTTTCTGGTAGGTTCTGACCTTTGTCATCAATCGTTGTTCTGTAAATCGTTGTGATTTTGGTGTGCCTGTGAGAGGAGGTGAGCTCAGATTCTTTCTACTCCACCATATTGCCACTGACCCTCCAGCTCTTTTTTTTTTTTCCTCAGTTTTTATATTATTTGGGATTAATAGAATTAGTTGGATTGTTTTTCATGATTCTATTTTATTTACACCCTTGGCTTATTTATTATACCACATTTAAAATTTTTCTTTAATTTAGTGATTTCTTTATGGTGTCCAATATACACACGTAACTTATCAAAAGTTTGCTTTCAAATGATAGCGTACCATTTCTTATACAGTTAAAAAGCCATACATAAACATACTGCCAAGTCATCCCTCCTATTCTGTGTGCTATTTTTGTCACACATTTTACTTTTTAATAGTTTATAAACTAGAAGTTACATTATTACTATTTTTAAACACTGTATGGTCATCTCGAGTGATTTTAAAAAATAATATCTTTCATATATATATTCATGTTTACCATTTCTGAAGCTATTATTTGTGTGGTTTCATGTTTCTCTCTGGTTTTATATTCCTTCTGTGTGAAGAACTTCTTCCTGGAATATTTCTTATAGCACAATGAATTTTCTTACTTTTCTTTGTCTGGACAAATATTTATATCACCTTAAGTTTTCAAAGGCATTTTCATTAGCATAGAATTCTGGGTTATCAGTTTTTGTTTGTTTGTCAGCTTATTTTTTTCCAACAGTTTAAAGGTGCTACTTCATTGTCTTCTGTCTTGCATAGTTTCTGACAGATAATCTACTATAATCCTGGTGTGCGATTTTTAAATGGTAGTATTTTTCTCTGATTTCCTTCACAGTATTGTTCTACAGCTCTGTATACTTTGCTCTGTTTTATTGAGTTTGTTTTTCTGTTTGTATTTCTAATTTTTTATTTTTTTGTATAGTTCTTCAAGTTCACTGATTCTTTCTTCAGCTTCCTTGAATCTAATAATAAGCTTCTCAAGGACTTTTTCATCAGTAAGTTCTTTTTATTTCTTATATTTTAACTTGACTCTTTTTTTTATAGCTTCTGTAACTATTTAAAAAATTTTAATCTAGCCATGCCTGCTGTCTATCTTTTTTTTTTTTTTTTTTTTTTTTTGTACACGGGCCTCTCACTGTTGTGGCCTCTCCTGTTGTGGGACACAGGCTCTGGACACACAGACTCAGTGGCCATGGCTCACAGGCCCAGCTGCTCCGTGGCATGTGGGATTTTCCCAGACCGGGGCATGAACCCATGTCCCCTGCATCAGCAGGCGGACTCTCAACCTCTGCACCACCAGTGAAGCCCACCTGCTGTCTATCTTTTGACTAAATACCTTAATATATTAACCATAGAACTTTCAAAGTCCTGGTTTGATAGTTCCACCATTTTATCTTCCCTGAATTATGTTAATTCCTTTTGTCTCTGAAAAATGGGTGGTTTTTTTTTTTCTTGTTTTACTGTGAATCTTGTAAATTTTGGTCACATAAGTGACATCATATGAACAATATTAGAGACTGAGGCAAATGATAATAACACCTGCAAATACTATTCTATCATGCAGTTAGTATGCAATGTTGAGTCAGTTTTGTCAGGATTTGAGCTGAGTTTGTGTGTGTGGTTGCTCTGGTTACTTTCACCGTAATGTAGGCTTCAAAATCCTCCAATGTATTTCATGTACTGGGAACCTAGTGGTGAAGGGCTTTTCTCAGTATTTGTGTCCCACCTTCAGATTTCAGTCAATGTTGAACATCTTTGCTACATGGGGTTCCCTCTCCATGTTCTAACCCTACAAGATCAGTAGAATCCACTGACTATTTAACAAGGGCTTACTAGGTTAGTTGTGAGAGGATGGGAAGGGAGAGTTCTCTGTTATTATTGTCCAACTTCAGTCTTATATAATAAGCCTAGTGTGTCTGGATCTTGGAGGTGAGAATTTCATAGCATCCCTGCCACTCTTCTCCAAGGCAGACAGATATTGCTTTATACCTGTGGTGGACTTGTCTGAGGGTATTCTTTCACCTACTCTTTTCCCAGCAACAACAGCTATTTAACTATTCCTTGGAAGTGACATAGATCACAGTCTTTCCCCAAATGCTTAAACATTTTGCTCCATATGAGGTAATAAACTGTGCAGGGGGAGTGAAACTACATGCCTTTTCTGAAGCACAGACTAATCCCTTCTATATCAATCAGAATTTAATAAGAGAAATAAATCACTAGAATATACATATGGATTTATTACTGAAATTTGACCTTAATCAATTGTGAGAGCTGGTTAAGCAGTTCCTGTAGGTCCTTTAATCTAATACTGGAACTCAAAATCCATAGGGCAGGTAATTGGGAAGAGAAGATGAATATAATGTGAGAAGATCAAGACACAATCTGGAACCTCTAAGCCCAAACTCTGTCAAGTTTTGTTGTTTCCGAATTTGATGGTATGGAGATTCAGGGAAGGGTAAAGAAGTATCATTCTGTAAAGGTGAATTAGTCTATTAACAAAGATGTGCATAAATTACAAAATGGCTAATTCCCTCCCACCCCCCAAATCTCCCAATAATACCTCTTGTATCCCACTGTAACTGGAAATATACATTAATAGTAATTGGGGGAAAAGTAATTCATCCTCACTAAAGTGATATCTTAAAGATCCTCATACCATCTTCAGCTTCTGCACCCCATGGTGAGTTCTTTCTGCTATGTCCACACCTTGCCCTTAATTTTTCCATATGTATCCAGGGTCATTTCTCAGGGTCACGGAAAAAAGCATGGGAATGAATATGAAATTCACTTGTGTCTAGGGTCCCAGCAGTTCAGTTCAAACTAAATGAACAAAAAGTTCATTCAGATGTATGACTTAAACTTGCCTAAGATAGTGTAGGGAAAATTTGGATTAACAACTGTTCTTATGAGGGAAAATATGGATGGAATTTTAAGTTGACTACAAACTAAATATAAGAAGACATCTTGATGTGACTGTGAAAATAAACCAATGCATGCTTTAGTTACTTTAGCAGAAGAATATTTTCATCAGCAGATATTGACAATTAGGAATGAGGTAAGGAAGAGACAAGCAAGACATCTATAAAACATGCCTTAGAAAAAATAATTGTAGTAAGAAAGAATAGTATACTTGGGAGACACAGATGGCAGAATAGAAGGACATGGAGCTCACCTACTCTCACAAATACATCAAAAATACATATAAATGTGGAACAATTCTCACAGAATACCTACTGAATACAGGTGGAAGAAATACAACCAAAGCTGCAAGAAAGATCACCACATAACCTGATAATATTAAAATAAAATTAAAAAAAAAGGAATTGATATGGGACCTGCCCCCTGGGAGAGAGCTGTGAAAGAAAAAAGGTTCCCTCATCATGGGAACCCCCTTCACCAGCTGGGAGGCCATCTGGGAAAGATAGTTTCAGAGACATTGAGAAGGGTGTAGAAGCCAGCTTGCAGCAGGCAGAGCATTAAGAGACTAGCACAGGCGTTCCTGGCCACCTTGCTGCACTCCCCAGCCTGAGACAAGCAACAGCTGGTATGTGCAGGGCTGTGACAACCACAGAGAAAAGAGGAGGCCCTGCTCAACATCCAGCACAGGGTTTTGTCACCGCAACACCAATCAGATCCTTATCAATGGGATAATAACCAGTGCACATTGAGTAAAGACATGGAATGCATCCATAAAAAAGCAGTCCTTGCATTAAAAAATTCGAGTCACACATGTTACTCAGGGATGCTCCCACATAAAAACAGCCCTTCAAGACCACAATAGATAACTGGTTCTCCTAAATTCATAGAGTCAGAGAAATATAAGTAAAATGAAGAAGCAGAAGAGCCACACCCAGTTAAGAGAACAAGAGAAATCCCCTGAAACAAAAAAAAACAATGAAACAGACCCCTCTGGCCTACCAGACCTGGAGTTCAAAAAGGAGATAATAAAAAATACTGAGGTGGCCTTCCTTGGTGGCGCAGTGGTTGATAATCTGCCTGCTAATGCAGGGGACACGGGTTCGAGCCCTGGTCTGAGAGGATCCCATATGCTGCAGAGCAACTAGGCCCATGAGCCACAACCACTGAGCCTGCGTGTCTGGAGCCTGTGCTCCGCAATAACAGAGGCCGTGATAGTGAGAGGCCCATGCACCACGATGAAGAGTGGCCCCCGCGTGCCACTACTAGAGAAAGCCCTTGCACAGAAATGAAGACCCAACACAGGAAAAATAAATAAATTAATTAATAAACTCCTACTCCCAACATCTTCTTAAAAGAAAAGTACTGAGGAAATTAAGAAAGGCTATTTATAGAAATGCATATCACTGTAACAAGGAAAATATAAAGAGGAGCTAGTTAAAATTAGGAAATGCATTTGCTGAGATGAAAGCCAAGCTAAAGGCAATGAATAGCAAGCTAAATAATGCAGAAGAACAAATAAGTGATCTGGAAGAGAGAATAATGGAAATCACCCAATCAGAACAGCAGTGAGAAAGCCAAATTAAAAAAAAAAAATGAAAGCAATCTAAAAAACCTATGGGATAATATAAAGCATGCCAATCTGTGCATAATAGGGATGCCAGAAGGAGAAGAAAGATAAAGAGGGATTGAAAATGTATTTGAAGAAATTATGGCTGAAAATTCCCAAACCTAAAGAAGAAAACAGATATCCAGGTACAGGAAAGACAGAAAATCTCAAACAAGATGAACCCAAACAGACCTATAAAAAACATATTACAATTAAAATGGCTAAAGTTAAAGATCAAGAGGATTCTAAAGGCAGCAAGAGATAAAGAGTTAGTTACAAAGGGAACCCCCATAAGGCGATCATCTGATTTCTCTACAGAAATGTTGTAGGACAGAGGGAGTGCCAAGATGTATTCAAACTCATAAATGGGAAAAGCCTGCAACCTAGGAAATTCTACCCAGCAAGATTATAATTTAGAATAGAAACAGAGATAAAGAAATTCTCAGACAAGCAAAAATTTAAAAAATACAGCTATCTTAAATCTATCCTAAAGGAAATATTGAAAAACCTTCTGTAAAGAGAAAAGAAGCAAAATATACAGGAAAGAGAAAACCACATTTGGAAAGTAAATTACTAAATAAGCCAGTACATAGATTTTTTTAAAAAATCAAATAAAAATTGTTAAACAGATGATAACTACAATTAACAGAAAAGGGATAAACATGAAGATGTAAAAGAGGACATCAAAATCATAAAACATGGAGGAGAAGTGTGAGAAAAATGGAGATTTTTTTCTTAGAATGTGTTTGAGCCTATATGACTGACTACAAGTCTAAAGCAAGTGGATATAGTAACGGATTAACATACTTGAAAAACAGGGTAATCACAAATCAAATATATATAATAGATATATTAAAAAAAAAAAGAAGGTAACTCAATCATAATACAAAAGAAAACCATAACCATAATACGAAAGAAAACACAAAAGGAAAAAAAAAACAAACAAAAAGAAAGGAACAAAGAAGAAATAAAAATCAACTGGAAAACAAGGTCTAAAATAACAATAAGTACATAGCTATCATTAATTACCTTGAAGGACAATGGACTACATGCTCTGATCAAGCACAGGGAGCTCAGTTCAGTGCTCTGTGATGACCTAGACAGGTGGGATGGGGGGTGGGAGGGAGGTCCAAGAGGTAGGGGCTATATGTATACATAAGCTGATTCACTTCATTGTACAACAGAAACTCACACAACATTGCAAAGCAATTATACTCCAATAAAATTATTTAAAAGAAGATATAGAGTGGCAGAATGGATAAAGCAAACAATAACCTAAAATATGCTTCCAATAAGAGACTCACTTCAGGGGGACCTTGAAGATCGCGGAAGAGTAAGATGCGGAGATTGCCTTCCTCCCCACGGATACACCAGAAATACATCTACACGTGGAATAACTCGTACAGAACACCTACTGAAGGCTGGCAGAAGACTTCAGACCTCCCAAAAGAAAAGAAACTCCCCACGTACCTGGGTAGGGCAAAAGAAAAAAAGAAAAAACAAAGACAAAAGAATAAGGACGGCACCTGCACCAGTGAGAGGGAGCTGTGAAGGAGGAAAAGTTTCCACACACTAGGAAGCCCCTTCGCGGGCGGAGACTGCGGGAGGCGGAGGGGGGAGGTTCGGGACCGCGGAGGAGTGCACAGCGACGGGTGCGGAGGGCAAAGCGGGGAGATTCCCGCACAGAGGATCGGTGCCGACCGGCACTCACCAGCCCGAGAGGCTTGTCTGCTCACCTGCCGGGGCGGGCAGGGCTGCGAGCTGAGGCTCGGGTTTCGGTTTCGGACGGAGCGCAGGGAGAGGACTGGGGTTGGCGGCTTGAACATAGCCTGAAGGGGTTAGTGCACCACGACTAGCCGGGAGGGAGCCCGGGGAAAAGTCTGCACCTGCCGAAGAGGCAAGAGACTTTTTCTTCCCTCTTTGTTTCCTGGTGCGCGAGGAGAGGGGTTTAAGAGCGCTGCTTAAAGGAACTCCAGAGACGAGCGCGAGCCGCGGCTAAAAGCGCGGACCCCAGAGACGGGCGGGAGACGCTAAGGCTGCTGCTGCCGCCACCAAGGGGCCTGTGTGCGAGCACAGGTCACTCTCCACACACCTCTTCCGCGGAGCCTGTGCAGCCCGCCACTGCCAGGTTCCCGGGATCCAGGGACAACTTCCCCGGGAGAACGCACGGCGGGCCTCAGGCTGGTACAACGTCACGCCGGCCTCTGCCGCCGCAGGCCCGCCCCGCACGCAGTGCCCCTCCCTCCCCCCCTCCACCCCCGGCCTGAGTGAGCCAGAGCCCCCGAATCAGCGGCTCTTTAACCCCGTCCTGTCTGAGCAAAAAACAGACGGCCTCCAGCGACCTACACGCAGGGGCAGGGCCAAATCCAAAGCTGAGCTCCTGTGAGCTGTGAGAACAAAGAAGAGAAAGGGAAATCTCTCCCAGCAGCCTCAGAAGCAGCGGATTAAAGCTCCACAATCAACTTGATATACCCTGCATCTGTGGAATACCTGAATAGACAAGGAATGATACCAAATTGAAGAGGTGGACTTTAGGAGCGAGATCTGTGATTTTTTTCCCCTTTTCCTCTTTTTGTGAATGTGTACATGTATGCTTCTGTGTGAGATCTTGCCTGTATAGTCTTGCTTCCACCATTTGTCCTAGGGCTCTATCCGTCCATGGTTTTTTAAAAAAATTTTTTTTTCTTAATAATTAATTTTAATTGTAATAACTTTATTATACTTTACCTTCGTTCTTTCTTTCTTTCTTTCCTTCCTTCCTTCCCTCCTTTAGACAACGAATCATCCCAAATTGAGGAGGTGGTCTCTGAGAGCAAGATTTATGATTTTTCCCCCTTTACCTCTTTTTGTGAGGGTGAATGTGTATGCTTCTGTGTAAGATTTTCTCTGTATAGCTTTGCTTCCAACATTTGTCCTAAGCTTCTATCCGTCCCTTTTTTTTTTTTCTAAATATTTTTTAATTCAATAACTATATTATACTTTATTTTATTTTTACTGTATCTTCTTTCTTTCTGTCATTTTTCCTTCTTTCGCTCCCTCCTTCCTTCCTCCCTCCCTCCCTCCCTCCTTTCTTTCCTTCTTTGCTTCTTTCTTCCTTCCTTCCTTTCCTCCTTTCCTTCTTTCGTTCCTCATACTTCTACTAATTCTCTCTACATTTTCTCCCTTTTATTCTGAGCCGTGTGGATGAAAGGCTCTTGGTGCTCCAGCCAGGAGTCAGGGCTCTGCCTCTGAGGTAGGAGAGCCAACTTCAGGACACTGGTCAACAAGAGACCTCCCAGCACCACATATTATTAAACGGCGGAAATCTCCCAGAGACCTCCATCATAACACCAGCACCCAGCTTCACTCAACGACCAGCAAGCCACAGTGCTGGACAACCTATGCCAAACAACTAGCAAAACAGGAACACAACCCCACCCATTAGCAGAGAGGCTGCCTAAAATAATAAGGCCACAGACACCCCAAAACACACCACCAGACGTGAACCTGCCCACTAGAGAGACAGGATCCAGCCTCATCCACCACAACACAGGCACTAGTCCCCTCCACCAGGAAGCCTACACAACCCACTGAAACAACCTTAGCCACTGGAGACAGACATCAAAAACAACGGGAACTACGAACGTGCAGCCTGCAAAAAGGAGACCCCAAACACAGTAAGATAAGCAAAATGAGAAGACAGAAAAACACACAGCAGATGAAGGAGCAAGATAAAAATGCACCAGACCTAACAAGTGAAGAGGAAATAGGCAGTCTACCTGAAAAAGAATTCAGAATAATGATAGTAAGGATGATCCGAAATCTTGGAAGTAGAATGGACAAAATGCAAGAAACAGTTAACAAGGACCTAGAAGAAATAAAGATGAAACAAGCAATGATGAACAACGCAATAAATGAAATTAAAAGTACTCTAGATGGGATCAATAGCAGAATAACTGAGGCAGAAGAACGGATAAGTGACCTGGAAGATAAAATAGTGGAAATAACTACTGCAGAGCAGAATAAAGAAAAAAGAATGAAAAGAACTGAGGACAGTCTCACAGACCTCTGGGACAACATTAAACACACCAACATTCGAATTATAGGTGTTCCAGAAGAAGAAGAGAAAAAGAAGGGGACTGAGAAAATATTTGAAGAGATTATAGTTGAAAACTTCCCTAATATGGGAAAGGAAATAGTTAATCAAGTCCAGGAAGCACAGAGAGTCCCATACAGGATAAATCCAAGGAGAAATACGCCAAGACACATATTAATCAAACTATCAAAAATTAAATACAAAGAAAGCATATTAAAAGCAGCAAGGGAAAAACAACAAATAACACACAAGGGAATCCCCATAAGGTTAAGAGCTGATCTCTCAGCAGAAACCCTACAAGCCAGAAGGGAGTGGCAGGACATACTGAAAGTGATGAAGGAGAAAAACCTGCAACCAAGACTACTCTACCCAGCAAGGATCTCATTCAGATTTGATGGAGAAATTAAAACCTTTACAGACAAGCAAAAGCTGAGAGAGTTCAGCACCACCAAACCACCTTTACAACAAATGCTAAAGGAACTTCTCTAGACAAGAAACACAAGAGAAGGAAAAGACCTATAATAACGAACCCAAAACAATATAGAAAATGGGAATAGGAACATACATATCGAAAATAACCTTAAATGTAAATGGACTAAATGCTCCCACCAAAAGACACAGATTGGCTGAATGGATACAAAAACAAGACCCTTATATATGCTGTCTACAAGAGACCCACTTCAGACCTAGAGACACATACAGACTGAAAGTAAGGGGATGGAAAAAGATATTCCATGCAAATGGAAACCAAAAGAAAGCTGGAGTAGCAATTCTCATATCAGACAAAATAGACTTTAAAATAAGGACTATTAAAAGAGACAAAGAAGGACACTACATAATGATCAAGGGATCGATCCAAGAAGAAGATATAACAATTGTAAATATTTATGCACCCAACATAGGAGCACCTCAATACATAAGGCAAATACTAACAGCCATAAAAGGGGAGATCGGCAGTAACACATTCATAGTAGAGGACTTTAACACCCCACTTTCACCCATGGACAAATCATCCAAAATGAAAATAAATAAGGAAACACAGGCTTAAAATGATACATTAAACAAGATGGACTTAATTGATATTTATAGGACACTCCATCCAAAAACAACAGAATACACATTTTTCTCAAGTGCTCATGGAACATTCTCCAGGATAGATCATATCTTGGGTCACAAATCAAGCCTTGGTAAATTTAAGAAAATTGAAATAGTATCAAGTATCTTTTCTGACCACAATGCCATGAGACTAGATATCAATTACAGGAAAAGATCTGTAAAAAATACAAACACATGGAGACTAAACAATACACTACTTAATAATGAAGTGATCAGTGAAGAAACCAAAGAGGAAATAAAAAAATACCTAGAAACAAATGACAATGGAGACACAACAACCCAAAACCTATGGGATGCAGCAAAAGCAGTTCTAAGGGGGAAGTTTATAGCAATACAAGCCCACCTTAAGAAGCAGGAAACATCTCGAATAAACAACCTAACCTTGCACCTCAAGCAATTAGAGAAAGAAGAACAAAAAAACCCCAAAGCTAGCAGAAGGAAAGAAATCATAAAAATCAGATCAGAAATAAATGAAAAAGAAATGAAGGAAACAATAGCAAAGATCAATAAAACTAAAAGCTGGTTCTTTGAGAAGATAAACAAAATAGATAAACCACTAGCCAGACTCATCAAGAAAAAAAGGGAGAAGACTCAAATCAATAGAATTAGAAATGAAAAAGGGGAAGTAACAACTGACACTGCAGAAATAAAAAAAATCATGAGAGATTACTACAAGCAACTCTATGCCAATAAAATGGACAATCTGGAAGAAATGGACACATTCTTAGAAATGCACAACCTGCCAAGACTGAATCAGGAAGAAAGAGAAAATATGAACAGACCAATCACAAGCACTGAAATTGAAACTGTGATTAAAAATCTTCCAACAAACAAAAGCCCAGGACCAGATGGCTTCACAGGTGAATTCTATCAAATGTTTAGAGAAGAGCTAACACCTATCCTTCTCAAACTCTTCCAAAATATAGCAGAGGGAGGAACACTCCCAAATTCCTTCTACGAGGCCACCATCACCTTGATACCAAAACCGGACAAGGATGTCACAAAGAAAGAAAACTACAGGCCAATATCACTGATGAACATAGATGCAAAAATCCTCCACAAAATACTAGCAAACAGAATCCAACAGCACATTAAAAGGATCGTACACCATGATCAAGTGGGGTTTATTCCAGGAATGCAAGGATTCTTCAATATACGCAAATCTATCAATGTGATAAACCATATTAACAAATTGAAGGAGAAAAACCATATGATCATCTCAATAGATGCAGAGAAAGCTTTCGAAAAATTCAACACCTATTTATGATAAAAACCCTGCAGAAAGTAGGCATAGAGGGAACTTTCCTCAACATAATAAAGGCCATATATGACAAGCCCACAGCTAACATCATCCTCAATGGTGAAAAACTGAAAGCATTTCCACTAAGATCAGGAACAAGACAAGGTTGCCCAGTCTCACCACTCTTATTCAACATAGTTTTGGAAGTTTTAGCCACAGCAATCAGAGAAGAAAAGGAAATAAAAGGAATCCAAATTGGAAAAGAAGAAGTAAAGCTGTCACTGTTTGCAGATGACATGATACTATACATAGAGAATCCTAAAGATGCTACCAGAAAACTACTAGAGCTAATCAATGAATTTGGTAAAGTAGCAGGATACAAAATTAATGCACAGAAATCTCTGGCATTCCTATATACTAATGATGAAAAATCTGAAAGTGAAATCAAGAAAACACTCCCATTTACCATTGCAACAAAAAGAATAAAATATCTAGGAATAACCCTACCTAAAGAGACAAAAGACCTGTATGCAGAAAATTATAAGACACTGATGTAAGAAATTAAAGATGATACAAATAGAGAGATATACCATGTTCTTGGATGGGAAGAATCAACATTGTGAAAATCACTCTACTACCCAAAGCAATCTACAGATTCAGTGCAATCCCTATCAAACTACCACTGGCATTTTTCACAGAACTAGAACAAAAAATTTCCCAATTTGTACGGAAACACAAAAGACCCCGAATAGCCAAAGCAATCTTGAGAACGAAAAAAGGAGCTGGAGGAATCAGGCTCCCTGACTTCAGACTATACTACAAAGCTACAGTAATCAAGACAGTATGGTACTGGCACAAAAACAGAAAGATAGATCAATGGAACAGGATAGAAAGCCCAGAGATAAACCCACACACATATGGACACATTATCTTTGATAAAGGTGGCAGGAAAGTACAGTGGAGAAAGGACAGCCTCTTCAATAAATGGTGCTGGGAAAACTGGACATGTACATGTAAAATTATGAGATTAGATCACTCCCTAACACCATACACAAAAATAAGCTCAAAATGGATTAAAGACCTAAATGTAAGGCCAGAAACTATCAAACTCTTAGAGGAAAACAATGGCAGAACACTCTATGACATAAATCACAGCAAGATTCTTTCTGACCCACCTCCTAGAGTAATGGAAATAAAAACAAAAATAAACAAATGGGACTTAATGAAACTTCAAAGCTTTTGCACAGCAAAGGAAACCATAAACAAGACCAAAAGACAACCCTCAGAATGGGAGAAAATATTTGCAAATGAAGCAACTGACAAAGGATTAATCTCCAAAATTTACAAGCAGCTCATGCAGCTCAATAACAAAAAAACAAACAACCCAATCCAAAAATGGGCAGAAGACCTAAATAGACATTTCTCCAAAGAAGATATACAGAATGCCAACAAACACATGAAAGAATGCTCAACATTATTAATCCTTAGAGAAATGCAAATCAAAACTACAATGAGATATCATCTCACACCAGTCAGAATGGCCATCATCAAAAAATCTAGAAACAATAAATGCTGGAGAGGGTGTGGAGAAAAGAGAACACTCTTGCACTGCTGGTGGGAATGTGAATTGGTTCAGCCACTATGGAGAACAGTATGGAGGTTCCTTAAAAAACTACAAATAGAACTACCATATGACCCAGCAATCCCACTACTGGGCATATACCCTGAGAAAACCATAATTCAAAAAGAGTCATGTACCAAAATGTTCATTGCAGCTCTATTTACAATAGCCAGGACATGGAAGCAACCTAAGTGTCCATCATCGGATGAATGGATAAAGAAGATGTGGCACATATATACAATGGAATATTACTCAGCCTTAAAAAGAAATGAAATTGAGCTATTTGTAATGAGATGGATAGACCTAGAGTCTGTCATACAGAGTGAAGTAAGTCAGAAAGATAAAGACAAATACCGTATGCTAACACATATATATGGAATTTAAGGGGAAAAAAAAATGTCATGAAGAACCTAGGGGTAAGACAGGAATAAAGACGCAGACCTACTGGAGAACGGACTTGAGGATATGGGGAGGGGGAAGGGTGAGCTTTTACAGGGCGCGAGAGAGTCATGGACATATACACACTAACAAACGTAGTAAGGTAGATAGCTAGTGGGAAGCAGCCGCATGGCACAGGGATATTAGCTCGGTGCTTTGTGACAGCCTGGAGGGGTGGGATAGGGAGAGTGGGAGGGAGGGAGACGCAAGAGGGAAGACATATGGGAACATATGTATATGTATAACTGATTCACTTTGTTATAAAGCAGAAACTAACACACCATTGTAAAGCAATTATACCCCAATAAAGATGTTAAAAAAAGAGACTCACTTCAGAGCAAAAGGCATACTTAGACTGAAAGAGAGGGGATGAAAAAGATATTCAAGCAAATGGAAATGACAAGAAAGCGGGGGTAGCAATACTCATATCAGAGAAAATAGACTTTAAATCAAAGGCATTAAAGAAAGATAAAGGACACTATATAATGAGAAATATATCAATATAAGAGGATATTAAACTTGTTAACATACAGGTACCCAATACAGGAGCCCACAATATATAAAACAAATACTAACAGACATAAAAGGAGGAATTGACAGGTATACAATAATAGTAGGAGACCTTAACACTCTACTGAAATCAATGGACAGATCTTCCAGGGAGAAAATCAATAAGGCAACAGAGATCCTAAATGACACAATATAACAGTTACACTTAATTGATATATTCAGGACATTGCATTCCAAAGAATAAAGGAAAAAAAGGAATACACATTCTTTTCCACTGCACATGGAACATTCTCTAGTATAGACCACATACTAGGACACAAAACAAACCTCAACAAATTTAAGAGGATAGAAATTACTTCAAGCATCTTTTCTGACCACAACAGCATGAAATGAGAAATCAACAACAGAAAGAGAAATAAGGAAAAAATGATTACATAGAGACTAAACAACATGCTACTAAAAACCCAATGAGTCAATAATGACATCAAAAAGGACATTAAAAAATACCTTGAGACAAAAGACATTTAAAATACTATCATACAAAATCATGGGATGCAGCTAAAGCAGTCTTAAGAGGGAATTTCATAGTGATACAGGTTTCCTCAAAAAACAAGAAAAATCTCAAATAAACAACTTAAACTACCACCTGAAAGTATTAGAAAAACAAAAACAAAACCTAAAGTTAGCAGAAGGAAGCCACCATCATCCTGGCACTAAAACCAGACAAAGGCACTACCAAAAAAAAAAAATTACAGGCCAATAACTTTGATGAGTATAGAGGCAAAATTCTCAACAAAGTATTAACAAACTGAATCCAACAAAACATAAAAAAGATATTACACAATGATTAGGTTGGATTCCTCCCAGGGTCATATGGCATGGTTCAACATTGCAAATCAATCAATGTGATGCACAACATCAACAAAAGAAAAGACAAAAACCACATGATCCTCTCAAAAAATGCAAAAAAAAAATCATTTAATAAAATTCAACATCCATTCATGATCAAAACTCTTACCGAAGTTCGTATAGAGGGAACATATCTCAACATCATAAAAGCTATTCATGGGGCTTCCCTGGTGGCGCAGTGGTTGAGAGTCCGCCTGCCAATGAAGGGGACACAAGTTCGTGCCCCAGTCCAGGAAGATCCCACATGCCGCAGAGCAACCAGGCCCATGAGCCATGGCTACTGAGCCTGCACGTCTGGAGACTGTGCTCCACAGCGAGAGAGGCCACAGTAGTGAGAGGCCAGCGTACCACAAAAAAAAAAAAGCTATTCATGACAAACCCACAGCCAACCTAATACTCAATGGTGAAAAGCTAAAAGTCTTCTCATTAAAATCTAGAAGAAGACAAGGATGTCCAGTTTCACCACTTCTATTCAATATAGTATTGGAAGTCCTAGCCATAGCAATCAGAGAAGAAAAAGAAATAAAAGATATCCATACTGAAAGAGAAGGGGTAAAATTATCATTATATGCTGGTGACATGATACTATATATAGAAAACCCTAAATATTCCACACAAAACCTACTAGAACTGATAAATGAATTCAGCAAGGAAGCAGGATAGAAGATTAACAAACAGAAATCTGCTGCATTTCTTTACACTAACAATGAAATATTAGAAAGGGAATTTTTTTAAAAATCCCTTTTAAAATTGCATCCAAAAAAATAAAATACTTAGGAATAAACCTGACCAAAGAGATGAAAGACTTATACACTGATAACTATAAAACATTGATAGTGGAAATTGAAGATAATTCAAAGAATGAAAAGATATCCCATGATCTTGGATTGGAAGAACTAATACTGTTAAAATGGCCATACTCCCCAAGGCAATCTACAGATTTAATGTGATCTCTATCAAATTACCATGACACTTTTCACAGAATTAGAACAAATAATCCTAAAATTTATATAGAACCATAAAAGATCCAGAATTGCCAAAGCAATCCTGAGGGAAAAGAACAAAGGTGGAGGCATAACCCTCCCAGACAATATTACAAAGCTACAGTAATCAAAAGAGTGTGGTATTGACACAAAAACAGACATGAATCAATGGAAGAGAATAGACGGCCCCAAAATAAACCCATGAATGTCTGGCCAATTAATCTGCAACAAAGGAGGCAAAAACATACAATGGAGAAAAGACAGCCTCTTCAGCAAGTGGTGCTGGGAAAGCTGGACAGCTGCATGTAAATCGATATAGTTAGAACATTGCCTTACACCACACAGAAAAATAAACTCAAAATGGCTTAAAGACTTAAATATGCATCATGACATCATAAAACTCCTAGAAGGGAACATAGGCAAAACATTCTCTGGCAAAAATCATCACAATGCTTTCTTAGGTTAGTCTCCCAAAGTAATAGAAATAAAAGCAAAGATAAACAAATGGGTCCTGATCAAACTCATAAGCTTTTGCACAACAAAGGAAACCATAAACAACAGAAAGACACACTACAGAATGGATGAAAATATTTGCAACAGATGCGACCAACAAGGAATTAAGTTCCAAAATATAAAAACAGCCCATACAACTTCATGACAAAAAACCAACCCAATGAAAAAATTGGCAGAAGACCTAAATAGACATTTCTCTAAAAATTAGTGACGTTGGGCATCTATTCATGTATCCGTTGGCCATCTTTATGTCTTCTAAAGAGAAATGCAAATCAAAACTACAATGAAGTATCACCTCACAGCAGTCAGAATGGCCATAATTAAAATGTCTACAAATAATAAATTCTCAATAGGGTGTAAAGGAAAGTGAACCCTTCTATTCTGTTGGTGGAAATGTAAATTTGTGCTGCTACTATGGAAAACAGTATGGAGGTTCCTTAAAAAACTAAAAATAAAGTTACCATATGATCCAGCAATCTCACTCCTGGGCCTATATCCAGAGAAAATTCTAATTCAAAATTATATGTCCACCCCTTTGTTCATAGCAGCACTATTTACAATAGCCAGGACATGGAAGCAACCTAAATGTCCATCGACATATGAATGGATAAAGAAGATGTGATCTCTCTCTCTCTCTCTCTCTATATATATATATATATATATGTATATATATATACATTTATATGTATATACACACAATGGAATACTACTCAGTCATAAAAAGAATAAAATGATGCCATTTGCAGCAACATGGATGGACTTAGAGATTCTCATACTAAGTGAAGCAAGTCAGACAAAGACAAATATATGATATTACTTGTTTGTGGAATTTAAAATATGATACAAATGAACTTATTTACAAAACAGATACAGACTGACAGACATAGAAACCAAACTTATGGTTACCAAAGGGGAAATGAGGGGGATACATTAGGGGTTTGGGACTAGCAGATACAAACCACTATATACAAAATAGATAAATGACAAGTTCCTACTGTATAGCACAGGGAACTATATTCAATATACTGTAAAAAACTATAATGGAAAAGAATATGAAAAAGAATATTAAAATATATATCCTAATCACTGTTGTATACCAGAAACTGACACAACATTGTAGTATAAATGTATAAGTATAAATCATCTATACTTCAATTTAAAAAAATATTAAAAGAAAGAATATTATACTTGGAGAAGAGGAGGTTTGGGAGATTCTCTAATATCTGAGGCTTGTCATATGGAAGATGGAGCATACTGTTCTATATAATCCCGTAGGAGAGAAAAATGACCAAAGGACAGAGGCAAATGTTGATTCAATATAACATAGAATGAAAAATAATCATTTATGATCACTTCCATGAGAATCCTTGGAATATGGAGCTGGAAGAGGTGATTAAGAAATAGATCAGTGATTATAAAATACGCCTGCACAATAGTGTCAAACAGGAATGTAATCAAATGTAAAAATGTCAAGACCCTACATCCCAGAGATTCTGATTTAATAGCTGTAGGATTGGGCATGGCCGTCAGTATTTTTAAAAAATCTTCCTAGATGAATCTAATATACTGTCAAGGCCAAGAGTCAGTGGATCAAATTGTTTCCAGGACCCAATAAAACTAGTTCTGTAATATTTTAACTAGACTGAATTTCTATTTTAAAGATGGAAAGATGAAATAGAATCACATTCTATTTACCATAGTCATCTTGTGAAATTTCCAACCATAAAGACTGACCAATAAAACTGCCTTTTTCTGGCCCATTTTCTGCAGTGGTCCTATTCCAGAACGGTGCTTTCATTTACTTAACTGAGTAGCAATTGCTGTCCCAATTAATCTAATTCTCTAGTTCTTGATGGTTGCTCTAATCCAGATTTTTTTTTTTTATCCCTGTGCTCTTCAGCCATGCAATTTTTTGTTTTATATACTCTTTTGAAGAATACTGTTTTTCCTGGCTCAGTTACCTATATATGCACACTACTCTATATGGCTAAATCCTTAACAACTAAGCATTCCCAAACTTTCATTTCTGTGTCAGTCATAAAACACTTTAATTTGAGCAAACAGGGATCCTTCTAGAAGACACTTCTAGTGATAAAGACATAATAAAGACTTTTACTGGATTTTCCCAATTTTATCCAAATACCCAGCATTTTGACTATTGTCAACAAGGCCCTAATGATCTATCATCTCCCTTATGCTCAGTAATTATCTTCTGCCACAGACCCCATCATTTACTCTACTCTAGGTCCATGGGCTTTCTTGCTCTTCTTCTTGCTTACCAGGAATTCTCTTTCTCTTTAAGATCATTGTTCATGCTGCTCCCTGATTTCTGCACACTTACTGGAAAGCTACATAGCATTTTTCCACTCTTTTTCTTTAACCAAATGTCATTCCCTCAGATATGCCTTCCTTGAGCAACCTAATTTTATTACCTTCCTATATTTCTTTTCAAACACTTATCACTGCATGACATAATTTATTTTTTTTGCCTATTTCTTTCCATCTTCCTCCAATTAACATGAAAGCTCCATGAGGGCAGAGATTCAATTGTTTTTTTTTTAATAGATCTCTATTGGAGTATAATTGATTCACAATACTGTGTTAGTTTCTATTGCACAAAAACGCGAATCAGCCATATGCATACACATGTCCCCATATCCCCTCCCTCTTGCCCCTCCCTCCCATTATCTCTATCCCACCCCTCTAGGTCATTACAAAGCACCAAGCCGATCTCCCTGTGCTAAGCTGCTGCTCCCCACCAGTCAACTATTTTACATTCGGCACTGTATATATGTCGATGCTACTCTCATTTCACCAAGGAGACATACAGATTGCCAAGAGGCATATGAAAAGATAATCAACATCACTAATTATTAGAGAAATGCAAATCAAAACTACACTGAGGTATCACCTCACGCCAGTCAGAATGGCCGTTATCAAAAAAGCTAGAAACAATAAATGCTGGAAAGGGTGTGGTGAAAAGGGAACCCTCCTGCACTGTTGGTGGGAATGTAAATTGATACAGCCACTGTAGAGAACAGTATGGAGGTTCCTTAAATGACTAAAAATAGAACTACCATAGCAATCGGCTTTGAATACTGGTTTATCCCTAGTGTTCATATCAGTGTCTCACATAATAGGTGCTCAGTAAATATTTGTCAAATGGATAAGTGAAAGAATGAATAATGGGGAATTTTTTTTCTTGGAGATTATGACTTGCCAGTCAATCTAGGTGGTAGAGCTAAGTCTGGAGTGTCTGTGACTCCTGCTTTATTCTATACCAAGATTGCAGGTCACAGAAAGGAGTCAATACAAGGAGAGATAAGAGGATGGAGAGTTAGCTTAGTGGAGCTTTAGATTTTCATTATTTTAGTGATGGTTGTAAAATGTGTACTAGTTAATTTAAGTCATAATGAAATACACAAGAGAGCCATCATGGACAGCTATAGAGGCATACAAAACTATAAGTAATGAGATATAATTTCTAGACCATGCACAACAAAGGTGCATGCTGTGCATTGCTATACTTTCAAGGTAGAATATTACCTCGGTTTTCACAAAGTATATCCCTACAGCAATAAACGTAGTAATTCAATTTTCTGTTCCATGTAATTACTGGGTAATATACTTAATTGATATACTCTAATTTCAGTTCTGTTA
Organism: Monodon monoceros; assembly: GCF_005190385.1. Taxonomy (NCBI): domain Eukaryota; kingdom Metazoa; phylum Chordata; class Mammalia; order Artiodactyla; family Monodontidae; genus Monodon; species Monodon monoceros. The sequence goes on from NW_021703784.1 coordinate 27,757,092, forward strand.
AATGTAACAAATCTCTAGTGTGAAATAATTTTAATTAACAATCAACATAAAAATAGTAATCACATTAGAGTAATTTTATATTCTGTATAGATCTTACAGTTTAGCTCAACCTATAATTAAAGCTTACATTACAAATATGAATGGTTTGTATACATAAGCAGTTTGAGTTTAAAACAGCTGCCCTTACAAATACATTGTAAAAATACATTTATCAAATGAACTTGATTTCAAATTTCTCTGAAGGAAACATTTGGAAAAGTAAAATGTTTGAGTTGGCAGAATTCTTCAATTGTTTATAAAATTTTCAACACTGCTGCTGTACATATAAGGCATTTACCCATGCCAGTTTTAGTTTAGTTTCCAGACTCTCGCTTAATGTTTCCCATACCCCTATGTTGATAGCACAAAAATCTGCCTTAGGCAAACGCCTCATTGTTCTCTATGCGGCAAAGTCAAATATTAATTCTAACATGAGTCAATATAATCTGAATTACTTGCTTCCACTCATTACCAAATTGTGTTTAATTTAGAATTGTATGAAATTCCTTCAAACATAAAGGAAATTGAAATGGACAAAGAACTTACATAATCAAATATCCCCAAGTATATGTAAGTCAAGCATACTTGAAAATGCAATACAATAGTTTAGATAAATAAGTAAAAGAAGAAAATAAAAGAAAGAGTAATAAGAAAAAGCCCTCTTGAAAAGATTAGCTTGAAAAGTTGAGCTCTCATTGTATATTGGAGCAAAATGTAGATGGGAGATAAATTATGACACCAAGCCCAAGGCAAAAGTACTAAAGCTGATAACCTCTTTTTAGATAGTGAAATATAATTTTTTTAATATTTTAAGTTTATTTTAAGTAGCAGTTTTGCCAGAGGTGTCATGTGGAGAGAAAGAGAGAGACAGAGATACATAGATATACATGTACCATATTAACAAGAGAGCAGAAATGAGTCAGTTGGGGACAAGGGAACTAGATACCATTTTTTAATTAATTAATTAATCAATTCTTTATTTTTGTTTTGTCTCCATTACTCATTGAGTGAAAGGGCTATACTCTTCTCATTTATCCTATATAGTCATTTGCTTTTTCTTCTGGAGTTTCTGAAGTATTTGATGCATCTCTTTATATTTTGTTATATTTTTGGTTGATAATCTCTTGAGAAATAGCTTATTAGATAATTTCACCATCATTTTTCATTAGATACCTATTTTAAGTGGAACTTCAAGTTTTCTGAGCCTTAGCATCTTCATCTGTAAAATGGTATTAATAATAGCTGTCCTACATATGTCCCAAGGCTATTTTTAGAGTTCAACAGGAATTGAATAAGAAAAGTTTGTCAAGTCTTGAGGAGGCCAGTGAGCCAGTTGTTTGGCTTTCTGTCTCGTCATCCATCTCATTTTGACTAATGGGCATGGAGAATCAAATTTTACCAAAAGCAGGACTTTGTCTTGGCAACATATGTAGCTTTAACCATGATTTTGTCTTCCTTCATGATCCATGGCTGATTCTAGCATTCACAAATCAGTGCTGCAGCCAGTCCCAAGCTATCCACCTCTCTCTAGGATATATTAGATATTTTTCTTCAAATCATTTTCTAAGTTATTTTCACAGTTCTCAAGGAGAAGATACATAATATCCTATAAATTGCTGTGCATTAAATTAAAAAATTAATACACTTTATTTTAGAGCAGTTTTAGAGTTATAGAAAAATTAAGCAGAAAGTACAAATTTCTTATATACCTTCCACAGTTTCCACTGTTATTAATATCTTTCATTAGTGTAGTACAATTGCTTTAATTGATTAATCGATATTAGTACATTGTTATTAACTAAGGTCCATAGTTTACATTAGGGTTAGGGTTAGGGTGTACATCAAATGGGTTTTGAAAAATATATAACATGTATTCACCATTATATTGTCATACAGAATAGTTCAACTGCTTTAAAAGTCCTCTGTACTCAATCTGTTTCCCTCTCTCTTCCCCCCTTTTTCCCTCCCAATCACATTTCCCACTGTTTCTATAGTTTTGCCTTTTCCAGAATGTCACATAGTTGGATTCAAACCCTATGTAGCCTCTTCAGACTGTTTTCTCTTTTTTTTTCATTTGGCAATATGCATTAAGTTTCCTCTTTGTCATTCTGTGGTTTGGCAGTTCATTTCTTTTAAACAATGTATAATATTCTATTATATTAATATAACACAGTTTGTTTATCCACTCACTTATGGAAGGACATTTTGGTTGTTTCCAATTTGGGGCAAATATGAATAAATAAAGCTGCTATAAGTGTTCATGTACAGGTTTTTTGTGGGCATACATTTACAACACATTTGGGTAAATACCAAAAGATATGATTGCTGGATTATATAAGAGTATGTTTAGTTTTGTAAGAAACTGCTAAACTGTCTTCCAAAGTGGCTATAAATACCATTCCTTCCCGCAATGGATGAGAGTTCCACTGCTCTATATCCTCTTTAACATTTAGTGTTGTCAGTGTTTTGGATTTAAGCCACTCAAATATGTGTGCAGTAGTATCTCATTGCTATAATGTTTAATTCCACAATAATATATGATGCTGAGCATCTGTTCATATTCTTGCTTGCCTTATATATCTTTTTTTTTTTCCTCTGAGTTGTTTAAGTGTTTTGTACAGTTTTTTAACTGGGTTGTTTGTTTTTCTTTTATTATTCTTTCAAGAGATTTTTGTATATTTTGGATAATAGTCCTTTACCAGATTTGTCTTTTGCAATTATTTTTTTTTCCCAGTCTGTGGCTTATATTTATATTATTTATTTATTTATTTTTGGCTTATATTTTTAAACTCTTTTTTTAAAATTTTTTAATTTTTTTTATTTTTTTAACATCTTTATTGGGGTATAATTGCTTTACAATGGTGTGTTAGTTTCTGCTTTATAACAAAGTGAATCAGTTATACATATACATATGTTCCCATATGTCTTCCCTCTTGCGTCTCCCTCCCTCCCACTCTCCCTATCCCACCCCTCCAGGCTGTCACAAAGCACCGAGCTAATATCCCTGTGCCATGCGGCTGCTTCCCACTAGCTATCTACCTTACTACGTTTGTTAGTGTGTATATGTCCATAACTCTCTCGTGCCCTGTCAAAGCTCACCCTTCCCCCTCCCCATATCCTCAAGTCCGTTCTCCAATAGGTCTGCATCTTTATTCCTGTCTTACGCCTAGATTCTTCATGACATTTTTTTTCTTAAATTCCATATATATGTGTTAGCATATGGTATTTCTCTTTTTCTTTCTGACTTACTTCACTCTCTATGACAGACTCTAGGTCTATCCATCTCATTACAAATAGCTCAATTTCGTTTCTTTTTAAGGCTGAGTAATATTCCATTGTATATATGTGCCACATCTTCTTTATCCATTCATCCGATGATGGGCACTTAAGTTGTTTCCATCTCTGGGCTATTGTAAATAGAGCTGCAATGAACATTTTGGTACATGACTCTTTTTGAATTTTGGTTTTCTCAGGGTATATGCCCAGTAGTGGGATTGCTGGTTCATATGGTAATTCTATTTGTAGTTTTTTAAGGAACCTCCATACTGTTCTCCATAGTGGCTGAACCAATTCACATTCCCACCAGCAGTGCAAGAGTGTTCTCTTTTCTCCACACCCTCTCCAGCATTTATTGTTTCTAGATTTTTTGATGATGGCCATTCTGACTGGTGTGAGATGATATCTCATTGTAGTTTTGATTTGCATTTCTCTAATGATTAATGATGTTAAGCATTCTTTCATGTGTTTGTTGGCATTCTGTATATCTTCTTTGGAGAAATGTCTATTTAGGTCTTCTGCCCATTTTTGGATTGGGTTGTTTGTTTTTTTGTTATTGAGCTGCATGAGCTGCTTGTAAATTTTGGAGATTAATCCTTTGTCAGTTGCTTCATTTGCAAATATTTTCTCCCATTCTGAGGGTTGTCTTTTGGTCTTGTTTATGGTTTCCTTTGCTGTGCAAAAGCTTTGAAGTTTCATTAAGTCCCATTTGTTTATTTTTGTTTTTATTTCCATTACTCTAGGAGGTAGGTCAGAAAGGATCTTGCTGTGACTTATGTCATAGAGTGTTCTGCCATTGTTTTCCTCTAAGAGTTTTATAGTGTCTGGCCTTACATTTAGGTCTTTAATCCATTTTGAGCTTATTTTTGTGTATGGTGTTAGGGAGTGATCTAATCTCATAATTTTACATGTACATGTCCAGTTTTCCCAGCACCATTTATTGAAGAGGCTGTCCTTTCTCCACTGTACTTTCCTGCCACCTTTATCAAAGATAAGGTGTCCATATGTGCGTGGGTTTATCTCTGGGCTTTCTATCCTGTTCCATTGATCTATCTTTCTGTTTTTGTGCCAGTACCATACTGTCTTGATTACTGTAGCTTTGTAGTATAGTCTGAAGTCAGGGAGCCTGATTCCTCCAGCTCCTTTTTTCGTTCTCAAGATTGCTTTGGCTATTCGGGGTCTTTTGTGTTTCCGTACAAATTGGGAAATTTTTTGTTCTAGTTCTGTGAAAAATGCCAGTGGTAGTTTGATAGGGATTGCACTGAATCTGTAGATTGCTTTGGGTAGTAGAGTGATTTTCACAATGTTGATTCTTCCCATCCAAGAACATGGTATATCTCTCTATTTGTATCATCTTTAATTTCTTACATCAGTGTCTTATAATTTTCTGCATACAGGTCTTTTGTCTCTTTAGGTAGGGTTATTCCTAGATATTTTATTCTTTTTGTTGCAATGGTAAATGGGAGTGTTTTCTTGATTTCACTTTCAGATTTTTCATCATTAGTGTATAGGAATGCCAGAGATTTCTGTGCATTAATTTTGTATCCTGCTACTTTACCAAATTCATTGATTAGCTCTAGTAGTTTTCTGGTAGCATCTTTAGGATTCTCTATGTATAGTATCATGTCATCTGCAAACAGTGACAGCTTTACTTCTTCTTTTCCAATTTGGATTCCTTTTATTTCCTTTTCTTCTCTGATTGCTGTGGCTAAAACTTCCAAAACTATGTTGAATAAGAGTGGTGAGACTGGGCAACCTTGTCTTGTTCCTGATCTTAGTGGAAATGCTTTCAGTTTTTCACCATTGAGGATGATGTTAGCTGTGGGCTTGTCATATATGGCCTTTATTATGTTGAGGAAAGTTCCCTCTATGCCTACTTTCTGCAGGGTTTTTATCATAAATAGGTGTTGAATTTTTCGAAAGCTTTCTCTGCATCTATTGAGATGATCATATGGTTTTTCTCCTTCAATTTGTTAATATGGTTTATCACATTGATAGATTTGCGTATATTGAAGAATCCTTGCATTCCTGGAATAAACCCCACTTGATCATGGTGTACGATCCTTTTAATGTGCTGTTGGATTCTGTTTGCTAGTATTTTGTGGAGGATTTTTGCATCTATGTTCATCAGTGATATTGGCCTGTAGTTTTCTTTCTTTGTGACATCCTTGTCCGGTTTTGGTATCAAGGTGATGGTGGCCTCGTAGAAGGAATTTGGGAGTGTTCCTCCCTCTGCTATATTTTGGAAGAGTTTGAGAAGGATAGGTGTTAGCTCTTCTCTAAACGTTTGATAGAATTCACCTGTGAAGCCATGTGGTCCTGGGCTTTTGTTTTTTGGAAGATTTTTAATCACAGTTTCAATTTCAGTGCTTGTGATTGGTCTGTTCATATTTTCTCTTTCTTCCTGATTCAGTCTTGGCAGGTTGTGCATTTCTAAGAATGTGTCCATTTCTTCCAGATTGTCCATTTTATTGGCATAGAGTTGCTTGTAGTAATCTCTCATGATTTTTTTTTATTTCTGCAGTGTCAGTTATTACTTCTCCTTTTTCATTTCTAATTCTATTGATTTGAGTCCTCCCTTTTTTTCTTGATGAGTCTGGTTAGTGCTTTATCTATTTTGTTTATCTTCTCAAAGAACCAGCTTTTAGTTTTATTGATCTTTGCTATTGTTTCCTTCATTTCTTTTTCATTTATTTCTGATCTGATTTTTATGATTTCTTTCCTTCTGCTAGCTTTGGGGTTTTTTTGTTCTTCTTTCTCTAATTGCTTGAGGTGCAAGGTTAGGTTGTTTATTCGAGATGTTTCCTGCTTCTTAAGGTGGGCTTGTATTGCTATAAACTTCCCCCTTAGAACTGCTTTTGCTGCATCCCATAGGTTTTGGGTTGTTGTGTCTCCATTGTCATTTGTTTCTAGGTATTTTTTTATTTCCTCTTTGATTTCTTCAGTGATCACTTCATTATTAAGTAGTGTATTGTTTAGCCTCCATGTGTTTGTATTTTTTACAGATCTTTTCCTGTAATTGATATCTAGTCTCATGGCGTTGTGGTCAGAAAAGATACTTGATACTATTTCAATTTTCTTAAATTTACCAAGGCTTGATTTGTGACCCAAGATATGATCTATCCTGGAGAATGTTCCATGAGCACTTGAGAAAAATGTGTATTCTGTTGTTTTTGGATGGAGTGTCCTATAAATATCAATTAAGTCCATCTTGTTTAATGTATCATTTAAAGCTTGTGTTTCCTTATTTATTTTCGTTTTGGATGATTTGTCCATGGGTGAAAGTGGGGTGTTAAAGTCCTCTACTATGAATGTGTTACTGCCGATCTCCCCTTTTATGGCTGTTAGTATTTGCCTTATGTATTGAGGTGCTCCTATGTTGGGTGCATAAATATTTACAATTGTTATATCTTCTTCTTGGATCGATCCCTTGATCATTATGTAGTGTCCTTCTTTGTCTCTTTTAATAGTCCTTATTTTAAAGTCTATTTTGTCTGATATGAGAATTGCTACTCCAGCTTTCTTTTGGTTTCCATTTGCATGGAATATCTTTTTCCATCCCCTTACTTTCAGTCTGTATGTGTCTCTAGGTCTGAAGTGGGTCTCTTGTAGACAGCATATATAAGGGTCTTGTTTTTGTATCCATTCAGCCAATCTGTGTCTTTTGGTGGGAGCATTTAGTCCATTTACATTTAAGGTTATTTTCGATATGTATGTTCCTATTCCCATTTTCTATATTGTTTTGGGTTCGTTATTATAGGTCTTTTCCTTCTCTTGTGTTTCTTGTCTAGAGAAGTTCCTTTAGCATTTGTTGTAAAGGTGGTTTGGTGGTGCTGAACTCTCTCAGCTTTTGCTTGTCTGTAAAGGTTTTAATTTCTCCATCAAATCTGAATGAGATCCTTGCTGGGTAGAGTAGTCTTGGTTGCAGGTTTTTCTCCTTCATCACTTTCAGTATGTCCTGCCACTCCCTTCTGGCTTGTAGGGTTTCTGCTGAGAGATCAGCTCTTAACCTTATGGGGATTCCCTTGTGTGTTATTTGTTGTTTTTCCCTTGCTGCTTTTAATATGCTTTCTTTGTATTTAATTTTTGATAGTTTGATTAATATGTGTCTTGGCGTATTTCTCCTTGGATTTATCCTGTATGGGACTCTCTGTGCTTCCTGGACTTGATTAACTATTTCCTTTCCCATATTAGGGAAGTTTTCAACTATAATCTCTTCAAATATTTTCTCAGTCCCTTTCTTTTTCTCTTCTTCTTCTGGAACACCTATAATTCGAATGTTGGTGTGTTTCATGTTGTCCCAGAGGTCTGTGAGACTGTCCTCAGTTCTTTTCATTCTTTTTTCTTTATTCTGCTCTGCAGTAGTTATTTCCACTATTTTATCTTCCAGGTCACTTATCCGTTCTTCTGCCTCAGTTATTCTGCTATTGATCCCATCTAGAGTACTTTTAATTTCATTTATTGCGTTGTTCATCATTGCTTGTTTCATCTTTATTTCTTCTAGGTCCTTGTTAACTGTTTCTTGCATTTTGTCCATTTTATTTCCAAGATTTTGGATCATCCTTACTATCATTATTCTGAATTCTTTTTAGGTAGACTGCCTATTTCCTCTTCATTTGTTAGGTCTGGTGCATTTTTATCTTGCTCCTTCATCTGCTGTGTGTTTTTCTGTCTTCTCATTTTGCTTATCTTACTGTGTTTGGGGTCTCCTTTTTGCCGGCTGCAGGTTCGTAGTTCCCGTTGTTTTTGATGTCTGTCTCCAGTGGCTAAGGTTGTTTCAGTGGGTTGTGTAGGCTTCCTGGTGGAGTGGACTAGTGCCTGTGTTGTGATGGTTGAGGCTGGATCTTGTCTCTCTAGTGGGCATGTTCACGTCTGGTGGTGTGTTTTGGGGTGTCTGTGGCCTTATTATGATTTTAGGCAGCCTCTCTGCTAATGGGTGGGGTTGTGTTCCTGTTTTGCTAGTTGTTTGGCATAGGTTGTCCAGCACTGTGGCTTGCTGGTCATTGAGTGAAGCTGGGTGCTGGTGTTATGATGGAGGTCTCTGGGAGATTTCCGCCATTTAATAATATGTGGAGCTGGGAGGTCTCTTGTTGACCAGTGTCCTGAAGTTGGCTCTCCTACCTCAGAGGCAGAGCCCTGACTCCTGGCTGGAGCACCAAGAGCCTTTCATCCACACGGCTCAGAATAAAAGGGAGAAGATGTAGAGAGAATTAGTAGAAGTATGAGGAAAGAAAGAAGGAAAGGAGGAAAGGAAGGAAGGAAGAAAGAAGCAAAGAAGGAAAGAAAGGAGGGAGGGAGGGAGGAAGGAAGGAAGGAGGGAGGGAAAGAAGGAAAAAAGACAGAAAGAAAGAAGATACAGTAAAAATAAAGTATAATATAGTTATTGAATTAAAAAATATTTAGAAAAAAAAAAGGGACGGATAGAAGCTTAGGACAAATGTTGGAAGCAAAACTATACAGAGAAAATCTTACACAGAAGCATACACATACACCCTCACAAAAAGAGGTAAAGGGGGAAAAATCATAAATCTTGCTCTCAGAGACCACCTCCTCAATTTGGGATGATTCGTTGTCTAAAGGAGGGAAGGAAGGAAGGAAAGAAAGAAAGAAAGAACGAAGGTAAAGTATAATAAAGTTATTACAATTAAAATTAATTATTAAGAAAAAAAAATTTTTTTTTAAAAACCATGGACGGATAGAACCCTAGGACAAATGGTGGAAGCAAGACTATACAGACACGATCTCACACAGAATCATACACGTACACATTCACAAAAAGAGGAAAAGGGGAAAAAATCATAGATCTTGCTCCTAAAGTCCACCTCTTCAATTTGGGATCATTCCTTGTCTATTCAGGTATTCCACAGATGCAGGGTATATCAAGTTGATTGTGGAGCTTTAATCCGCTGCTTCTGAGGCTGCTGGGAGAGATTTCCCTTTCTCTTCTTTGTTCTCACAGCTCACAGGAGCTCAGCTTTGGATTTGGCCCTGCCCCTGCGTGTAGGTCGCTGGAGGCCGTCTGTTTTTTGCTCAGACAGGACGGGGTTAAAGAGCCGCTGATTCGGGGGCTCTGGCTCACTCGGGCTGGGGGGGGAGGGGGGGAGGGAGGGGCACTGCGTGCGGGGCGGGCCTGCGGCGGCAGAGGCCGGCGTGACGTTGTACCAGCCTGAGGCCCGCCGTGCGTTCTCCCGGGGAAGTTGTCCCTGGATCCCGGGAACCTGGCAGTGGCGGGCTGCACAGGCTCCGCGGAAGAGGTGTGTGGAGAGTGACCTGTGCTCGCACACAGGCCCCTTGGTGGTGGCAGCAGCAGCCTTAGCGTCTCCCGCCCGTCTCTGGGGTCCGCGCTTTTAGCCGCGGCTCGCGCCCGTCTCTGGAGTTCCTTTAAGCAGCGCTCTTAAACCCCTCTCCTCGCGCACCAGGAAACAAAGACGGAAGAAAAAGTCTCTTGCCTCTTCGGCAGGTGCAGACTTTTCCCGGACTCCCTCCCGGCTAGCCGTGGTGCACTAACCCCTTCAGGCTATGTTCAAGCCGCCAACCCCAGTCCTCTCCTTGCGCTCCGTCCGAAACCGAAACCCGAACCTCAGCTCGCAGCCCCGCCCGCCCCGGCGGGTGAGCAGACAAGCCTCTCGGGCTGGTGAGTGCCGGTTGGCACCGATCCTCTGTGCGGGAATCTCCCCGCTTTGCCCTCCGCACCCGTCGCTGTGCACTCCTCTGCGGTCCCGAACCTCCCCCCTCCGCCTCCCGCAGTCTCCGCCCGCGAAGGGGCTTCCTAGTGTGTGGAAACTTTTCCTCCTTCACAGCTCCCTCCCACTGGTGCAGGTGCCGTCCTTATTCTTTTGTCTCTGTTTTTTCTTTTTTTTTCTTTTGCCCTACCCAGGTATGTGGGGAGTTTCTTGCCTTTTGGGAGGTCTGAGGTCTTCTGCCAGCCTTCAGTAGGTGTTCTGTAGGAGTTGTTCCACATGTAGATGTATTTCTGGTGTATCCGTGGGGAGGAAGGCGATCTCCGCGTCTTACTCTTCCACCATCTTCAAGGGCCCCCTAAACTCTTAATTCACTGAATTTCATTCAAGCAAAACACAGTCCTCTAAGTGAAACATCAAACAGAAACATTTATTGAATGTCTCAGGCATTGTGCTAAGGAAATAATGCTGAATAAAACAATCTTAGCATTCAGGGAGCCCAGAATACAAGGACAGAGGTGGAAACAATGAATAGATGATTACTCCACAATGTATGTTATGAAAGGGATGATAAAGAGGACATATTCTGGGTAAACATAACAAACCATAGAGAATCAGGTAAGGTCTGTTGGAATAAATGCCTTCAGACCTGACATTTAAAGTATGTTAGTGAGTAAGGAAAAGACTGCAGAAAAAGTGGGCATTCTGAGGCAAGGCATGGACAAGAGAAATACCATGGTTTGTGAAGGGCACCATAAGCATTTTGTTGCTTGAATGAGGGAGTAAGGGGATGAAGCCGGAGAGCTTAGATGGAATTAGATCATGGAATCTCTCATATTCCCAATTAAAAAGACTGGAATTTATCTAAGAAGTGATAAACAGGAACATTTGAAAAAAGTTAAACCCTGAATAAAACTAGAGTTCTGTGATTAAAAAAGAAGTGCAGAGGGAAACAAAGCCTAGGTAACAAATGATATCTGTCACTACACTATAACATATTTGTACAAAATTGATTACAATCAAAAGCAAGGAAACGACTGCTTCCATTGAGGGAAGGGGCAGGATTTTAAAAAGAAGTTTCAGTCTTAAGGAATATGCAAAATTTCACCAGCAGAGCCTGGATGCTGAACTAAGCAAACAATATGCAAAGAAACGAGAAAACAAGTAATGAAACATAACTGATAACATGACAAGGAGGCAACAAGTCCTGTGTGAGGATGGATTTCCTCACTAGCTTTTTGAAACAAGTTCTAGTGGTCAATTATACAAAAATGTCTCCATTTTTATATGCAGTTCTGTCTTAATGATGTGAATATACAATGATCATAGTAGTTATCCTTTTTTATGTATTGTATTATTATGTTTTGTAAAAGTTCAAGTCAACTCCAGAGGACATCTTCTTAGGTTTCCAAGATGACTAAGCTAAAGAAATGAATTTGCATTTATTTAGCATAGCCAAGACATTTCCACCAAGGTACACCTTCACTGGGTAGCTCACTGACCTAAAGATTTTTCATTTAAATGTGCTTAAGAGCATCAGAAATTATAATTTGGTCTCATTAAAAGCTCAGCTTAGCTAAACTTCCACTTAGAACAAGAAAACTGGAAGGAGCATTGTTTCCACTCTAACAACTAGAAAAAACAGACTGAAAAATCACACATTTTCTTAAACCCATAAGAAAGCTAGTGTTGCATGGTAATAAAGTAGACTTGAAATCTAAAGAAAGATAGTTCTTTCATGGAAGAAATAGGACATGAACCCAGGATTACCTGTGACAGAGCATGGAGGAAAATAGGCCAGGTGCCATAAAAAGCAATAAGAATTTAACTACATTTTTAATACATTCCTAAAGGTAGAGTGCAGGCTGGCATAAGAGCTTGAGAGAATGGAACTCCTGTAAGCCACAGACACACAGGTATTTCCTTCACAGTCACAGGTTCTTCTTCACAAACCATCACTGGGTGCTCGCCAGAAAGATCTGGACCAGGGAAGAGGCCCTGGTGAGGCATGTCTAGGAAGACAGTTTGTCAGTTTCTTATAAACAATACAACAGAACAATCTCAGTCCTAAGTATTTACCCGAGAGAAGTTAGCACTTTTATTCACACAATATCCTATATGTGAATCTTTATAGTTGTTTTATTCAAACTACCCCAAACTGGAAACGGCCTAAATATCCATCAAATAGTGAATAGATAAACAAATTGTGATGCATCTGTAAAATGGAATAGTAGTCAATAACAGGAGGAAGCATACTTCTGATACACTCAACACCATGGATGAATCTCACATTCACTGTATACTAAGTACAAGAAGGCAGAATGGAAAAGGTACATACTAAAACAATTTTATTTATATTACATTCTGAAGAGGAAATTATAGTGATAGAACACAGATCAGAGCTTTCTATAGGTTAGGGTGGAGTTAAGGTTTGACTTTAAAAGGGCATGGATGAATTTTTTTGAGGTGATGAAACCAAACTATTCTGTATTTTGATTGCATTAGCGGTTACATGAATGCATGCATTTGTCCATATCATAGAACTATACACTAAAAAGGGTGAATTTTGCTGTATGTAAATTACATCCTAATGAAAATAAAATAATATAATGAAACCTCCACTTCTTTTATAAATTGAGCATTGTCCCTGGTTTGATGAGCGAGAAGAGAAGCATGAAAAGCAATTTTAGTTTTAGAGGTCAACCAAATACCAGTGTAACTGTTTTCATCATAATTATGCTCTCTTTTCTTTAAAACTAAGCTGTAAATAGCTGAACAGTCTATTTGGAAAGCTCAATTCAAAATAGCAAGTTGAGTTGGTAGGGAATGCAATTTAGGCTTATATATTTAAATTTGCAGCAATATTCTAGAAATACTGAGTAAAATACAAAATACTTTAAACAAAATATTGCATATTTAAAACAAAAAGAATAATAATTCTATACTAGTTTTTAATCAGCTTTTTAATTTTAGGACCAATAAAAGATTTTGAGTAAGTGCTACTATCATGTAATTTTAGAAAAAAAAATTTCATTCTAGTAACTTAATGTAAAATTCAAACGAAAAAGTTTGTGTGTGTGTGTGCATGTGTATGTGCATACATGTGTGTGCATGTGTGGTTAGCTTACATTTCCCTAAACTGCTAACTGGGAAAGTATCTCTACTACAGATTAAATTTGCTGTGAAATGCAAACACAGTGCCCTTTGGCCTCCTGAAAAATAGATGCTTATGCCATCTATAATTTTCTCTTGATTATTATTTGCATGAAGGCAATGCAACCAGGATTGTTGTTATGAGTGAGAAAAATGTAAAGATTTTAATAATGTTCTTTCTGCTCCAATATTGAAGAAAACAGTAAAATGAATATTTTTGTCCCTAGTTGAGTACAAAGGAACACTCTAGCCCACCTGAAATCACAGATGTCATATGGGGAGCAATTGTACTTTCCACAGTGTATAACTACTTGGCAGACTCTTCCAGAAGCAGTTGGTGAGACTAGCAGTTCTTGAACTGCCTTGAGGGCTGTCATATGCCTTAGTGGTTGTTGAATTAATGGTCTGCTCAGCTCTCCTGACCCCAAATTCTTTAGTTTGCTTAGAGCACCAAGCTAAATCAATAAAAACAAAATTAAAGTAAAATCATTTTATTTCAGCAGTCTCATGAAATTAAATCACCACCATTCCCAGATTTGATATTTTGTGATTGGTGTGTCATAGAGTAAAATAACTGAAAGTAAACAATTTATCTTGTTATTTAATGTGATCAGGGCTATCTCTTTGATCCCTCATTTATTGAGCAGGCACTGTATGCCTTCCATTGTAATAGGCACTAGCATACGTAACTTGAAAAAGGCATGGACCTTGTGCCCAAGGACTGAAGGCAAGACAGACATGAAACAAAATTGATGCATCACTGCCCAGTGAAGTTTTATACATATGTGAACATGAAGCCATGAAACACAAGGAAAAGAAAACTAAATCTCCATCAAGACACCTGAAAAAGTTACTCAGAGGTTGGATATAATTGATCTGAGTGCCAAAGAATAAATATGAGTTTGCCAGACGGGGAAAAAGAAAAAAGCATTTCAGTCAGACAAAAACAATTATATGGGAAGGGAAAATATGTGCTGGAAAAATGGTGAAATATTAGTAATAAATAAGGAGAAATGTATTGAAGATGTTACAGGATACAAGATATATTTAGATATAAATAAAATTGAGAAATACTGTTTATGTTTATTGTAGACATTGCTCTTCTGTTGCAAGGCACAGAGAACCCTAAATAGACAAACTGAGGGAATGATAAAAAGAAATTTATTTGTATGTAAGGACAGAAAACACAATATAGCCAGACCTCATGTGTACTACAAATCCCACAGGAATCTGTATTCTCTCTTCATTGCTCAGTGAACACATGGCCCTCATTAACCTTGAAAGTTTAGTGGCTTAATACAGTAATAACTTATTATTGACTCAATAAAATGATGGCATTCAGGGAACCTTCCTCTGTTTGGGGGCACTGAAATCAGAAATATGTAGCCTTCAGGTCATAATGTCAGGGGAGCAAAGTCTAAATGAACACACAGAATACTATTAAGGACCAGGCCTACAAAATTTTCACTCACATCACATTGTCTGTAACCCAGTCAGTTAATCTAACAGCCAGGAAGTTTGGAGAATGGGCTTATAAAAAGGAAAATAAAATAATATTTGACAAAGAGTACATAACCTTTGTTGCTGCCAAAATTGTAATCTCCAAGATATTTATAGGTGATACCATTGCCTTTATATTACTTGCACTTTAGATAAAGTTCTCTTTAGAACTTTAGTTCTAAAGTTCTCTTTAGAACTTTAAAGTTCTCTCTGTTTTCTCATATTCACTATTATTGTCTCTGCTGCAGTAATTGATCCCAAAGTTATAATTGATATTCATAACCTCCTTCTTTTACTGGCTATTCTAGGTGCTACTCACCCTCAGTCAACAATTCTGCTGATCTAGGGTTTCAGATCTTCATCCATGGTGGGATAACTCGGATTTTCATCCTGGTTACCATACCCTTTCAGACCATACTTGCTGTAATTTTCCACCTAAATTTATCACTGAGCATGAGAGAATCAAGAGGAACCTCAGTGTGTCCTGATTTCAGACACACTCCTCCCTACCCCAGTAGCATAGCAGCAACACTTTCACCTCAGTGTAGTAAGTCAACTACTTCTTCTAGGGTAGTAATTCCTTTCTTTCCCTGCTAGTACACTGGCATAGCAGTGAACAAAATAACCAGTGGCAGATAGACCTCCAGGCTTAAGAGAACCGTATTGTGTGCCCTGGTAGAAGTGCCCTCCCTCTAAAACTGGAACTCTAGTTAAGTTTGGAGGAAAAGTGGTAAAAATTACCCAAATAGTATTCACTGATGGTGAAAAGTATGTACTCCTACTTTTACTCTCAGAGACATCTGTTCTACTGTTGAGGATATAGTACCATACAATAGCTGTTGGCTTAGACTTGAATTCCACAAGGATTCATCCCAAAGAGTTCAATTCAAATGTATCTTTTCTGAAGTCATTCTAAAGTTCTATCAGGAAATAGTTTCTAAATGATGCAGTATAATATAGGACAAATGGATCTCATGTTCCTATATTTAAATATTTCTTTCACTGTCAAATAGGCTCATTAACCCAAAACTATGTTATGATAATTCCATGATCATAAATTTGATACTTTGTGAGCCTGAGATAGTGGCGCTAGCTGAGACAGTGAAGATAAACCTATATCCAGAAAGCATGTTAACCATGTTCTTGCATGCAGTGTCTGAAATAAGGAAGAAAATGAGAATTATATCATGAGAAAATGGTCATTCTAAAATTTGTTTATTTCGTTTTATTGTCATTGGTAGCATGTTTCAAAGATTACTAAAGATAGATATTCTTTAATCCTGAGAGTTGTTGGTTGGATATTATTCCTATCAAACAATCATATCCTCTAATACAGTTTCTCATTTCGTCTTGTAAACTAGTTCATTTGATTCCGATTGATTGCTATCAAAGATCCATTTGTTAGACATCTACTACGTGTAAGGCACTTCGGTGGGTGCATGATCTGAAAAGCTCAAAATTTATTGGCAGAGATAAGAGGCAATAGCAATAATAAAAGACAAACTCATAGAAGAATAAACAGTATTATGGAAGCACTGATATGAGAATAATTTATTTTATCTAGGAAATTAGGAAATGATCACAGAAGAAGTGACAGTTAGGTTGGGCAATGAAGAATGAGTTGAATCAAGTCATAAAAAGCTATAGGAGCAAAGATATGGAGGAATGAAAGTTTGTGATATGAAAGCTTGTGATATATTTGGGAAAGGGAGAATAACTCAGGGTTAGAATTCAGTATGAATAGAAGTAGTAGGGCATATAGAACCAGAAAAATATGTTAAATGACATATTATTAATATCTAATGTTTGTGAAAATATGTGACTATGTGGATGTCCTTGAAACAAAAGAAGTATGGAAAAAAGTGGCATGAAATCCTGGAGAGTTTTTGAGCCAGATTACAAAACTTTCAGTGGAATGATAAAGAAGTGATAAAAAAATATTGAGAACAAATAAAACATTTTTGAGAACACAAGTAACATAATTACTGAAGAAGGGGACAAGAGAGTGGAATCAGGAAAAACAACTACCAATTAATTAGATGAGGCCAGATAATACATTTAAAAACATATGTAGTATAGAGTAGCAAAAGGCAAGAATATAAGATAAGGGATGTGATACTATCTTATAGTAAAACAAATGTGAATTGCTGATAATAGCAGATATTGCAAGTGACTCACCCATCTCCCCTCAGCCTTTACCATCTCCGTGCACTCTGGAGCAAATTCCAACTGCCAATGCCTCTGATTTTTTGTTGCCAAGGTGTCCATGACCACCAGAGCCTGTTCTGCCTTCTAGATGGTTAGGCTAGAAGTACTGGTGGATCAATAGTCTTTAGGATCCCTTAACCTGTAGCTGATGGAACTATATGAATCATTACCCCCATCTCCCTTGTCCCCTGAGTGGGATAATTCTCAAGTCTTGTTCTTCTCTCTCTCCCTCAATTCTTCAATAAGTTTAAGTTCCAGGTGCTCACATGGTAACATACTTCTTATTGGCTTTACTCCCTTCCTTGTATTATCTATGTTCTCTCCAACACTGTTCCCAGGTCACTCCCCAAATATACTACTTGCATTCTAATTATTTTTTTCAAGACCTTCTTGTAGGAGAACCCAAATTAAGACAGTTTTGCTGGAAGTAGTCCTACACATCCTCAGATTGAAACACTAACAAGGAATGTTTCTAGGAATATATCACCAATGATTCAATTGAAGTGGCTAGAGATAATTCCTGGCACACTTTAACATCATAATTACTAATGCTCTTACCTGAGAAGAATTAAGACAAAATATGAATAAAGTGGAATGCACTGGTGTATTGCCTTTCTATTGCATCCATAACAAGTTACTACAAATTTAGTGACTTAAAACAACACAAATTTTCTTTGAGTTCTAAAGAAGACCAGTACAGGTCTCAATAGACTATCAGGTGTCAGTAGGTTTGTGTTCCCTCTGGAGGTTCTAAGGGAGCATCCATTTTCTTGCCTTTTCAGCTTTTAAGAGGCAACCTACATTCCTTGTCTTCCTGTTACCTTCAAAACCAGTAATGTTGCCTGTCTCTCACTATTCTTCCATAGCCACATTTTCCTCTGACCCTACATAGGTCCTGCTTTTAAGAACCCATGTGATTGGGAAAGGAGTAGGTGGAGGGATAAATTAGGAGTTTGGGATTAAAATATACACACTACTATATATGAAATAGATAACTAACAAGGATCTACTGTATAGCACAGGGAACTATACTCAATATCTTATTATAACCTATAATGGGAAAGAACCTAAAAAAGAATATATATATATATATATATATATATATATATATATATATATAACTGAATCACTGTGCTGTACACCTGAAACTTACACAGCATTGTGAATCAACTATATTTCAATAAAGATTTAAAAAAGAATGCATGTAATTATATTGGTTCTACACTGATAATATAAATAATATTACCATCTGAAGGTCATTAACTTAATCACATATGCAAATTCCCTTTTTCTATGTAAACTAACATTCACAAGTTCTGGGAATTAAGATGGAGACATTTGGAGGACATTATTCTGTCTACCCCAACTGGCTTGTGGAAAAAAACAAACATTTAAGAGATATGTGGACAATGGTACTTACAAAGACTGGGTGATTTGTTGGTTTGAGTTAACTGTTATCAAAGCATAGAAGGAAAAAAATTATAGATTCAGGTCAGGTATTAACAACACAACGTTAAATGTGAAAAACGGAAGCTATCTATGGTTACATTTAAAGAGACAGTTATCTCCTGCAGGCAGAAGGCAGGCTGAGCTGAAAATGAGACTGGAATCTTATTGTGGTAGAAGCAGAGTTGAATTTATATCACCAATAAGTTTTATAGAAAGATAAAGATGTGATAGGCAAAGAGTGAGCAAAGGTATAGGAGAGGAACATAGGTGTGGACATGCTTTAAAACTTTGAACAATCAAATTACTCTAAAATGTCTGGTTCTGCAGGAAGGAGTAGGCCATGTGGGTTTGAATTATTTTATTCTGAAAGTCCTCCAGGAAAAGAAATTTTCCCGGAATACAAATGGGAACCAATTGTCCTATGGTGGAAAAATGGTAATAAATTGCTCCTAATGAAGTGGCTGGTATTCAGTGTCTGTGAATGGCATGGCTCAAATAGAGCACAATGCAGACTGTTTTATGTTTTCAAGTGATATTTGAAAAGAAGACAGAACAAAACTTAAGTCCAGTGACAAGCAATAAAAATGAGTAAATGCATAGAATTAAGCTCCCAAGGTTAAGGAAGTAAGAATTGTTTATCAAAAGAAAAAAAAAAAAATAAGGGCCCAGGATAACGTTATCTCAAAGATCTAAAAGTATATATTGGGTCCATTGTTCTTTCTCAAAATTGCTTTGGATATTCAGGGTCTTTGTGTTTCCACACAAATTGTAAAATTTTTTGTTCTAATTCTGTGAAGAATGCCACTGGTAATTTCATAGGGATTGCATTGAATCTGTAGATTGCTTTGGGTAGTATAGTCATTTTCACAATATTGATTCCTCCAATCAAAGAACATGGCATATTTCTCCATCTGTTTATACGATCTTTGATTTCTTTCATCAGTGTTTTATACTTTTCTGAGTACAGATCTTTTGCTAGGTAGGTTTATTCCTAGGTATTTTATTCTTTCCATTGTGATGGTAAATGGGATTGTTTCCTTAACTTCTCTTTCTGATTTTCTGTTTTTAGTGTATAGGAATGCAAGCGATTTCTGTGCATTAATTTTTTATCCTGAAACCTTACCAAATTCATTGATTAGTTCTAGTAGTTTTCTGGTCACATCTTTAGGATTTTCTATGTATAATATCATGTCATCTGCAAACAGTTTTACTTCTTCTTTTCCAATTTATTTTTATTTATTTTTCTTCTCTGATTGCCATGGCTAGGACTTCTAAAACTATATTGAGTAAGAGTGGTGAGAGTGGATATCCTTGTCTTTTCCTGATCTTAGTGGAAATCCTTTCAGATTTTCACCATTGAGAATGAAGTTTGCTGTGGGTTTGTCATATATGGTCTTTATTATGTTGAGGTAGGTTCTCTCTATGCTCATTTTCTGGAGAGTTTTTATTATAAATGGGTGTAGAATTTTGTGAAAAGCTTTTTCTGCATCTATTGAGATGGTCATATGGTTTTTATTCCTTAATTTGTTAGTATGGTGTATCACATTGATTGATATGCATATACTGAAGAATCCCTGCATTCCTGGGATAAATCCTACTTTATCATGGTGTATGATGCTTTTAATGTGTGGTTGGGTTCTGTTTGCTGGTATTTTGTTGAGGATTTTTACATCTATTTTCATCAGTGATATTGGTCTATCAGGCTACCTGACTTCAAACTATGCTACAAAGGTACAGTAAGGCACTGGCACAAAAACAGAAATATATATCAACAGTACAGAATAGAAAGCTCAGAGATAAACCCATGCACATGTGGTCACCTAATTTATGACAAAGGAGGCAAGAACATACAATGGAGAAAAGACAACCTCTTCAATAAGTGATGCTGGGAAAACTGGACAGCTACATGTAAAAGAATGAAATTAGAACACTCCCTAACACCATACACAAAAATAAACTCAAAATGGATTAAAGACCTAAATGTAAAGCCAGAAACTATAAAACCCTTAGAGAAAAACATAGGCAAAACACTCTTTGAAATAAACCACAGCAAGTTCTTTTTTTCCCACCTCCTAAAGAAATGAAAATAAAACAAAAATAAACATATGGGACCAATTAAAATTAAAAGCTTTTGCACAGCAAAGGAAACCATAAACAAGATGAAAAGACAACTCTCAGGATGGGAGAAAGTATTTTCAAATGAAGCAATGGACAAAGGATTAATCTCCAAAATATACAAGCAGCTAATGGAGGTCAATATCAAAAATAACAAAATAACCCAATTATAAAAATGAGTGGAAGTTCTAAACAGACATTTCACCAAAGAAGACACAGGTGGTCCAGAGGCACATGGAAAGATGCTCAAAATACCTAGGAATAAACCTGTCTAAGGAGCCAAAATACTTGTAGTCAGAAAACTATAAAAGAGTGATGAAAGAAATCAAAGATGACATAAACACATGGAGAAATATACCATGTTCTTGGATTGGAAGAATCGATACTGTGAAAATGACTATACTGTCTAAAGCAATCTACAGATTGAATGCAATACCTGTCTAACTACCAATGGCATTCTACAGAGAATTAGAACAAAAAATCTGACAATTTGTATAGAAGAACAAAAGACCCTGAATAGCCAAAGCAATCTTGAGAAAGAAAAATGGAGTTGGAGGAATCAGACTCTCCGATTTCAAACTATACTACAAAGCTACAGTAATCAAGACAGTATGGTACTGACATAAAAACAGAAATATAGATCAATGGTACAGGGTAGAATGCCCAGAGATAAACCAATGCATATATAGGCACCTAACTTATGACAAAGGAGCCAAGAACATACAATGGAGAAAAGACAGCCTCTTCAATAAATGGTGCTGGGAAAACTGGGCAGCTACATGCAAAAGAATGAAATTAGAACACTACCTAACATCATACACAAAAATAAACTCCAAATGGATTAAATACTTAAATGTAAGACCAGACAATATAAAACTTTTAGAGGAAAACATAGGAAAAACACTCTTTGACATAAAGCACAGCAAGATCTTTTATGACCCACCTCTTAGAATAAAGGAAATAAAAACAAAAATAAACAAATGGGACTTAAACTTAAAAGCTGTTGCACAGCAAAGGAAACCATAAACAAGACAGAAAGACAACCCTCAGAATGGAAGAAAATATTTGCAAATGAAACAACAGACAAAGGATTAATCTCCAAAATACACAAACAGCTCATGGAGCTCAATACCAAAAAAACAAACAATCCAGTTAAAAAATGGACAGGAGACCTAAATAGACATTTCACCAAAGAAGACATACAGTTGGCCAAGAAGCACATGAAAAGATGCTCAACATCACTAATTATCTGAGAAATGTAAATCAGAACTACAATGAGGTATCACTTCATGCCAGTCAGAATGGTCATTATTAACAAAGCTAGAAACAATAAATGCTGGAAAGGCTGTGGGGAAAATGGACCCCTCCTACACTGTTGGTGGGAATGAAAATTGATACAGCCACTATGGAAAACAGTATGGAGGTTCCTTAGAAAACTAAAAATAGAACTACCATATGACCCAGAAATCCCACTGCTGGGCACATATGCTGAGAAAACCATAATACAAAAAGAGGCATGCATCACAATGTTCATTGCAGCACTATTCACTATAGCCAGGACATGGAACCACCCTAAATGTCCACTGACAGATGAATGGTTAAAGAAGATGTGGCACATATATACAATGGAATATTATTCAGTCATAAAAAGAAATGAAATTGAGTTACCTGTAGTGAAGTGCATGGAACTAGAGACTGTCATACAGAGTGAAGAAAGTCAGAAAGAGAAAAATAAATACTGTATGCTAATGCATATATATGGAATCTAAAAAAAAAAAAAAGGTACTAATGAACTTAGTTTCAGGGCAGGAATAAAGAGGTATACCTAGAGAATGGACTTGATGACATGAGGTGGGAGGGCGAAGCTGGGGCAAAGTGAGAGTAACTTTGACATATATACACTACCAGATGTAAAGTAGTTGGCTGGTGGGGAGCAGCAGCATAGCACAGGGAGATCAGTTTGGTGCTTTACTATGACTTAGAGGGGTGGGCTAAGGAGGATGGGAGGGAGGTTCAAGAGGGAGGGGATATGGGGACACGTGTATGCATATGGCTGATTCGTTTTGTTGTGCAACAGAAACTAAAACGGTGTGTGAAGCAATTATACTCCAATAAAGACCTATTCAAAAATCTACAAACAATAAATGCTGGAAAGGGTGTGGAGAAAAGGGAACACACTTTGCACTGTTGGTAAGAATGTAAATTGATACAGCCACTGTGGACAGCAGTATGGAGTTTCCATATAAAACTAAAAGTAGAACTACCATATGACCCAGCAATCCCACTACTGGGCATATACCCTAAGAAAACTATAATTCAAAGGGACACATGTACCCCAGTGTTCATTGCAGCCGTATTTGCAATAGCCAGGGTATGGAAACAATGTAAATGTCTAATGACAGAGGAATGGAAAAAGAAGATGTGGTACATATGTACAACGGAATATTACTCAGCCATAAAAAGGAATGAAATTGGGTCATTTGTAGACATATGGATGGACCTAGAGTCTGCCATACAGAGTGAAGTAAGCCAGAAAGAGAAAACCAAATATTGTATATTAATGCATATATGTGGAATCTAGAAAAATGGTACAGATGAATCTATTTGCAGGGCAGGAATAGAGATGTAGATGTAGAGAATGGACATAGGGACACAGAGGAGGAAGGAGAGGGTGGGAAGAATTGGGAGATTAGGACTGACATATATACGCTACTATACGTAAAATAGATAGCTAGCTGGAACATGCTATAAAGCACAGGAAGCTCAGCTCAGTGCTCTGTGATGACCAGATACGTGAGATGAGGTGAGTGGGAGGGAGGTCCAAGAGAGAGGGGATATAGATATACACATAGCTGATTCACTTCATTGTACAGCAGAAACTAATGCAACATTGTAAAGCAATTATACTCCAATTAAAAAAAAAGTATACTAAGTGTTATTTATTAAGTGAGTGTGCTGATCAACTGACCTCTATTTGAACAACAAAAAATGAAAAGTAAATTTCTCTAAGAATTTTCTTAGATATAAGTTGGATATGTTTGATTACTAGAATTATTCATTTGTCAAATAAACAAAAAAGATTTGGTGAGGCACGTTTTGCCTGGACACCTTTCACAATTGCTTAAATGGATAGATTAGACGTTTACCTACCTGGAGACATGAGAATGGATCCATGGCTTTCAAATTCTAAGGCTTTTTTTTAACAGTAAAAGATGATTGGATCAGATATCAGATTTCCAAAGCCAAAGTGAAGGGAAACATTGATCCATTATTAATTTCATAAATATATTGATTGATATATTTCACCAGTGATGGTGAAAAAATCAAGATACATTGGCCAAACTCTTGAGTTTTATTTCACCTCTTCTTTGACCTTCTAATTGGGATTTAGGGATATTGAAGTTATTTATATTAGAACATCATAAATGAAAACAAATGGTTTATTGTAACAGTGATCTGTGTATTTTGTATTTGAGGATTTCCAATGCCTCAAGTGGACTATGGATACCTGTCAATGTCTGGCCCACTACCTAAGGTGGGTCTCTGGTAGGGGAAGGGTGTATCTTCAGATTTGAATCCTATTAGTGACTGTGACTGGCCCAGTACATTTGTCCCTGTGCTAAAAAAAACACCTAGAGAAACAGCCAACACTAATGTAGATGATACACAATGCTACGTTAGAGGCTACCACACTAACCTGTACTCTTTCTTTGTTTAAATCTAGTATCTCCAGATTGAGTGTCTAATCTCTTCATTCTAGACCTCTGACCCCAAGTCTGTTTCTTGGTTTCTTGATCTCAACTTATTTTTTCTGCCTGACTATCACATGAATAATATTTTTAGTAAGTTTCCAGTTCATCCTTAAACTGGGATTTCTCTCACCAGTGCACATCCCTCCTAAGTTATTCCCTTTCTCTGGATGCTTGTGGGAAATCACAGAAAGTCTATGGCTGAACTTTCATCAGTATCCTAATGCCTACTGAAACCTGGGATAACTTCTGTCTGATTTTTAGTCTGTTCCTAAAATACTTATCGAGCATTGTCTGAGAAAAGCCAGTAGAAATTTTCTGAGAAATCTGGAGAAAATCTCACTTGCACTATGTCCCTTATCCTCCACCATGTTTGAGCTCTTTACAGTATTTTTTCCACTTTCCCTGAATTGGTAGACAGTGACAGAATGTCCCTGAGATATTTACTTGGGTCCCTATACATCACTAGGGTGCTGACTTGACTGCTGGCTCCACAAAAGACATGATGAGAAACCTGTCACTTCCTCCTCCCATAATTTCATAACCTTGACAGTTTAGACCTTAACAGAGATGGTCCCCAGTTTACAAGAGTTGGATTTAAGATTTTTTGACTTTACAACAGTGGGAAAGCCATATGTATTCAGTAGAAACCATACTTCAAACTTTCAATTTTGATCTTTTCCCAGGCTAGTGATATGCAGTATGATACTCTCTCATGATACTGGGTGGAGCAGTGAGACACAACTCCCAGTCAACCATGTGATCAGGAGGATAAAACAACACATTACGACCATTCTGTACCCATACGACTATTCTATTTTTCACTTTCAGCACAGTATTCAATAAATTACACAAGATATTCAATACTATATTATATAATAGGCTTTTTGGTACATAATTTTGTCCAACTATAGGCTAATGTATGTGTTCTGTGCACATTTAAGATAGGCTAGGCTAAGCACTCTAGAGCCCATGAGCCACAACTACTGAGCCTGCACACCACAACTACTGAAGCCCATGCGCCTAGAGCCTGTGCTCCGCACCAGAGAGAAGCCACCACAATGAGAAGCTGGCATGCTGCAATGAAGAGTAGCCCCACTCACCAAAACTAGATAAAGCCTGTGTGCAGAGACGAAGACCCAATGCAGCCTAAAATAAATAAATTTATTAAAAATAAAAGATAGGCTAGGCTAAGCTCTGACGTATGGTAGCTTAGGGGTATTAAATGCATTTCCAACTTAATGATATTTTCAACTTAATGATGAGTTTATTGGGACATAACCCCATCCTAAGTTGAAAAGGTCTGTATTATTATTTGAATGATGACAGTTTGGAGCTTTAAAATATTTTTTCCAGGGAACAAAATTCAGGCAAAAATTTCTCAAACCATGGTCCTTGAATTATTTGAACAGAATCACATGGAATACTTATTTAAAAAATACAGATTCCTGAGCCTATCCAGATTCCATAAATCAGTGTCTTTGAGGGTATCTCTGAAGAATTTGCTTTTTTCACAGGAAACCCAGGTGGTTGTTTTTCCAACATAAAGTTTAAAACCACTGCTCTGTCCTGTATTCCTGAGCCTGAGATTTGGGGGTTTGTAGACAAAGGGACATTAAACTTCTCTTTTATAGAAGGGATGAAGGGTAAATATTTTCCCAAAATCTGTTTAAGGTGTGTGTGTGTGTGTGTGTGTGTGTGTGTGTGTTTTGAAATGGAAAATACAAATATTAATCTTATGTGATATTCTGAAGTTAGACAATGTATCAAAATCTTGACTTATGAAAGTAAGAGAGGAAGTGGAATTAATCTACCTTATCCATTCTAACTGCATTTTGTCACCCAGATTACTCTTTTTTGGTTAAGTTCATTTATATCCCTTGAACCCATCTCTCACTAGGGAATGAGAAGAGGAGACTGAAGAAAAAGAATGAAAAAAGCATAAAGATTGTAGTAAGAGGTTTGTCCCCCTTAAAATTAGAGATACTGAATTAAACAGGCTAAGAAAAGAGCAGAAACACACATTGCTTAAAAAGTATATTAATAATAAAATAAAATAAATGTCCATATCAATACAATAAGAAACTTCTATGATGCCCCTCACAGTATCAGAAGTTGTAATGAAATTCTGGCAAAAATGTAATGAGCTTTCTGGGAAATGACTAAATATAAAAAATACAGAGGAAAAGAAAAATTATATTATAAACCATGTAGAATATCCCAATATGCCAGCCAGCAGGTAACTTCAAATAGATTAATAAATATTTTGAACTGATATTAAGACAAGAAGATATGACATTACGTTAAAAAATTATGATAATGTTACAAAAGTAATAGCATTTATTGCAATGTATTTCCCAGAGCACATTCTGTATATTAAAATATAGATTTACACTGTCATTGAAATTACTACATACAATAAATGTGTTACAGATTAGCTCACATAATAAGAGATTTAGTTTTCTTTCCTCCTATTACCTTTACTCCAACCTGAACTTTCTATTTGTATATTTGTACATATTTTCAACATTGGTATTGAAACTGAGCAGGACTCTGTGGGGCTCTTGGGCATGAAAGCCTTTATGTTTCCCCCTCTACCCACTGTTTCTTGTTTGTAGGAAATAGGTTTCAGCCTTCATGACCTTCCCTGAGTTCCAAACGGCAGGTTCAAACAGTTGCTAAGCAGGGAAGGGAGGGGATGAAGAGACAAAGGAGGAGCAGTCAAGAAGCAATAGTGAAGCCTTGGGACAGGCTCCTGGTTCTGCCTCAAGGGATACACATATCAATATCTTTGAGGTCTTCTGCAGAACCAAAACTCCTAACAAATGGAAGAACTTAACTACTTGATGAAGTATTCTTTATTCCAGAGAGGAAGTCACAGTTTGATAACCTCAAGAGCCACAGAAACTCATCAGTAGACCACCTGAGGCCAGGTTAAAGGAATGCAGGCCCTGCACACACCCTGATCCTTATCAGCAACACTGCTTTTGAACCATCGCTATAAAACTCCTCACCAAATCCCCCCAAGTTGGACACACAGTCTTGAGGGCATTAGCCCAATATGTCCCCTTTTGCCTGGCAAAGCAATAAAGCTATTATTTCCCCTTCACCCAAAACTCTGTCTCCAAGATTCAATTTGGCACCAGTGCACAAAGGCTGAGTTTTCAGCAACTGTATTAATAAGGAACACATTAGTATTTCCTATGCCAAATGCTAGTGATGCTAAAGACCCTCTCCTCCCCTAAAGCTGCTCTCAGGAAAATGTGCAACATAAGATTTTCAGTCTGTAATATGATGAGTTTAAGTAAATATATACTTCTCTAAAATGCAAGTAAACATTTTAGGTTTGAGCTTACATTATAAAAGTCTTTGTATGCAAATAAAATAATTTCAGAGACCCTGGGACAAATGGGTTAAATGATGTAAAATATTAGTCCACAAACACTTCAGACTTTGAAACTATCAATGTTAGAGATTTGAAAGGATGTCTGCATTGCAACAGGAAAATCTATGCCTTAATAAACTACATATTCACAATCTTCAAGTGAAAGTTTAAAATGTTTAAATTCTGTTGGCATCAGTTAAATTACAAAATAAGTGAGTCTATTGTTAACATCTATTATATGGACATGTTTTGTTACTAAACTCAAGTTTGTGTGCCCAATGCACAGTGAGGCCAAACAAATCAAAATATTGGCATTTGGATCAGAGAAAGGTTTATTGCAGGGCCAAGCAAGGAGAACAGGTGGCTCATGCTCAAAACAAGCAAGCAAACAAACAAAAACATAAAAACAAACAAAAAATCCCTGATGGTTTTTGGGGAGAAGTTTTTATAGGCAAAATTTGGGGTGAGGGCTGCATGGTGTGTGACTTTCTTCTGATTGGTTGGTGGTGAGGTAACAAGGTGGTGTTCCAGGAATCTTTTGTCAGCCTGAGGTTACCATCATCCACCGGGGTGGGGGTCCAGAATTCAAAGAAACATTGTTATGTATATCCCTTGAGGAGAAACCAGAACTCTGTCCCAGGGCTGCACTATTGTTTCTTGACTGCTCCTCCTTTGTTTCTACATTCCCTCCCTTCCATGATAAGCAACAGGGAATATGCCCTTTGGAACTCAGGGAGGTCAGGGAGGCTGAAGCTTATTTCCTACAAACAAGAAATGGTGACACAAAAAGGATTTGTACCTGGGAGGGCCCCAACAGGGTCCTGTTCCATTTCAGTTTCATTCACAATTGTAAATCCAGGCACCTGCTACAGTTTCTGGTACTTAATGGAAGATCAAATATTTGTTAAGCATTGCATAAAAACATGTTTATTTATTAAATTTTAGTTTCAGGTACATTTTATTATTTGGTCATCAAAAACAGTGAGATTTTATGCAGCACATTATATATAGTGCAATTTTAATTTTCAAAAATAGCTATATTTTTAACTTTATTGCTTGAGAACTTTCTTTTGGATCTGTCTTGTTCTGAGAAGACCCATTAGTTTAATGCAAATTACTTCTTCTTCTTTAGTGTTAGTGGCAGATTACCGCCTTTAGCGATAAAACCTTCATCTAGATGAAGGAACTTAAACATGAAGAGGGGAAGTAATTTTGCCAGGTCACCCAGCAGTTAATGATGGAGTAAGAATTTGACCTAGGCAGTCAAAATTTTATGCCTGCCCAAGATTTAGATGACATAAAATAATCAAAAGAGTACAGCTGCATGCAATTTTAGGGAGAAAGAAATTCTAGAAAGGGAAGAAAATAGTATTTATAATGTTAACATAGCTAATCCAACAAAGCATTCGAGGACAGTGAGGGCTAAGAAAAGTCCTTAAAAAACTGAGTATAGGGCTTACCTGGTGGTGCAGTGGTTGAGAGTCTGCCTGCTGATGCAGGGGACACGGGTTCGTGCCCCGGTCCTGGAAGATCCCACATGCCATGGAGCGGCTAGGCCCGTAAGCCATGGCCACTGAGCCTGTGTGTCCGGAGCCTGTGCTCCACAATGGGAGAGGCCACAATAGTGAGAGGCCTGCGTACCACAAAAAAAACAAAAACAAAAACAAACAAACAAAAAAAACTGAGTATAAGTCCACTTTGCAAGAAGTTAGGATGGGAGTGCAAGGAAGAGGAAGACAATGAGAATAAATTATTTTAAAATTATTTTTGACAGTTAAAGAAAGGAAAGTTAACGAGGTCAAAGGAAGACCTCTTAAAAATACAGGTAAAAAGTGGATGTATAGGGGCAGAAAAGCTAGTAGTGAGGGAGAGATGGAAAAACACAAGAGAGAGACACAAGAGAAAGTAAAGCACTGATAGAACAATTTCTCAGAGGAGAAGAACAAGGGCATACATGGAGGTGGTATTACATAGAATAGATCATTTGTCTGCATCCACCACTTAATCATTAGATTTCTATAAACTTCATTTATGCACCGTGGAGTCAGTTAGGAAAGAGTAATAAATATCATTGTGAATAGTGTAAAGTTGTAGAGTCATGAAAAATCAGCTAATTTAAACATAACCCTAAACACTTATCTCACTGACTAGAAGAGGTATTGAAACCTCCTTTAGCATAATGTTTTTTGATGGTTTTTATGGGGGCAAGGATTCTCAGTCTGTTATCCACATAGAAAATTGGATGAATCAGTGTTCCCAAAATGTAATATTAAGATTCACACCACACTGAAATTGTGTATGTTTAACCTTTACAAAAATAGCTTGAGGGAAAGAAATTTTTTTCAATACTTCAGTTAAAAGCCATTGGAAATGTACCCTTCTCAAAAGGTAATTGATTCAAGTAATATTGCTGAACTAAAGAGTGGCAAGTATGTAGGTTTACACTAGAGTCAGTACTCTATGTTGTTACAATTTTTGACTTTTTTAATAAATAAAACTGAGTGAATTTGAGTTAACTTAAATTAATATTTGTCTTTGTAGCATGAATGCCCTAAGAGATCTAAAAGTATCGAGAAAGAACACTATACAATACTTACATGCTGTTTAAAAAAATAGAAGAGAATGTTATATTTGCTCTACCTCATGTACAAGTGAGGTAGAGCATTTTGTTCTATAATGAACAAAAATTTCCTAATAAAGACAATGAAACTAGAAAGGGATAGGGTTTGTCAAATTGAAATGTAGGAGATATAATAATTCATCACTTGAAAAGGACATTACAAAATCTAACCTGCCATTAATACAAAATTTTCTCTCCAGGGCCCATTTCAATATTCAATAAACACCTCCTATGTGCCAGCCTTTAGGTTTGCAAAGATAAATAAGATATTTCCTGTGCTTAAGAGAATTACAGTATAGAAGTAAAAAGATCAAGGAAATAAATTGTTTGTAGGTAACTAATAAAAAAATATTTTTTTCCAGTAATACAGCAAAAACATAGAGAAGGGAGTGAATAACCATAATATGTTGAGTTGGAGAAGGCCTCAGGGAGAAAGTAATCCTAAGGTGGGTATATAAAATGTATTATAAAAGTTTACCAGGAAGACATAGCAAAAGGAGGGTATCAACAACTATTTGAGACATGAAATAAAATTATATGTATATAGAAAGTATTTTAATACTTCTGAATGGTAACACACTTGTATGTACCTATAGCAGTAAAGACATGAGGAAGGTTGATGGATAATGTGACTGGAAAGGTGGGTAGGGAGGCAGATCAAGTGAGGTCTGTGTGTCAGGTCAAAATATTCCAATTTCAAACTGGAAGCATCAAGAAGTAAGGAAGAGAATTAAGTGGTAAGTCATATGACCAGATTTGGTTTTAGATAGTTCATGGTAGTTGAACATGTACAGTAGGACCAGATTAAGAACAGGGAGGTTATGTAAGAGGTCATTATAACAGTCCAGACAAAATAGAAGGAAGAAGAATTGAGTTGAGAGACATGCATGTGGTAGAATTCCAAGAAATATTCTAAGATTGGATGTAGGGTTAAAGGATGAGTTGAAGATAATACTTGATGAGTGGCACAGGGCACTTAGTTGATACTAATATTTAAGTAATGCTTTATCTCTGGATAGATGGTTTTAGCCATTGGTGCTCAGAATCTAATGCATGTAAACCCTTATGTGACAGTTTTCAGACACTCAGGATGTATTTACTTTATAATGATGTCCCAGGTGTCCATGATTAGTGAGCATTGTCTACTTCATAGACCCTTAGCTGCCACATAAATCAGCAGTATATGTGCTTCAGTGAGCATTTGTAAATAACTTAAAAATTAATTGCTCCAGTTGTTCAGATAATTCTGCAGAAGGATGAATTAAATTCAAGTTGCTCTCTGGTTTTTTGGCAGAATAGAGGAAATTGAACTCTATTAATTTATGTAAAGTAGGACATATATGTTCATTTTATAGTTATAATAATCATAACTAAGAAAAAATCTCCTTGATGTTTTGTTCTACAGCACTATGCAAAATTAACTCCATCATATCAAAACAATATCCTTGGACTGTTTTACAAATGAAGATGTTATAAAGAATGAGGGTCATTTTTGCCCATATTCCTTTCATTGAGGGATTCACACAACAGTTTATTTGACAGTTTGCCTCTCTGTGCTTAAATCATCTTCAGAATGAGCTTTATAGAAAATAATGACTTGGTTCTCACTTAAAACCATTTGCATAACATTCCTGGGACCAAATTGTACTCAATCCTTGGCTCAGGTATTTTGGCTGCTGAAAAGAAAAGAAAATGATCCAAGAAGCTTTGAAATTTTATTGGTGACATTTTCTATTTTGAATGTTCAATCCCAGGTTTTTAAAAGGAAAGATGTCTCATCTTAATTTCTATTTGTATTTCTGATAACTTCTAACTAATCCTATTTGTATCCCATCATGGAAAAGGTGGAACTCACTGTTCATAAGTTGACAAGTTTTGTATCATTGGCAAACCCAATCATTGGAAAATTAGTGATATGACATACAAACAAGAAATCATAAAATAACCTGGATATCATATCAAAATTTTTCCAATTTTATTGAGGTTTAATTTACAAAATCTCAAAGCTATCCATTTTAAACATACAGTTGTTGAGTGGTGAAAATTTGATAATGTTGGATAAATACTACCATTTCTCTCATTCTAAAAATTTCTTTTCTGTCTATTTGCAGTTAATTCCCTCACTAAACTCCTGGCCCTAGGCAAACAATGATTTATTTTTGGTTACAATAGTTTGACTTTTCTAGAATTTTGTATAAGTGGGTTTATCTAATAGCATTATGTATTCAAGATTTATCCTCATTGTGGTTGTGTCTATTGCTGAGTTGTATTCCACAGTATGGGTAAACCATATTTGTTTATACATTCAATAATTTTTAGACGTTTGGATTTTTAAAAGAATTTAGTTACTGTGAATATGCTACAGTGGTCTAATAGGAGATGTTATGATAGAAACAATAGTAGCAGCAATGTGAGTAAGGAATGCAGGTGGCTTTTAGAAGCTGAACAAGTAGATCTTTCCTGGAAGCCTCCAGAAGGAATGAAGTCCTGCCAACACCTTAATTTTAGACTCTGTCCTTCAGAACTGTAAAGAATAAATTTGTGTTGTCTTAAGCCACTTGTCTGTGGTAATTTGTTATGATAGCAGTGGACTAATACAGATTTTGGTTTGTCAATGTTTTAGTGTGGAAAGATGTCTTTATTTCTCTTGATGGTGGAAAAGCAGAGTCATACAGTAAGTGTATAGGTATTATTTCAAATAATCAAATTACCTTAAAACACACTGTGTGCCAAGGGGAGGAAAATTGTATGTCCAAGATTATTCTATGTGACTTGTCATTGAAGTTAACTTTAGCAGTATAAATTAATTTTTGCGACTAAAAATATGAGCATGGGAGTCAAACATAACTACATTTTACTATCTTAGTAATTATCTAATGTGGAGAAAGCTACATATCCTCTTTAGTCTTCAATTTCCTTCAATTTTTCTTATCCTTCAATATTAACATAAGTGATAATTTGCATATAAACAGAATAGTAGAATCAGGTACATTGTTTACATTCAGTATTATGATTACCAATATTTGGCAATTCCAGCAAAGATACTCCTTAGCATCGTGTGTATGTACCTGCCTTTCCCAGGTGGCCAACTGCAATTATGACATAATGTGAGTGTGAGCAGAGTTAGTTAGAATAAATATTTGTAAGTTTAGATTCATTTATGATCTGTCCAGTTCAGATAAAATAATACAACTTTAAAAAAAAGCATATTTGAAAGTTGAATTTGTTAGTATAAGAGAATAAGAGCATGTAAGCAATAAAATAAATTACCACAATTAAAGAATTGATATTATTCTTAGGTTATTTAAGAAATACTAGAAATATGTGTGTGCATGAATGTGAGTTAAAGAGAGGTAGATCTGTTCAAGCCTCTGAATCTAAGCACCAATATTTATAAATACAGGGAAATTGGTTATCTATAGCTACATTTATAACCATACTCTAATCTATAGCTAATCTATTTCTATATATCTCAAAACACAAGCCTACTTCATAGATGGTGGTGTGTTCTTCCACAATGTCTGGCTATCTCTTTTCGTATTGCCCTCAGCTACTGATGACTATTGTCCCAATCCATTAATTCCTTAGAGGTTGCAAAATGGTGATTTCCTAATTCTATCAATCATTCTTTATTATTTATTGTCTTTATTTATTGTCATGAATAGTAATTTAAAGAGTAATTTTGCTTATTAGCTCTATGATTGCCTTGAAGTGATTATGAACATGAATGCTAAGAAAAATACTTCATAGTTTTCCAAATATTTAGATGATTTACTTGCATCCTCTTAAAGTGACACCTCCTTCATCTTGATGCCTAATGTGAAATTAGCATTCTATATCCAGCCTTTATATGGATAGTGTCTGGAAAAATTGCAAAGAAACCATCTTTGGGAAAAAAATAAAACACAATTTTCATTAGAATAAGAAAGAGCAGAGGTTAATTTTATTAAGCAGTTACTTAATTTAAGCAGTAATGAGTAAAAAAATGTTTCACATATTGTGTTTTCTACTTCAGTGGTAAGAAAAATTTCAGGTATGTAGAAAGATAAGAAGTCAATAATTTAAAAAATTTTCTGAATTATAATGCCTAAAAAGAAAGAATTATTAAGTAACTACAACAACAAAAAAAACCCAAACACACAAAAACTCCCAAGCCTTAATTTATCCTGTTTCAACACTAACATTCTAAACCATCTTTCATGTATCTAATTCAAAATCAGAATTTGATAGAAACAAAAATTCTGAAGACCTTTGATGTTTTTGCTTAGAATATGAGTTCTTTTATGGAATTATGTAACACTCAAACAGTCATAGTAGAGACAAACTCAAAGCTAGGAAAATTAAACAGTGAGGAATAGAAACACCACAAAATAATACACACAATTATGACTATGCATAGGATTAATCACATGGAATAAGTCTTGACTGATATTTTCAATAAGTATATCTTTTAATGAATTAATGGATCTAGGAGATAACCATCAATGCTGTTAAATCATAAGTGAATGCTTTATGAGAACTGTATGATAATGTTGAATTTTACCTGAGTCCTGTGTTCCTGGAAAACAGTGAGGGTTAGGAAATCTTACTACCTCTACCTCTTTTTATTTGGGGAAGTGGCTTACTGCAAAGAATCACTCTTCCATATATGACTTAAAGAAGTCTCAGAAATGACTCCCTTTTTTACTGAAGACTAGGCCATACACAGACCCTCTAAGTTCCCATTCTTTGTCTCATGAATGATTAGCTGATCTCTTTGTCCCCACTGACCAATGTGATCAAAATTATTGATAATTTTATTTGACCAAACTTCATTCAGGTTTCTTTCCCATGCTGCCATTAGGGCTTTGAACCCCCTTCAGCCAGGCCCAGCATCAAAAGAAAATTTTAAAAAGTGAGAATGTGAGCATGAGAGAGCCAAAACCAAAACCACTGGAAAGAGAGGAAAGGAAGGAAGGAAGGAAGGAAGGAAGGAAGGAAGGAAGGAAGGAAGGAAGGA
>NW_021703784.1:27792274-27801826 GCF_005190385.1 Monodon monoceros
GGAAGGAAGGAAGGAAGGAAGGAAGGAAGGAAGGAAGGAAGGAAGGATGGAAGGGGGAGGGAGGGAGAGAGGGAGGGAGGGAGGAAGGAAAAAAGAAAACCACAGAGGGAAACAACTGCTCAATTTTTTGATACCACCACACATACACATACATCTGGTTATTTCTACCTTTATTTACTTTACTCAATAAAAGAAAAGCCCTCCTGCTTTATCTTTGAGACAACTGCAGATCTTATAGTCAGAGTTTTCTTTTTATTACAGTAGTCCCCTTTACCCTATTCCAACAGTCCCTCTCACCTTTTACAATGGTGTCTCACCTTCTATTGCAATGGTCTTTTCCAACAGTCTCACCTTACCAAAGTTCATATTAGAGTTTGCTATTCATAATGGGAGGATTATTCTGACACTACCTTATCACTAAGAGTAGAAAAATCAGGCTTTATCAAACACCTGGTATAATGCAATAGGAAGTACACACCACCACTTTTGAAGTATCCTACCCACCCACCACCTCCAAAAAAAAAAAAAAAATTAAACCTGAATCTAACCAAGCCTCTAGCTCCAACTACCCAATA
This sequence comes from Monodon monoceros, assembly GCF_005190385.1. NCBI lineage: Eukaryota > Metazoa > Chordata > Mammalia > Artiodactyla > Monodontidae > Monodon > Monodon monoceros. The sequence goes on from NW_021703784.1 coordinate 27,792,850, forward strand.
TAGGAAATAAAAAAGATGGAAGAACAATTTTTTTTTTAAACCACAAGGGTACAAAGCACCAAATCAAGACCATACAGGGTACTACAAGACAAATGACACAGTTCCTTTAATGAACTAATATCCTGAAGCAAATAGGAAAAGGAAAGGGAAATTTTAGGTTAAGAGAGCCTTAAAAGCTATATTTAGAAAAGTGCTTAGACTTTGTTTGGATCCTGATATTAACTATCTGTAAAAAGATATTTTGAGACAATCAGGGAAAATTGAACATGAACAAAGTATTAGAGACTATTAAAGAATTATTGTTTAATTTTGTTGGGTCTGATTATTGCAGTTATATTTTTGAAATAACCTCATTTATTAGAGATACATGCTGAAATATTTTTGAAGGTGAAATGGTATGATGTTTGATATTTGCTTTAAAATACTCAGCCAAAATAAAAATATGGGAGGCATAGATGCAACAAGATAAACAAATGCTGTTTTTCATGATCAATTGTGGGATGGGTATATAAAGGTCCTCTTTACTATTCTTTATAATTTGTGTGTGTTCAAAAATTTTCATAATAAATGCTTAAAATGATGGTTAAGGACTTCTTGTTTCAGTTCTGTCATGTAAAGGGCTTAGAATTTATCACTCTTGTCCTTTCAACAAGAAAAAAGCTAAACAAACTGAAAATTGACAACTTTTTGGATCCATCAGAGAATTAAAGTTACAAGGCAAACTGGAACTGTAAAATCTGGAGAGGCATTCAAATACACAGAATCAAGCCAAAATCAGTTTATTTGGAGCAGACCCCAGTGGGACCATAAACCCTTAAAAGATAATTTTGATGAATTGCTACATGCTGGATATGGACTAACATGAGAATGAGAAACTTCTGGGGGCTAAGCCTGAGAGGACAGCCACATATTCATTACCTCCAGACAAACAAACAAACAAAATCCCCTTGAGTTTCTGTCAAGAAGAAAAGAAAATTAACCATTTGAAATATTCTCAGAGCATTCTCCATAACAATGGCCTACTTTCTGAGGAAAAGGACTATGAAATCCTTATCCAACCTAGGGAAGGGCAATCATCCCTTTCCAGTCCTAGCTAGCCTTCCTATCTCACCTACAGGGAGAGAAAAAAGTTAAGAAACACTTGTGAAGGTTGCAGCCCTAGGGCCCAAACCCCTAAAAAACTGAGATTTAATCATAAAATTATAGGATATGTGTCTTCCCACATACTTTACTACCACATCAATAGAACTTCAATATAATAATGGTGGATTACAGTTGCAAGAACTGTATGACACAGACTCTACTTAAGAAGGAGATCTTTGTTCCTCTTTGCCAAAAATAACAAGATAAAGACAAGGACACTAGAAGGAACTGAGCCTCTGACACCTATAGCTACAACAAACGTTAAACATAATGCAATTTTTAACAGGATTATCAAAACCTCACATTGAAGGTCTACTTACCACAGTTCCTGTTACCTGATACATCATGTCTGGTTTTCAACAAAAAAACTATAAGACATGCTAAAAGGCAAGAAAAAACAAAGTTAGAAGGCTTTATCCAGCACATGATTTTGATTTAAAGACTTCAGCAAAGTAGTGACAAAAGATATGATTAATAAATATTTGCAATATTCTGAGTGACAATTTATAGTGTTGTTTCTTTTAATCTCAAAGCATTTCTAGGACATGCTCACTGACATCTGTATAAATATGTGAGATTTGATTTTGTAGTTAAATAACCATAATTTTTAAAACCAGTCATTTTTATAAATGTGTAGTGTTTCTGCCTAAAACCATATCAATTAGATAGATTCTTTAATTTTGTTGGCAAAAAATGTCTGAACCTCTATTTCTAAGGAAAATAATATTTTTTTCTGTAAATAAAAGTTTTCTCTAAATAATAACAAAAAGAGAGCGAAGGCCTTGACTATATGACTCATTCAGTGACAAAACTCTTATTGACTGGTGAAGAAATAACATCTGACAAGGTTAACACAGCAATTTATTCCAAAGGTGAACATTATTTCAGTAACTGTAGAAATGTTTCAAAGAAAAAACCATAGAAGAAAAAGAGTCACTATGGATATCTGAACAACTTTTACTGCCATGGACAACATAGCAGCTGAAGGATATACATAGAGGGAAATTATGTATTTAGAGGGAAAGGCTAAAATGTTGAAACAAGAGCTAGATTATAGAGGGTTGGACTCAAAATGGGGAAAAAATAAAAGTTGTGAAATGCAAAGCTTAATGTATTAAAGTAAATCAATTGTAGTGATTTAATAATTATTATATTTCTTCCTTTTTTTTTTTTTTTTTTGGCTGCATTGGGTCTTCGTTGTTGCACGCAGGCTTTCTCTCGTTGCAGTGAGCGGGGTCTACTCTTCGTTGCTGTGCCCAGGCTTCTCATTGTGGTGGCTTCTCTTGCTGTGGAGCACAGGCTCTAGGCGCACGGGCTTCAGTAGTTGTGGCACACAGGCTTAGTTGCTCCATGGCATGTGGGATCTTCCTGGACCAGAGCTCCAACCCGTGTCCCCTGCATTGGCAGGCAGAGTCTTAACCACTGTGCCACCAGGGAAGTCCAATAATTATTATATTTCTTGATGTTATACTAGTGTTTTATTGTTAATAAGGAATATTCAGAAAATAGCAATGTTTCCTTCAGATACATCATGAGGGAAGGGGTCAGAAATAGGTAGGGATATAGATGAAGCAGCATTGGCTAAGAGTAGATAATCATTAAAGCTTCTGTGATGGAAATATGAGATTTCATAATACCTTGCTGTTTACATTTTTATTTGCTCAAAGCTTTCCTCAATAAAATGTTTCATATTTTTCCTTTGACCTTGAAAATATATATTTTTACTGTTCTACCTACCATCAGAATATCAAGATCTTTCATTCATATATTTATTGTTTATTTGCTCAACATCAACCATGTGCTGGATCTAAAAGCCTGGATTTATCACACTTTTCCCCATTCCAACCAAGAAGTTAGAGAAGGAGTAAAAAGACTGATAGAGTTTATCATCAGATCCTGAAGAATACCAGAACAGTGAAAATCATGATGAATTTGCAGCAATTGTACAATATTCCCCAAACTTAATAGAGAACAAATGAATAATCAGTAAACTGGCAGAATAATCAACAATTTGTTTTCAAAAATTTGCAAACCAGAGCCACCTGCATGGAGCCTGTGCTGCTCAGTAAGAGGAAGAATTTCACATACTGGAATCATCATCTCATCATAAGTTCAAACAATTTCTGTTTACTGTGAAAAAAACTGTTCAACTTTTACAACTTGGTTAAGATTTTCTTTTTATTACAGATGCTTTGTATTGAAAAAAATGACAAATAAAATTCACTTTGTTGTTAGCAAAGGAAAGGAAGTAGGTAAGAAATTTGGCCGGAAGTTGTGGCATTTGGCCCCTAGCCCAGCTAGCAAATTCTCATCTTTATCAAGGTCATCAATCAGCATTTCCTGGTAGTCTGCTAAGGATGAGACAGTGTTCTAAATGCCTGGTAAGATATAGTTCAAGCAGAAAACACTGATACCAATAATACAGAGTAGTTATTGATGACATCACAGTCACATATTTCACTCTGTTAAAATTTAATGTAGATATATGAATGTTTGGTTCAGGGTCCATGAATTTTGCTGCCTAAAAGAGATCTGCTCTCCATATAAACCTTGTCTAGAGCACCAATCAGAAACTCATTGGAAATTACTTCTGTTATGCAAAATACTTTATTCCCTTTTGAGAACTCCCATTTTTCTCAACACCACCTTTAAATCCAACTAGCTTCTGAAAGCTGTTGAACCAGCTGCTTCTTTCATAATGCTTCCTCCTTATGTATCTGCTTTGGTGTAGACCCACATTATGTCTCAAGTGGACTATTGAAGTAACAAATAACTTTTCTCTCTTTTTCCAACCTTACTCTATGCAAGAATGACCTATCTAAACAGTTATATGATCGTGATACTCCTTAACTAAATTCTTCAATAGCTGTTTATTGTCTTAGGAAAATATATGAATTTTTAAACCTGGTATGTTTCTTCCCCTCATCTCCTACTATACCTTCACACCTACTTCTAGCTTTCAAAACTACCATTCTTTGTGCTATTGTCATAATTTTCTTTTATCTGCACATATTCAACTTTTCAAACAAGTTACCTTCTATTAATTTTTAGAACAAGTCTCCTCAGGGCCCTTGATTTGGAAGCTTTAAATCACCTACCCTCCCTGAACTATCCCAGGTAAACACATTTCCCATTGTATTCCCACTACGTTTGCCTTCATTTTGTCTACAGCTTTGTGTGTAATAATCTGGAATATGTTGGAAACTCATTAAATGTTTAATCAAGTTAATAGTTTATAATAATAATAACTGTTTTCAAGATAGGTTTCCTTTTTAATTCTGTCCTTTGCTCTGATTTCATATGAATCTTGAGGATGTAAATCATCCTCAAATTGAATCAAATTACTCCCATTGTGGAAATTTTTAAACACTTTTCATTGCCAACTGAATAAACTCCAAATGTCTCTTCCAGTAGTTCATTTTCTACCTTATTTGAAAAGCATCTTTTTAGATATTGGGTTACCCCAATCAGGTAGAAATAATTGCTACCTGTTCCTTAAATACCTCATGTCATCTCTGTCTCCACATCTTTGCTCATGCATTCCTTATACCTTTAGTATTTTTCATTATTTAAAAATACAGAATTTGCACCTATAAAAGAGCATAGGCAATCTTATGATATCTAATTTTATTTCACTTTGCATTCTATTTTTAATTTTCTTATTTCCCTATTGGATTAGTTGAAAGCAAGAACTGTATGTTATTAATTTTTATCTCTCCTAATGTCTTATACATCACAGATGATGAGTAATACTTTGGTGTGTGAGAAATGAATTAATGAATGAATAATAAATTGGTTAGTATATGTGTGAGAGTGTGTGTGTACCAAGTTGATTTTTGTGACTTAATTATGAAGATTATGTCTTGCATTTCCTGAGCCTATTATTTTATAGGCAATAAACTGAGGATTTCAGTTATCTATTATATAAATAATTATATAATAATTAACAGGCAGTCTAGCCATTCTAATAGCTAAAAGCAATTATTTCAAATCTTTTAAAAATAAAATAATGGAAAAGCAGAAGCTATAGCAATGCAGAACAAAACTGAAAGGATTAGAGGAAACACATTTATTACAGCAGTTTTTTTTTTCAAATACTGTTATTTCTACTCTCTAAGTCTTAAGCAAAACTATAAGGAAGAAAGAGGAAAAAGGAAAAAAAAAAGAGCACAGAATATATTGAAAAACTTTCTGACAAGAAAAGGGAAATTGACTTAGATCAATCAGACCCAGCTCCCAGAAGGCATGAAAACTTAACCCAACAGTACTTCTAATTAGACTATTTTTAGAGGATGTTAACACCTTGTTAATTTGAGTAGATTCTGACCTTAACATGTTAGCCATTTTAATAATTACCTTGAGAATAGTGGAAAGTTTCCTCTTTTATAACTTAAGTATTTCTCTGATTTAGTGAAATATCAAATGCCACCAGTTCATTTAAAATTCAATGTTCACAGTCTGTATCTACCACTACATTTAGCTATGTCAGAAATGCATCCATGGGATCAGATAAAAGATGAACATGTGACTATGACAATGTAAACCACCATTATAAGTAATTATAAAACCATCTCATACTACAGGATCATTACTGAAAGGAAATTTTATATATAGTCATGATAAATACATCCTTTCTTTAGGTCAATGAAGTGCTGTTTAATGAAAAGCCTTAAACCATACAATTCATTTATAAATTCTATTTCTAGGAACTGAAAGTAAATAAATAAAAATAAATATAAAGATTTGGTTAAAGGGATGGTTATTGCAGCACTGTTCATTAGGAAAAAAATCCAGTAAGCCAATGTTCAACAATAATTAATACTACGTTGAATACTATGCAGTCATTAAGATATTGAGTAGACTTATATTAACTCACCTGGGTAGATGTTCACAAATGTAAAAGAATAGATATAACAATGATATGCTTATAAATTGTATAGTGTAGAGGTTAAAAATAGGGTCCAGGCCCTGGTGTCAGCAGCACATCAGGCCCTCAATCCTCGTTTTGTTATTTATGGTTATATCATCTATGAAAGTTGTTTAGTATTTCTGGGTCTACGTTTCTTTGAGTGCAAATGATTTGCTAGTAAAATGGTTATAGGTACCTAATTTATCATGAAAGATTTTTATTTAAATTTTAGGTATAACCAAAAAAGTTAAAAAACTACTCCTCTCCCTCTACCCTCATACCTACAGCTCTATTTTGTTTCTAGTTTGCAGTACCTACTCCCCAAGATGTGAATTAATGCGGTGATGCTCAAAATTCAAACACTCACTTCATTGTGCTACTTCTCACCATGTATTTGGGAACTAGAATGAAAGCAAAAGTGATTTCAGTATATTCTTATCCTAGGCTAAGCAAACATTAGTGATACTGGATTTAACAAGAAGAAATCTTTCAAGTTTTGAAAATGATACACTTACTATTAAATTTCAAATGTGCCATCTTATAATACTAACATTAAATTTCCTTTTCACCATGTTTATCTTCCTCTCACAAAACAAGAAAAATATATCCTAAAGAACCTATGCTGAACATAAATGCAAAAATCCTCAACAAAATACTAGCAAACAGAATCCAACAGCACATTGAAAGGATCATACACAATGATCAAGTGGGGTTTATTCCAGGAATGCAAGGATTCTTCAATATATGCAAAACAATTAATGTGATACACCATATTAACAAATTGAAGGAGAAAAAAAAACATATGATCAGCTCAATAGATGCAGAGAAAGCTTTAGACAAAATTCAACACCTATTTATGATAAAAACCCTGCAGAAAGTGGGCATAGAGGGAACTTTCCTCAACATAATAAAGGCCATATATGACAAACCAACAGCCAGCATCGTCCTCAATGGTGAAAAACTAAAAGCATTTCCACTAAGATCAGGAACAAGACAAGGTTACTCACTCTCACCACTCTTATTCAACATAGTTTTGGAAGTTTTAGCCAAAGCAATCAGAGAAGAATAGGAAATAAAAGGAATCCAAATCAGAAAAGAAGAAGTAAAACTGTCACTGTTTGCAGATGACATGATACTATACATAGAGAATCCTAAAGATGCTACCAGAAAACTACTAGAGCTAATCAATGAATTTGGTAAAGTAGCAGGATACAAAATTAATGCACAGAAATCTCTGGCATTCCTATACACTAATGATGAAAAATCTGAAAGTGAAATCAAGAAAACACTCCCATTTACCATTGCAACAAAGAGAATAAAATATCTAGGAATAAGCCTACCTAAGGAGACAAAAAACCTGTATGTAGAAAATTATAAGACACTGATGAAAGAAATTAAAGATGATACAAATAGGTGGAGAGATATACCATGTTCTTGGATTGGAAGTATCAACATTGTGAAAATGACTCTACTACACAAAGCAATCTATACGTTCAATGCAATCCCTATCAAACTACCACTGATATTTTTCACAGAGCTAGAACAAAAAATTTCCCAATTTGTATGGAAACACAAAAGACCCCGAATAGCCAAAGCAATCTTGATAATGGAAAACGGAGCTGGAGGAATCAGGCTCCCTGACTTTAGACTATACTATAAAGCTACAATAATCAAGACAGTATGGTAGTGGCACAAAAACAGAAAGATTGATCAATGGAACAGGAGAAAAAGCCCAGAGATAAACCCATGCACATATGGTCACCTTATCTTTGATAAAGGAGGCAGGAATATACAGTGGAGAAAGGACAGCCTCTTCAATAAGTGATGCTGGGAAAACTGGACAGGTACATGTAAAAGTATGAGATTAGATCACTCCCTAGCACCATACACAAAAATAAGTTCAACATGGATTAAAGACCTAAATGTAATGCCAGAAACTATCAAACTCTTAGTGGAAAACATAGGAAGAACACTCTATGACATAAATCACAGGAAGATCCTTTCTAACCCACCTCCCAGAAAAATGGAAATAAAAACAAAAATAAACAAATGGGACCTAATGAAACTTCAAAGCTTTTGCACAGCAAAGGAAACCATAAACAAGACCAAAAGACAACCCTCAGAATGGGAGAAAATATTTGCAAATGAAGCAACTGACAAAGGATTAATCTCCAAGATTTACAAGCAGCTCATGCAGCTCAATAACAAAAAGACAAACAACCCAATCCAAACATAGACAGAAGACCTAAATAGACATTTCTCCAAAGAAGATATACAGATTGACAACAAACACATGAAAGAATGCTCAATTTCATTAATCATTAGAGAAATGCAAATCAAAACTACAATGAGATATCATCTCACACCAGTCAGAATGGCCATCATCAAAAAACCTAGAAACAATAAATGCTGGAGAGGGTGTGGAGAAAAGGGAACCCTCTTGCACTGTTGGTGGGAATGTAAATTGATACAGTCACTGTGGAGAACAGTATGGAGGTTCCTTAAAAACTACAAATAGAACTACCATATGACCCAGCAATCCCACTACTGGGCATATACCCTGAGAAAACCATAATTCAAAAAGAGTCATGTACCAAAATGTTCACTGCAGCTCTATTTACAATAGCCTGGAGATGGAAACAACCTAAGTGTCCATCATCAGATGAATGGAAAAAGAAGATGTGGCACATATATACAGTGGAATATTACTCAGCCATAAAAAGAAATGAAATTGAGTTATTTGTATTGAGGTGGGTAGACTTAGAGTCTGTCATACAGGGTGAAGTAAGTCAGAAAGAGAAAGGCAAATACCGTATGCTAACACATATATATGGAATTTAAGGGAAAAAAATGTCCTGAAGAACCTAGGGGTAAGACAGGAATAAAGACACAGACCTACTAGAGAATGGACTTGAGGATATGGGG
>NW_021703784.1:27801926-27802233 GCF_005190385.1 Monodon monoceros
GTTGCACTGTTGGTGGGAATGTAAATTGATACAGCCACTATGGAGAACAGTATGGAGGTTCCTTAAAAAACTAAAAATAGAACTACCATACGACCCAGCAATCCCACTACTGGGCATATACCCTGAGAAAACCATAATTCAAAAAGAGTCATGTACCACAATGTTCATTGCAGCTCTATTTACAATAGCCAGGACATGGAAGCAACCTAAGTGTCCATCGACAGATGAATGGATAAAGAAGATGTGGCACATATATACAATGGAATATTACTCAGCCATAAAAAGAAACGAAATTGAGTTATTTGTA
>NW_021703784.1:27802633-28016830 GCF_005190385.1 Monodon monoceros
AATGTTCACTGCAGCTCTATTTACAATAGCCTGGAGATGGAAACAACCTAAGTGTCCATCATCAGATGAATGGAAAAAGAAGATGTGGCACATATATACAGTGGAATATTACTCAGCCATAAAAAGAAATGAAATTGAGTTATTTGTATTGAGGTGGGTAGACTTAGAGTCTGTCATACAGGGTGAAGTAAGTCAGAAAGAGAAAGGCAAATACCGTATGCTAACACATATATATGGAATTTAAGGGAAAAAAATGTCCTGAAGAACCTAGGGGTAAGACAGGAATAAAGACACAGACCTACTAGAGAATGGACTTGAGGATATGGGGAGGAGGAAGGGTAAGCTGTGACAAAGCGAGAGAGAGGCATAGACATATATACACTACCAAACGTAAGGTAGATAGCTAGTGGGAAGCAGCCGCACAGCACAGGGAGATCAGCTCGGTGCTTTGTGACCACCTATAGGGGTGGGATAGGGAGGGTGGGAGGGAGGGAAATGCAAGAGGGAAGAGATATGGGAACATATGTATATGTATAACTGATTCAGTTTGTTATAAAGCAGAAACTAACACACCATTGTAAAGCAATTATACTCCAATAAAGATGTAAAAAAAAAAAAAATAGAATCTATGCCTTAGCCTAACTGCCTAATTATTTTTCTAAAGCACTCTGATTCAAGTATCATGCTTAATCTTCTCTTTACCTTCTAAACCTGGTGTTTCTGGACTGCTAAAATGGTTAATAATGCACTGTCATGCTACCCCAGAGAGACTGCTGTGTCCACTTTCTTATTCATTTTTGCCTTGTGTATTAGTTTCCACACAAATACAAATTACCACACATATAACAAATTACCACACATATAGTGGCTTAAAATCATGCAAGTGAATCGTCTTATAATTCTGGAAGTCGGAATTCCAAAATGGGTTTCACTCAGCGAAAATCAAGGTGTCAATAGGACTGGCTTTGCCCCAGAGGCTCTAGGGGAAAATCTATTTCCTTACCTTTAACAATTTCTAAGAGTCATCTCTATTCCTTGGATCACAGCTTCTTTCTTCATCTTCAAAGCCACCAGGGTAACCACAGGGTAACATCTTCAAATCTTTCTCTCTTTCTTTCCCACACACATACACACACACACATACAGCCCTTTCTGATTCCAGCCTCATTCTTTCCCTTATAAGGGCCCCTGTGCCCTTGTGATTACATTGAATCCTCTTGGATAATCCAGGATAATCTCCATCACAAACTCCTTAACATTTAGCATGTAAAGTAACATATTCACAGGTTCCTGGGATTAGGACTTTGACATTTTTAGAGTGTCTTTGATTCTACCTACAATGCTTTCCTTCTAAAGAATCCTTTATCACCAGAATAATTTTGTTTTCTGATAACTCCATTCACTTCTTAATATCCTTTAGTGATTCTCCATCAATTTCTGGATAAAATCCAAGATCTTACAATGCAGGACTCTTTTCAGCAGATCTGCATTTCCATCCTTAACTTGCACAAGTAGTTCACTCATATCTTTTATTGCAGCCATACTGACATCGTCCTGCCCCCTCCTTCCTACACATGGCCTCTTCCCTTGGTCCAGGTAGGAGACAAAGACAGGAATAAAGGAATCAGTGACATGATGAACAGAGAAAACAGAAGAGTTTAGTGGTATATTTAGGAAGTAGATTTATCTTTGCTTTATGATCTCTTAATTATGGGGTAGTTTGAGCTAAGGGACATAAGACAGGAAACCAGGAAAGTAAAATTCTCAACAAAGAACAGGCTTTTGGGTAAAGATCATGAGTTCAATTTTCAACACACAAATATGTAGAAAATATATAGTACATGTTAGAATAAGAGAATTATTAAGTTTCATGGACCTTTGTACAAAATTCAAGACTACCTTTTATGTCAATGACTTGATGTGTATTTTAATTATATATATATATATATATATATATATATATATATGTATAATTTTTTTTTTTTTTTTAGGTACACTGGCCTCTCACTGTTGTGGCCTCTCCCGTTGCAGAGCACAGGCTCTGGATGCGCAGACTCAGCGGCCATGGCTCACGGGCCCAGCTGCTCCGCGGAATGTGGAATGTTCTCGGACCGGGGCACAAACCCGTGTCCCCTGCATGGGCAGGCAGACTCTCAACCACTGCCCCACCAGGGAAGCTCAATTACTTATATTTTTAAATTACACATTTGTAAAAACAAGATAAACATCTGACAATACAAGGAGCTATTGTCATCTAAAAATACTCCCCTTTAATGGTCTATAGGTGTTCCTTTTTAGCTGTTCTGCACAGTCTTGAAAGACCAATGCAAATTATAAATGATGAAATAATTTTTGATTTGTGTGGAAGTGCCAAGCATCTTGTCAGCTGTAAAAGACAGTTGGCCCACAATCTTTAGATGTTAGTCTATTTCGTGCTTTTGATTTCATTCCAGGGTCAGGCTATGAATAGCTAACTTGGTGAAATTTGTCTTTAGTTCACTTGCAAAGCTTTATTTGATGCTGATTCATAACTTATACTTTCTGCATTACAGAATCTCATTATCGTTCATTAGAAAAAGCCTACTAAATAGAAGTTAGTATTACATGTCAGGCACTGCCTGCAGGATGAAAGCGTCAGTGAAAGCAATGGCATTGCAGTTTATTAGAACAGAGAGGCAAGAAAATGTAGGCTCTATTCCTCTTGTCCTTGATATGTAGCATAATATAAGTCTTGTAATGCAAGTTCAAACTTAGGCAAATATGTGATTAATAAATAAGAACAATTAGTAAACTCTTAAGTAAGAAGATGTTTATTATATCTCAGCCCTCCACAAAGGGCTGTGACTAGTACAGTGCCTGGCACATAATAAATGATTGATAAGTAAATGTGAATAGCAACTTTAATTATTTCCATGAGTGAAGCCACTTATACTTGTTAATCAGACATTTGTAAATCCTAAGAGGGTATTAAATAATTTTTACATAGCAATTCTAAGGAAGATTTATAATGTTTATGAAGATTTTCCTTCACACACACATGCACATACACACAATTCAATAAGACAAAGATTCAACACCTGTCTGTAACATTTCCCCTATTTCACTAGTATAATGCTTGCAAGATACCTTAAGTTTACAGAGATAGAAAACATAGTCCCTTACCTCAAGGAGCTTATGGTACACAAGGAATGATAGAGAAAATATAATGATAAATATAACAACAAGCCAGACTGTTTCTTTCTTTTTTATTTTTTAATTAATTAATTAATTTTATTTTTTAAACATCTTTGTTGGAGTATAATTGTTTTACAATGTATCTAATAGCCAAGTCACTAATTCCAGATAGATTTATGTCATTTTTAAGAGGTAAATATCTAGGAAATGAGTGTTAATATAAATCAAAACAATGATTTTTACTAAAATATTTGAAACCAACTTTTTAAATGAAATAGTATTAGTTAAAAATAGGAGCATTTAGATTTTTGAGAAGCCAGTTCTGAAGAGTTTTTAGAACAATTAGAAGCTAATGATTCAGAAAACACAAGACATTAATTACAGCTGGACCGAACTCTGCATGTAGCCTAAGGTCTTTGTGGTGTCACCACCATTCCTAGTTCCTAAGTCAAAGTGCACTATAATCCAGATACAAAGAAAGAATGAAGATGATAGAATAATAGAGTCTACCTGTAAGAGAGCTAGACAGATTTTTAAAATTTATGCCTTGAGGACATGGGGAGGGGGAAGGGTAAGCTGGGACGAAGTGAGAGAGTGGCATGGACTTATATATACTACCAAACGTAAAATAGCTAGCTAGTGGGAAGCAGCCACATAGCACAGGGAGATCAGCTCGGTGCTTTGTGACCACCTAGAGGGGTGGGTAAGGAAAAGTGGGAGGGAGATGCAAGAGGGAGGAGATATGGGGATATATGCATATGTATAGCTGATTCACTTTGTTATAAAGCAGAAACTAACTCACCATTGTAAAGCAATTATACTCCAATAAAGATGTTTAAAAAAAAAAGCCCAAATTGTTGGGTCACAGGGTAAGGTGATGGGGAGGAGGGGAGGTGTCCACAAATACTGAGTTATGTAAAGGAGCAGTAGAGTTATAAATGGAGATAAATATATATTTCTTAACTTTTTCTAGGAAATTTTCAAATCAAGTAGAAATTTCTGACTGGATTGTCAAAATATCATTTATGTGACTAAGAGAAAAGAGAGTAAGTTTATATAAACTCAAGCAAGGGTGCCTGCACTGATGTTATGTTCCCAGATCTAGTATACGCTGAAGATAAAAGAATCTGAGACAATCTAACCAATTTAGAGAAAAGAATGCAGAAATAGTTGACCTGACCAGAGTTCCATAGGGAGCCATAATAAATGAAACAGACGCAGAATCAACGTGCTGAAAAGACCATCATCATGATAGACCTATGTGGTTTACTTATGAAATAAAATTGTGGAAAAACAGGAAAAGTAAAGTTGAATTTCATTATTCTCTGAGTGCGTTAAGTGACTATTAAAATGACATTAGAGAGAGAAGAAGAAACAGTCATAAACATTTGGCCGCCAAACAGTTTTATTCTTTTTTCTGAAGAAATATTTCATAATTACATGATATTTTAATATGGGTAAACAAAAGGATCATTGAGGAGGAAAAGAACAGAATGTTTTAGGAATTTTTTAAAGTGTCTTCCTTTAGAACTCTTAGTTGGGATTCTCCAGAGAAACAGAACCATCCCCATTATCTTTTTATAAGATAATAAAAGAAGAAAATTTAAATAACAGTTGTAGATAAATAAAATATAAATTATCTTTCCATCTTTAAAACCTGATTTGTCGGGCTTCCCTGGTGGCGTAGTGGTTGAGAGTCCGCCTGCCGATGCAGGGGACACGGGTTCGTGCCCTGGTCTGGGAAGATCCCACATGCCGTGGAGTGGCTGGGCCTGTGAGCCATGGCCACTGAGCCTGCACGTCCGGAGCCTGTGCTCCACAACGGGAGAGGCCACAACAGTGAGAGGCCCGCGTACAGCACACACACACACACAAAAACCTGATTTGTCCACTCTTTGCTTCATTGTTTTCTGATGGCTTATAGAGGATACATTTTTAGTTCTTTTACTTTCTGAAGGAGGACTGAAAATGGATGAGCTTTTTAGCTAGTATTAGTAAACCCCAGGAAATTGCCGTATTCAGTGACAAATGAGTCACTCTGCAAATGAGGGAAATGTTCCAATAGCTTTTCCTTCATTACTAATTAAATATTTATATGAAAGAAAGTGGTGTATTTTAATAAAGAAAATATATTAAATTTATAGTAGTTGCCAAACATATTGTCACTGAGACCAAGCAAAGAGAGATTACATAAAGTAATGCATTCATATTGAAGAAAAACACTATCCTTTGTCATGACTTTGCTGACATTCTTCTTTACGCAGCTAGATTTTAATATTATTGTACTAATATACTAGGTATAATTTTTTTTCCCATTTCAAATTGAACTTCAAGATTTTCAATTTGCAAGTTTAGTGCTTAAAACAAACATTTTAGTTCCTTAAGGCACTTGTTCTGTATGTTGTTTTATAATATTGCTGTACTTGTGATCCACTTGCTTCACCCATGGTCAAGTATTATAATAATAAATATAGCAAAATGCTTAGAGCAGCTTAAAACTGACTTGCTGCTGCTGAATCCTAATTTATTTTTAGGGTTTCCAAGAAATCAAGTTGTTCAACCATGCTCAACTCTGCATTTGAATGTAATGTCAAGTCAGGAAATAACTTTATAAAAAATTTCAACATCATAAGTACATTTCAGAGAAAACACTCTTGATGGCTGCTGCTCTAAGTCAGGCTTTAAATATGCATCAAGACTGAAATATGGTCAAAAAGTAAGAATTCTTTGAGATCATGGTTTTGCTGCCTCTGGAAAAAAATACATTGCCAACATTGGTAACTATTTTTTTGTGGGAATTGGGAGAAGTGGAAAGAAAAATGCACAGTAGCTTCATTAAAGACTTTGTATAAATTGACGCTTCCTTCACTTAAAGAAGTGGAAACATTTTAATATATTATTGCAAATGGATAGGAATAGCTTAGACATTGCAATGGTAATTAGAGCCAGGTTGTAATGTACTACATTTTATAGCCTTTGCAATTCAGCCTTACTTCCATGGACAATTGAATATTCACTGCTTATTTTCCCTCAGGGTGATCAATTGCTAAGGGAAATATCTTCCACATTTTCCCATGAATAGGAATGATTCATATCTGCTTCCATGAATTTCTATTACATTTTGATAAAATTGGCAGCCTTGTCTATTGTACATTTCTAAATGGGAGTTCATTACTGAAAGGATTTTCCCACTAATTGGTTTGGTTTAGAAATCACCAAACTCCCATCTGTATATCTAGTGGCCCATGCATCACAATTACAAAATAACTACAAATTTTAACTTTGCTTTGTAAAGTGTTAACTTTAAATACAAATACACTTTGTTAAAATATAAACTTTAAAATGAAGTATTTTATTTTTCCATTCCATGATATGAAATGTCAAAGTAATTTAGTAATAATATTAGTATAACTCATATAACTTTGTTAGTCCTAAAGGAAAACTGTATTAGGTTACTTTACTATCCATGGATAAAATGGGTGACAAGCACAGGTCTATTATTATATTACAGGATACACTCTTTGTTCCTAAGATTTTCAGCATGAAAGATACTAGAATAAAAGGTACCTATTTTTTTTCACCAAGGTGTGAAGGTAAGTTACTTTTAGTGTCCCATGCAGGTGATTAGGAAACCACCAAGGATTCTATCTGAGGTCCTCAAATTGTAAATCCCTAGCCAATACAACATATTTTCCCCCCAGTACTCAATAAATCTTAGTTATGATGTACAATATGGTGGGTCAAACTTCAGAACTGCTATGAAATCTAATTTTGCTCTCAATCTGAGCATGAAATTCTGGCCCCCTGAATTTTTACCCATAAAAAGATGCTTTAGGTATTGGACTCTGTGTCACAATCATTCCCAATATTGTACAGCTTCAAGTTTTCAAAAAGTTAAATTTTATAATTTACTCAAAATGTTTGCACAACAGTGAATGCATATAACTTTATAAGTAAGGCAATGTATTTTGAAGTTGCACACTCATAAAGGGGAATGCATTCTTACAAATTAAGCAATTACTGCCTGGGATTATATGCTCTACAGTGATTGTAGTTAGGTCTTTATCTGCCTATTTTATTCAATTTTGAATAATCCATTTCTGGAAAGTGTCTGGCACTTATAAAGCATTCCATGAAAGTTTATTCAATGAAGGAAAGTTATACATGCATGAAACCAACATTATTCACATTTCATTTTAAATGGAAATGTAAAGGAATTAAGGCAAAAGACTTTTAAATAGACACAATTATAATATCCAGCTTAAGAAAATGATATGAGCAATTTTGGAGTAACATCCTTTAATACACAATAAGATTCTACTTCTTTTGCAAACAATCTTAAAATCGGTAGTGTAAGAACTGGGATCTTGTTCCTCTTAGCTACAAATACTCACT
The DNA here is from genome assembly GCF_005190385.1 of Monodon monoceros. Taxonomy (NCBI): domain Eukaryota; kingdom Metazoa; phylum Chordata; class Mammalia; order Artiodactyla; family Monodontidae; genus Monodon; species Monodon monoceros. Next base: position 27,810,203 of record NW_021703784.1, read on the forward strand.
TGTACATTTCATCACTGGGCACTAAAAAGTAGAAAAGGAAAGTGTACACATGAGCTGGGTGTAGCTGATGGCCAAATACATTTTAGAAATCATACACAATTTATCTCTCTCCCAGATAGTCTTGCAGCAAAAGAATATGTTCGTCTGGGTAACCCAGTGCACTTCAAACTTATTTGGCCATGAAATATTTTATTCAAAGGAGACCTATTAATATCTGGTAGAACTAGCATTCTAAAGCACATAGATTTAGGAAATGTAATAGTATTGCATAATTACAACTATTGCCCCAAATATCTTACAGATTTAATGCAGCTGTACTCAAGATGTAAGGAAGTTTTGGAGGTAGCATAGGCTTTTATTTCAATTTCAACAAAAATATACGTACATACATGTATACTGGTGCATAGAAAGTGAGAGAATTAATTTTTATCATATAAAAACCTATTTTTGCATGTTTTGACTTTTTAAAAAACTATTAAAGGGTGTGGAAATTTACCATATACACTTGTATCATCTATTGAGATGATCATAAGGTTTTCTTTTTGACTTATTAACATGAAGGATTAGATTTTTTGAATATTTAAGCATTATTCCATTTTCTACTCGGTAATGGCTAATCTACTGCATTTAATTTGCTAAAATTTTACTTGAGATTTTGCATCTTTGTGAGTAATATTTATTCCAAGTTTTATGCACAATATGTATAGTATTGTTGTGTCAGGGTTATGCTATAAAATATTAAAGTATTGGGAAATTTTCCTTTTTTCTTTAACTTCTGAAAGAGTCAATAGGACAGAATTAATTATTTGGAATTTACAATAAACTCAACTATGAAGCCTTCTGGGAGCACTTTTGTTAGTAGTTTTTGACAATTATCTCAAAAATTTTCCAATGCTCTTTGTCTATTCAACTTGCTACATCATTTTGTGGTGATTTAGGTAACATATTTCCTAGAGCAGTGGTCCCCAACATTTTGGCACCAGGGACTGGTTTTGTGGAAGACAATTTTTCCACGGATGGGGTGGAGGAAGATGGTTCAGGCAGTAATGCTAGCGACGGGGAGCAATGGGGAGCAGCAGATGAAGCTTTGATAGCTTGCTCGCTGCTCACCTCCTGCTGTGCGAGGGTTCCTAACAGTCCATGGACCTGTATCAGTCCATGGCCTGGGGGTTTGGGAACCCTGTCCTAGAGCATCATTTCAACCAGATTCAATTTTATTGGCATCATAAAATACAAAGTATCATTACATCTCTTTGTTCATACTAAATTTTGTACAATTACTCTACTTTTCATTTACATTAACAATTGGTTTATATATTTTATTGTTTATAGGAAAGAGATTCATGCCTGTATTTAACAATGTAAACTTTTATTCCATTTTCTACTTAGATAATTGCATATTTTACTTTTTTAAGTTATTACAATTTCTTGTCTTACATTGATTTTGTGACTGTCTTTCAAACTTTAGATTTCATTTCTGATTCAATTTATTTTAATATTATATTACCATATAATCAAATTGTTTAAGAAGAGGAACTCTCTTCTGACAACATGCTTTTCCACAATTCATAAGCTTGATAATGTAGTACTATTAATATCTACATAATTTTATTTAGAGTTCATTTTATGGAAATATAAAATAGTTTTAAGAAATGTTTCCTGCTAGTAGAAGTATGGATACCTTTTATTTACTGTAGTCATGTCTGCCATCTAGTCCCATGTTGCCTACAGTGAAAATATATTATTTTTCCAGGAACAATTTTTTTTTCTAGTTAAGATGGTCTGTAAGTTCATGATTGTAGGTAAGCCCTTTGCTCCCAATACAAAGCAATATGATGACTATGAAAATATGATACACAAAAAGAAAATATTAAAAGAATATATCCTGATTCAAAAAGAAGATAATTATCTGCATGGAGTAGAAGAGAGAGGAGAATAAGGATGAAGCCTCTGGCCTGCTGGAAGCAGGAGGTTTGGCCATGGGTTGTCTTTATGAGCACTTCAAGGATTAAAATCATTGCATGTGAGGTGGGAAATGGAAGAAGGTGAATTTGGGCACCTCCAAAATACTTAACCTGACTATCTGTTATTCAGAGGAAAGTAAATTATAGTAAACATTAAGTACTATCTTACACCCATCAATCTGGATAAAGAAAGAAAGCAAAGAACAAAATAAATCTGACAATTTCAACTACTAGTAGAGAAATCAGAACTTTCCTATGCTGCTGGTAATGGTTTTGATAGCTAATATATACTGTACACTTAACATGTTGTAGACATTGTTTCAAATGCTTTATACAAATAATCTATTTAATCTTTATTGAAACCCAATCAGATAGATATAATTGTTATATTCACTTGACAGATGAGAAAATTAAGTCACAGAGAGGTATCTTGCTAAGGTCATGTAGCTAGTTCTCAGAGAGTCTGACTCCAAAATCCATGTAATCCTCAGAACATAAAATAGTACAATTACTTTGGAGAGCTGATTGAAAAATTATGGTCAAGTTGAAATGTATATACCAAATACCATATATTTCCACTTTTGGATGTCATTCCTACATTTTACAGGTGGAATCAAAGAGGTGAGTGCATTAAGGATGCTTGCAACACTATTTATAATATTAGCAGACACATATTTATTTTGCACTTAGCACAATTCTTATATTTATTAACTATTTTACTCTCCACAAAAATCCTATGAGGGAGGTAATATTAATATTTCCAATTTAAAAATAAAGAGAATGAGATGCAAATAGGTGCGTGTAAAACAGCAAAATATTGAAACTACCTAAATGCTTGTTAATAAGAGAACAGATTTTTAAGCCTGATATATTCATAGAGAGCTTAAAGCAGTTATACAATGAACAGCTTATATATATATAGAAAGACATAAGTCTAAAAAAAATAACATTTTTTTAAAAGTTTATTGATGCTAGTGTATTTTTAAAGGTAGGAAAACATAAGGATAATATTCAACATGAAGACACAAGACTTTCCTTTGGATTGGGGAGGAAGAAAATGTGATTGAGAGTTGTCTCCCAAGCGCTGCCAATATCTATGTTTGCTTCATTTTTTGAACAATAAATATCAAGATTTTTTTTAAAAAAGGTGAGTAGTGAGTACACTACTGTTCTTTATGAATTTACATATTTTCCACAGGATTTATATATTTTATACTAAAATATGTGACAGTAAATTGAAATTATATCCATCATGTAATAATCAACTTGACATTAACTTTATTAAACTTATTAAAAGTTTACTTGTGCATAAGAAGAAATTATCATGAAAAATAGCTAGTAGTATTTACCATTTATTAAGAATTTATTTTCTGAAGCTGTATAAGTTTTTATACTATTTACTCATTGGGTAAATATTGTTGAAATTGATTGCTAAAGACAAAACTATTAAGGGATTGAACTGGGATTAAGTGTGTCCAGTACCCACTTTGACTAGGCTATACTACCTCTCTAAAACTACTATAGACTGCAGAGCTCCCAGAGTCCTTAAAAGGAGAAGCTTTTTCTGGTCTCTGTGACCTTCTTTTCTGGAGATGAGTACAGAGCAACTGAATCACCTGGGCATGAGCCCCATGCCAAAATCCACACGCTTTGATTGGTTATTGTACCTCCTCCTCTTTCTGGGATCTGGGCTGTGCCAGAATTTTGGAATTGGCAATGGAAAAGTGATGTCATGTACTGGAGAGAGGAAAAGTTCAAAAAATTAATGAGAAGGAAAGATTTCATATAGGTCAGCACAAGTTTCTGAACCAGGCTGTGTAGAATTGTCCTAAAAATGACACCACCTATGCATAATTTGTTACTTTCTCAGTTATTATAGTAAAGCTTCTCAGCTAAGATCTCTTTTTTTCTTTTCTTTAATAGAATTACTCTTCAGATCACTAAATCTAAAATTTCAATATTTTTCTTTGTAATTCACCTTTCTATAGCTTTTGAAATTGTATGTAATAAATTGTGTTTTATATATTATGTTTACAACTATTGGGGCATTAAGAATGAAAGTCTAGCTCTACAAGTCAACATTTAATCAAATACAAGTAATATGATAGGACTTTCACAGTAGCTTCATATTTCTGATTACGTTTACACACCGGCTTCAGTAAACTGCTTTTGTCTGCTATGACATTATAGGTTCCCAATTTTGTGATGTTAAATACAGTTGTAAAATAGAGATGCATGTCCCTATGTTTTCACATATATAGACGTGCACTCATAAGTGACTATGAAATCCAGATTTTCCTTTTTCCCTCTGTGATTGCCCATATATGTTTCAGGTATTACATGGAGGATGTATCACAAAACACTTCATGAGTATCAATATATAAATACACTACAAAAAGATATTATTTTACCAGCTCTTTCCTTTTAAAAATCAGGGTCTATACATATTTCTCTATCATACATATAATAGAAAGTCATGCTTGAATCCTCCCATATCTGTTACATGTTTATTAACCTTTATTTTATTTGTCACTAAAAGAGCTTTAATTCTTATTCTTCTCCATATTGAACATTTTCAGGAATTCAGAAAGCAATTGTCACAAAATTTAAGCTACTGATATATAGCTAGTCTCTTCACCTCATTTGTAATCAATTTTCTCATAGATAAAGTCTGGTTTAGAATGTCTTTAAAGTTAATTTCAGATATACCATCACATCTTTTTTTCATTAGTTCTAATAATATGTATTTTTCAATCCTTACACACACAATATTCCCGTATATATCTTCCCATGATATTCACCCCACACCAATATCCTGATATCACATTATTTTCCTAAGTTCCAATGAAGTATTGCTATGTAACAAAATACCCTAAAACTTAGTGTTTTAAAACAGCAAGAATTATTTGGTCATTATTCTGCAGCCTGGGCAGGATTCAGTGGAAATGTGCCTCTGCTTTACATGATTTGCTGAGGTAGCTATTGTTTGTCTTATAAACACATTCAGTGGGGAGCAGCTTAGTGGATGCCCCTCTCCACCGTCTAAAGCACAAATTAAAATGACCTCCCAAAAAGGGTTTCTTGGAAAAAGAAACCTACATTTAGCATGAATAGATCCGTATGAAAGAAAGTTCTGAGAGAATCTTTAGAAAGAAGGAAAAGATATAAAAGTTGCAGAAATTATCAAGGATGGGTTAGAAAATGGAAAGGCTTGAAGGGCTAGAGATAAACGTTGCTCATTTAAAGTCTGCCTACTTGCCTGAATATCACTTATGGAAATTGTACACCTATAAATGAAACTGCCAGTTACTTCTGAACTAATATATCAGAACCCAAGACTAATTTCTCTTGAATCTCCTATGTCCCAGAGTTGAAAGCAGCTAGATTGCAAGTTCTTTCAAACCCTAAGAGAAATACTTCATTAAAAGTGTGTGAAAAAGAGATCAGCTCAGCTGTCATTTTCTGTGGCGTTAACTTGGAAAACAGCTCATTTCTATATGCTTTTTCCGGCCCTGTAGATGTTTTAGATACTTAACTATAACACATGCTAAATAATTGCACCCCGCAGTACAATTTTTTCATTATACATGTGCAAAGACCTTTTTTTTTTTTTTTTTTTTAACAGAGCATCAAACTAGCATTTTCCCCCAGGAGAAAATTTAAATTCAGTTTTCACTTAAGCAGATAATTGTACAATTGAATGAGGGAGCTCTGTATCAGTAAGCCTCCTTTAGACTGAGGCTGCATGAGCTCTGTGTACATCTATCTCACTACATCTCATTTTGACTCTCTGGCACTTAGGTAATGTTGAAGTAAAGAATGTGGACAGTCTTCCTTCAGTTCAAATAATGAGTCAGTGGATCAGCCAGATGAATGCCCACAGCATTATTTATTATCCTGTGACAGTTATGTTTTTGAATAAATCACATGGCTTTATTGGTCTATGACTAGTAACTTTTCAAGGGCAATTTCCCAGCCTTCAAGAAAGGGTACATAGGGCAACACTAAGTGATTCTGGAAACATAAGATAAATCTTATTTGCATAATTTAGCCATGCATTTTTTGAGTACCTACTGAGTATTCTTATTTGTCTAAAGGAATATGTAAATTATATTTATCACAACTCAGAGTTGAAAATTAATTGAAGATATTACTGTCAACTTAAAAATATGCACAATGTATAAGCTGTGAGTCGAATTTATTCAGTGTCTTACTGAGGACTACGGCCCAGGAGACAACCTCTCAAATAGCTCTGAGAAACTGTTCTGAAGACTTAAGGAGGGAATTCAGTATATATGTAATTTTGGTGAAGGGTACATGTAAACAAACACATGTCTCAGTAGAAGGCTGCTGCTACTCCTGAGGAACAGATATCTTGGCTAATGGTTTTAGTGCTTTTCTAAGTATGGGATAATGCAAGAATTGGAGTTCACAAAACTTTCTCCTGAAAATATCTTAACTATCTGAAGGCCTGTTCTGCCAGTTTCCCCAGAGCACAGAGTGCCTCATTCCTGATCTCCACCCTGAACTCCTCTCTGGCTGTGCTGAAGGTCAATGATTGCAGTGGCTCAATCCTTTTGGAAATGGACTGGAAAGTACATTCTTTAATTGGCAAAACAAACCCACATAAAATAGTGTAGAGTAATAACCAAGGATTGAATTTAATATTAAAATAATGAATGTAATAAATATGAATTTTAAAGACCAGTGATCAAAGAGGGAAAGTTTGAGAATTCCTGAGAGCTTAAGAGATTTAAATTAAATGAGATGTACAAACTTGGAAAGGAGAAGGAAATGTAGCAAGCATCATGGGCAAAAACAGTAATAATTTGCATTGATTTAAAAAGGAAAAATAAAGTATATTATTTGAAATAAAATAATGCAGATACTGATTAATAGACTAATTGTATGCTAGTCATGATTTATTTTTAAATTAGTATTAATTAATTTATTAATTTCATTTAACCAAGAATTATTGAGCATCTATTAAATGTCAAGAAACGAGCTAGAAAAAGAAATAAATAGACACCATTGACATTTACTGATACACAGACCTCAGAAAGAGATGGTTTTAAAGATTCCGAGAATAAGTTCATATCAATTATGAGCTGTTCTGCAGGGTTCAATTAGAGAAGATGAATACAAAACCAGATATATACCTGCAGAGCTTGGAATAGATGTCAAGACTGGAAATGCAGGCTTAAAAAATAGCAGCATAAAAGAGTCACAGGTATTGCAGGAATAAATGAGAACACCTAGGGAATATTAGACCAGTTCAAAATGCTTATAGACCCAGACCCTATTGAAATAAGAAAATAAATAAGAGACAGGCTTTAAAGTAGATTTTCATAATACAACAAATGTGCTCATGAAATCTCTCAGCGTATGGTCAAAATATCTTGAAAATAGATATTTCATTACCTGTTGTTTTCATTACCAAAAACATCATAGAATATAATAGTAGTTTGAGAGTGCAAGAGAACAAAATTTGTCACTCCAAAATATCTCTTTGGCATGTGGATTATTTCAAGCTGAAAACAATAAACGTCCAAAAGACTCAGAAAGAAACAATGACCTTCCCCCTTAAATCACTAAAGAATTTAGATAAAGACACTGGCCCCGGAGGAATGGAGCTATCACCAGAGATATGTGCAAAGAATATTGGTTAACTGTGTCTGTTGACAGGGAGGACAGGGCCTAGAGATCAGAGTCCACTCTGTGCCCCATTGTCTCAGCATGGCCCTCCAAATATTTGTTTACCAAACAGTTGCTTTTCTATCTTACTGTGAATTGTCTTCCTCCCTTTTGAAGTCCCAAGCCACTGACCCCAACACCCTCTTTTGTCTTTAGCTAAAGATGATATTTAAGGTGAAAGTTCCAGCCATTTTCTCCTGTTAATTTGTCTCATGTCAATTTAATTCTTAGACCAGCCAGAAGAACCTAGAAGGGTAGAGCAAAATTTCTTTCTCCCTGACAAGTAGAAGATGGAGTTGAGGGGTAGTTTTATTATTTGTATTATGCTGTGTTGTGTGGCGTTGCATTGATTTTAGGAGGGAAGCTTAGGATGTTTAACTAATGAGAGGAAGCCTGTGGAAAGTATGCAAGGTCTGGAAAGAACACCTAGAGGCAAAGATTACAAATGACCAAATTAGCCTGGATATAAAGAAGAGAGAAAATTCTTCCTCTATTAAAGATTATAAAAGATAGTATAGATATTTTAATTTACATAAACATGAGACAGTTTAAATTTTTTTTTTTTTTGCGGTACGCAGGCCTCTCACTGTTGTGGCCTCTTCTGCTGCGGAGCACAGGCTCCGGACGTGCAGGCTCAGCGGCCATGGCTCACAGGCCCAGCCACTCCGCGGCATGTGGGATCTTCCCGGACCGGGGCACCAACCCGTGTCCCCTGCATTGGCAGGTGGACTCTCAACCACTGCACCACCAGGGAAGCCCGTTTAAAATTTTTGAATTCCTGCTTTCAACTATACTCTTCCTGCTAAATGGTAGTCCCCTTAAAAAATTTATCTCAATTTTAGCACTTTCTAGTTAACTTGTTATTAAAATCTTAATTTTTATTTTGGTAACTGATCATTCAATATCATCACTCTAATTTCTCTAAATTTTTTTGTTCACTCGTTATTTTCATTTACTCTTCAACAGAAGGATCCCTGGTAGCTCTATCAGATTGGAAGTGGGGTACAGTGTACTCTAACTACCTTCACTCTCTCTTCCCTGAGCTCCACCTCTGTTGTTAGGCTGAGGAGAAGGGTTGTGGAGACAAAGACATCCTTATCTTTTGGCTTATAGGCCTGTGGTCAAGGTTCAGTTCTCTCCTAGTTTGTCCTGAACTTGCCCTGATCCATGTTATTATCAAGTCCACAATTTCATCTTCCTTCCATGGTTTCCAACTCCATAACCTAAAGGCAAGTTTGTCATATATATTTAGATCTCTTGAAATCCAGGATATGGAGGGAATGTCCTTGCTGTCCATACACTTCTTCATGACTTTTCTCTCCAGGTTTTTGCTCCTTATTCCAGCATCAAAGGGCAGATCAACATGTCTAAAGTTTAAATGATTTTCTACCTGGAAGCAAAATGCTGATGTCCTTTTTTTGCAGGACTCCACATTTTACAAGTGATTTCTTTGTGTCCTTTCTCTCTTTATTTGTGGAGGGGAAGCAGACTCTTTCCCTCTGTATAGATAGTGAAGGAAGTAGCTTCTTGTAAAGAACACTGCACTCTATGAAAAGACCTACATGACTCTCCTCAATTTTTAAATTTCCTTAGCAGGGTTTTGTGAGGCAATAGTTCTTGTATGGTTTCTCCGATGACACCTTTTAGTAATCCCTTTGAGAGATGATCAGTCCAATGGTTGATCATTCTCTGAGTTTAGAATATGGAATATTTAGGGATTTTTGTTCTTAACTTTGGGGCTTAGCACCATTTTTAAGACAACAAGAAAATTCCACTCAGAACAAAATTTCTATTTACATAAAGATAAGTAAAGATATAGGTTTTGAGGGGGAAGGAAGAAATCAAGAGAGTATGTATCAGATTTTATTTCTGTGGGAAATAAAAGTCAAGTTTATAATAGGAATAGAGATAGCCAGCTTAAGTTAAGAAGTGAAAATATAATAACTACTGGAAAATGGAGAAAGAGTGACACATAAAATTAACACTGGGCACTTTAGAGACCCATCTATATTGGGAAGTTTTACTCTTGGATGAATCCAGTCAGCATATTTATATATTTTCCCAAATAGGGTAGGTTCAGTGTCCAGGTTTGATTCTGAGTTGAAGATCCAAAGAACAGATGTGACAAAAGGCCATGGGGATCAAGGGAATTGAAGAAACTTAGTATGCTTCATATCACTGATTTCTTTTTTTTTTAATTGGGGTATAATTGCTTTACAATGTTGCATTAGTTTCTGCTGTACAGCAAAGTGAATCAGCTATATGTATACATATATCCCCTCTTTTTTGCATTTCCTTCCCATTTAGGTCACCACAGAGCATTTAGTAGAGTTCCCTGTGTTATACAGTAGGTCCTCATTAGTTATCTATTTTATACATAGTATCAATCCCAATCTCCCAATTCATCCAATCCACCTTCCCTCCTTGGTATCCATACGTTTGTTTTCTATGTCTGTATGTCTATTTATTTCTGCTTTGCAAATAGGTTCATCTGTACCATTTTTCTAGATTTCACATATATGCATTAATATAAAATATTTGTTTTTCTCTTTCTTTCTTAGTATATCTTCTTGAAAGGGGCTTTAGAAAAACAAATCTTGGGATCCAGTTGTCTTGAAAAACTGAACAGATCTTAGAGTCAAGAAAAGAGTCTTTTGTTAATCCAGTGTCATTCAAATTGAAAAAGAAGAGCCATGGGTGGAGATAAGCACATTCAGAATTATGAAAAGGGAGTCAAAACAAGATATATGAGCTAGCAAATAATAGAGAATAAAAGCAGGATAGTTAGCTGGAAATTCAGAAGCTAAATAGTGGTTCCATGACCTGGGAAATAGGGAAGGATGAGAAAGCCTGACTAAAAAATAATTTCTGATTTACTGTTAGACATACTGAGTTTGATCCACCCATAGAACTTCCCATGGCCCACATCCCTCTATGACTTGATGACGTCCTCTATTGGAATGACTATAAAAAGAAACAGTTTTGGTTTCTCTGTCCATAGTTGCTCAGATTCAAACTTTAAAGTACTATCTTCATAAACAGTAGTTAGATCTCTTTAGCTATTTGTTTGTATTTGCTTTGACCCTTCAAGTCCTATTTGAGATAGCAGGACTTACCAATATTAACTCTCCTTCACTGTGTCCTCTGCCCAAATCCCAGACATAGCTATTTGGAATTGGTTTGTCCCTGTCCTCTGAGATAGCAGAGTTGGGCTTATTTAAAGTGCTCTGACCTTTGGAATAGGGTGGGGTAAATGGAAGATCTTTAAGATTAAGCTAGCTTCAGAAAATCTTCCTTCAAAGCACTGCAAAAAACAAAACAAAACAAAACAAAAAAACCTCTCTGGCTCTGGCTAAAAATTGCCTTAATAATAAAATTAACTCATTTAGTTCTCAACAGCTCCATGAAGTAGAACTATCACTCTTATTTTCCCATTTTGGATGTAGTGACTAAGCCACAGAGGCCCAATGTCATGGAGACAGTGAGTAATAGAGTTGGGGCACAGGACTTGATCTTTTTTCCAGCATGTTATGCTGCCCCCTGTACAGTAGGTCTCAACAAGGATTGAAGGAAAGAGTGGAAAAGAATGAAGTCTTAGGGCAGAGTTTTGTGTCCCCTTACATGTGACTGTCCATTAATGACCATAATACTGTGCTCATCAGGTTTCTGACAAGCTAAGAGAGAGCTAATGCCTTCCCAGTTCTCTGAGTCACTGGGCTGACAGAGAGAAATGGGCTGTCATCCTGCCTTCTTCCAGATGGCCCATGTTTGCTGCTGCATTTCTTAGAGTAAAGCAGGGGTGGGCCACCAAATCTTTGTCTCCGTCCAACTGCATTGTCCTGAAATTAGGTAGAATTTTTTTTTTAATATGACAATCATTTGACTATTAGTGTTGACCCTCAATATTGTGACTATTCTGTTTTTCTGAGCCATTTTAGATATTGTAGAGCAAGGTTGAAAAAGGCAGCTTCAAGGTCCCCCAGAGAGATTTCTTCATATCTGAGAATCTCCATTAAAAGCTCTTGGTGACATGAGTGACAGCATCAGAACTGTGTTTCTGAGATATTTATCTGGCAGTAGTTTATAAGATGTGTTGAAATGGAGCAATATAGATTTTAGAAATATTATGCTCATTTATGCACGACAAACACTGGTGTCAAATTCCCTACTTTCTGAGCCAATTCTGGTTATAGGAACTTTATAGAAGTTGCCTCAATAGCTCCAGGAAATATTTGGTTGTAAAAGAAAAATCTGGTTTGTTAACTCTGCTGACTTATTTAAGTAATACCAATCACTCAGGAAACTCACCTAATAATGTCATACTGATTTTTTAGTGTTTGATACTTTCAGCATCGACTTCTCTCTGGGTGTAAAATCATCTTGGGATAACATTATTCATAGACTTAATCTAGCCTTAAACCCTTATATGCCTTTTGATCCATGCATTTGCATTCTCTGACAAAGAGGTGCAATAAAGAACATTACAAAGGCTAATAAAAAGACCATAATGATTGAAGACATTCCTTGGTAAAAAGAGACTGTCCTCAGAAAACAACAGGGCCACAAATCTACAGTGAAATGAGATGTATCATATTGGTTCTCTATGAATAACAACAGTAACACAGTATTTTAGATATGTAAACTAATTCAATGACACTAGAGCAACTTGGTAGTTTTAGAGCTGGCAATGTTAAGCCTTTTATGGTTTTAAAGTTCATTTAATGTTCCTCTTAGAACGATAAAATTGCAATATTTCTCCTTGAATTGTAGGTCCCTGAAAAAATAGGAGGAATATTTAACAAACATACTTCTTTACAATTTTTGAAAATAACATTCTATGATGGCAATAGAAAAGGCCTTTGGAAACTTTCCCCCCTCTTTTCATAGGCTGCTGCCAAGAGGAAATGAATAAGGTCTGAGATATTCACAAACAACCAGTGTGGATGGGGAAGCTCACTTTGAGAGCCAGAAATTTATTCAATTTTCTGTATTTGAACCAATCTCAACAAAAGCTGTTCCCACCTCTATCTATTACAGTGCCTTACTACTTCACTAGATATTGAAATAAATTCTCTATCCTTCTTTCTTCATTCTCCCTGTCTTGCTCTTACTTGTTTCCTATTCTAAGGCCTGGGGATACTGAGGTATGAAACATGTTTTGGACCCTCAGTCTCTCCTCACTGGCTCATCACAGGGAGAAGTTCTGGGACATATGAGTAGGTCTGGAATGGAGTATTTTTATGATACATGCTTCCCACAAAAGCCTTACCTACTGGTAGACATGCAGCCTTCCCAAAGGAGACCATATTGGGTGAGAAAAACTTGAGCAATATCTTCCTGTTAGGTGGAAAACTTTTTCTCCATTCAGGGAAGAAGCTGTTATTTGAGAAAGCTAAATATATTTTCTTGCACCAGATCCCCCTCCAATCATTCTCTTGAACACACAGAATGAAAAAGAATGAGCCATTCTGGTTCTGACCTCCTCCACACCTAATGTATGTGATATATAGCTTACAGGAGTTTTAAGTACTATTATAATGGTCCTGATACAATTCTCTAGGAATACAAACAAACAAATATGATTATAATCATACTTCCCTTCCAACTTTTAATTGGCTGTATCAATAATATATTTGTAATGACCCATGTCCATCTAATTTCCATGTCAGACATTCTGTTTATCTCAAGGCCCACCTGTAACCTCTTATATTCATGGAAAATAATGGTGCTCCCTGTGTCTGCTCTGTAATTCCAGTGGCACTCCCTTCTTACTCTTATCCAAGCTAATTCTTAAGTGATTGGGTTACTGGCCTTACTCTCTATTGAGTTCTACCCCTCTTTTCTAATGCTGCACCTCCCACTCTAGTTAGATCTTTCCTTCTCCACTGGACCTGCTCCTTACCTTGTACTTCTAGCATGTTCAATTTTCAGTTCCATGGTACATGTGTTTTCTAATTTTCTTCATCCTTTAGCCAGTTTTCAATGTCGTATAGCATCATTGCCATAAAGATGTGAGGCAGTGAGCTGGCAGCATGGCATGAATCTAGAGCTCATGCAAATGGCTTGTATCTGATGGTCTAATTGGTGGTTAAACTGAGGAAGAGCACTTGGAAAAAATAATGAGGGTAAAGGAAAATAAAGAAAGGTCAAGGCCTCCCTTTTGATTACATCATCCCATATTTCCTTAAGTTTAGCCCTGAAATTTAACACTGAATTTTCCTTCGTTTTCTCTACTTAATGTCTTTCTTCCCTCCCAGTGACCACCCAACACTAATTTGCAGTTGTAATATTGCTAGTACACTTCAACCTGGACTATAATATGAAATTTCATACTTGGAGTAATATACAAACAGATGAGCAGTAAATGCACAAGAACAGGAGCTGAGGAGTCGGTTTACCCTGATGTTGTTGACAAAATATCTGGAGGCATTCCATCCACATCAGTAAATCCATTTGGTCCATATAAGTAGAATCACTGTCATAACAAGGGGGCTTACCAGGCTGCCTGTCCTCCTCTAATCTCTACTTTTTCTCCTGACAAAACAACTAGAAATGCAATGACATAGAAGTTCCCAAATCTGTTCTAGGAACAACCTACTTAACTGTTCCTAATGATTTGGCTCTCTTCCACTTCATTGTGCTAGGTTAGATTCACATGCAACAACAACAAAAACAAAAAGCTGATTTGTCAGAGTATAAAGAGGAAAACACAGCGACTTAGAAGTTTACATGATTTTACTATTTTTTTTTCAGGGGGAAAAAGCAGTTACAAAAATGGAATCTTATAAAGTTAATTGTGAGTCAGGGGCTAATATATGGTCAGACATTTTGAGACCCAAAGTTAAATCGAAAACTGAGTTAACTTATCCCAGAAAAGAAGAAAGCACTGAAAAGCAGATCTAGAGGAGAATCATACAGCAAGGGCAGAGGGGACACAAAGATCAGCCAGGGAAACCTCACTTTGAGGACCCAAAGAAGACATGAGATACTATAGAAGTGGCCGGGGTTCCTAAAGGACCAAATATTGCTATAACTGCTTCACAGTGCCATCATTTATACCCACTTCAGATAAGGCCTTTCTGACTACAGTTATTGTATAAATACAATCCCCCCAAAAGCCCACAAAACTTTTTACTTTTGTCTCAAAAAGTCACATTTGAAATAAATCCTAAGAAATAAGCATGATTTTTAGGGACGAAAGGAAATTAAGGTGCTTCAGCTTTCACACTCTGACTTGTTAAAGTGATTCATTTCTGTTAAATACTGCATATTGTATACCTATCATATGTATCCTTATATTTATAGCAATTTATTTATATTGATATACACAGAGAGGGGCGCTGTGCAAAATACCTCAGAAAAGAAAAATCATTTCACAATTCCCCTTATTGCTTATTCTCTGGAAATTTTTATAGACCTCCTTCTGGTTTTTCATACTTGAAGTGATAGGCCAGCTCTCCTGAGTAACACCATGATCAATGTAAACATGAATGCTTAACAGCTCACACAGGCAAAAATCACACACACACACACACAAAAATAAATCTATACTGACAAGCTCAAACACTCTTTCAATTTTTAAGTTCCCTTTATACATATGATGAGCTTCCAGATTCAGATCTGATTTTTCATTTTATGAGTTTTTCACTTTTTTGACTAGTATCAGTATCAGAGAGAAAGTTTTTTTGTTGTTTGATTTTTTTATTAGTTTGTTTGTTTGCTATGGAATTTTCCCTCTCCTTGCAAAATTTCAAAGCAGGAAAAATTTAAGAACTACAGAAAATGCCTGGCATTTAAGTCAGATCTGGTATGACCTAAATCCAACTTTCACCAATTACTAATTTGCAGTCTGTTGCAAGTTATTTAACCTCAGGCTTGTATCTGTGTAAAGGAGATAGCAACACCTACCAAACAAGTTTGATGTGAGGACTAAATGATATAATACATGTAAGGCATGTAACTGATATGTAATCAGGATTAAATAAATACAAGTTATTTATTATTGTCACAGATTATATGAATTAGTCTCCATATCTTGAGAGTTTTTCCTACATAAAATTGCTAAGGTTTGAATAAATAATAAATGAGGAATTTAAATTATATGTTTTATTCTTTAACAAAGTATTTGTTAAGCATCACACCTTGTGGTGCCATACCCTGGAGATAAAATGAATAACCCTATTATCCAATAGCTCAAAGCTAAGTGGGGAAGACAGGAACCAAAATAAATAATTACAAAAGAGCCTTAAACACAAACCCAGTATATGTATAAGGCATACTTGTGACTGACATGAAGGTGGTTCAGCTCTGTCTTCACAGAAAAAGACACTTGCCTGATTCTTAAAGATGAGTATTTGGTCTCCAGATATGAGTGAATCCACATGGTTGTATCTGAAACACAGAACTGCCTCACAGTTATATGTGTAGACTTAACGAACTATAAATGATACAGAATGTATAAATGAGTCATTGACAGTGAACAGATCCAAAATGCTGGTGTGGCCTTGATTTATAGAACTAGTTCACCTTTTTGGTGGTCACTTACATATCCCCTTTTCCTGAGCCAGTATTGCAAATATTGAAATTCACTCTCTACGTTCAGCCTCCTTGACACTTACCCATTCTATCTATGAATTGAATCATGAAAGCAGCTATGAATTCCCTTGCAGTTGCTTGCTCTAAGAATTCATTTTCCTTCCTTCAAATAATAATGTTTCAGCTGCTTTGGGGAAACTACCACTTTCCCACTGTTGGTTATGCATTTTTGGTGGTATTGCGTAGGGTTTATTGGCCATAGTGACTGAGGTCAAGGAAAGGTTTCAACATATTGATTTATTTACTGGATGTGTTCACAAATCAATGGATGAATACAGACTTCACCAAATAGGCATATTTTCCTGGCCATCAGGATTGCTCCAGGCATTGGACATTCATTTAATCCAGTCCCATAAGTGTGTTCCTCAGAACAATTGCTAGATGTGCTATATAACAATACTCACTCTGTAGTGGGAGGTAAGAGAATGTGAGGGTTGCTGCTGCAGCTGCCATTTTACATCCATTTTACACCATCCTGAGAGCTGAGCTAGCCCAGGGAACAGGGGGTAGTGTAAAAGAGAAATCCTAATGATTAGAGTTCTAGCTTCCAATTTAGCTGAACTGTTTGTTTACATTAGCCAATGATATGCCATGCTTATTAATCCAATTTAAGTTGTCAACAATTTAGAGCAGAAAGAATCCTAATAGGTATCATCTTTTAGTCAACTAGTTGCAATTCTTCATTTGTATATCTGTGACCTATCACTTCCCAAATTTTGAGATCTTCTCAGTTTGTAGAAAGTCAGTCTATTTTTATCAACTTTCCACCTGTTTCAAAATATCAGGACAATTCAGGAATCATCATCCATGTAACAGAAAGAATTTAAATGTAATGCTTTCTGATTCCTGTTGCTGCTTTGTTTTTTTCCTTCATTTTATTCCTTTTCCTCTGGTCCAGAAAGCCAATTTCCATTCCCATGGATCTCCCAATGGCTTTCAGTTGCTCAGTTTCTTATGTAATCTTATTTTTTACCACTTTTATTTTAGATTTTATAGATGTGTGCAGCTAGCATGCAGAAATAAATTCTTATATTCCATGCCTTTAGGTAACTACTAACCTGATTCATAACTTGTCAGAGCAACCATTTCTAATTATCATTGTACCAAAGTTTAAAATTATTTTGATGGAGTAAATTATTAAAAAATAGTAATCTAGAAAGTATTACAACTTACCAATGATAGGACTCATAAGATTACCACAAATTAGATATGAATAAACAATATTCAAAATTATAAATATACATAACATTAAAAATGTATTGTGCATACTTTAATATCTAATTTAATTTTTTTCTGAATCAGAAAGTGCTTCAGCGTAATCAATGAACATCAGTTAACATTTTACTATTGATTTATAATGAGATTCTTAATAGAGAATTTTGGTTGACTGCCTGATAGATAAGTAAAATTTTATCTTATATAAATTGTGCTACAGTCCAGTTTTAAATAAATTCAAATATGCATAAAATATTAGTTAATAGTTATTCCTCTTGTTTCTCCTGCATCATTTATTTTTTTTACTAAGTGGCTTTAAGGAAAAATGAAACTTGTTAACTAAGGATTAAAAATAGCTATATGTTCTCATTCAGTTTACAAATTAGTGCTTCTAATTCAACTCCAGCCTTAAACATTTCTTTTTTTTGATCCATCCTATGTAATAGTTACATACTTTCCAAGTATATTTCTTTTATCTTAGTGCTAGTAGATAATGTGCTCGCTTATACATCTTTGTAATTGTTCATTAGCTGCAAGCACTGTGCTTTGACTTTTATGTCCTTGAAACTATGAAATAGTGTTCCTATAATTCAGTTCTTCCTAATATTTCTACTTTAAATAGAATGTCTTATGAAACTGAGATCTGAGCATTTTAAAAAGATCTGAGCTGGGGATATCAGTTTAGTCAGAACAGTGTCAAATGTGGAACCCAAACAACATAATTGGTACCTTGAGGCTGAGATTGATGTGACATTCTCTTGAACGTATTTTAATGATTATGCATATTTAAATTAAAATTTAACCTCCTGACATTCAAACCAACAAGCCATTCACCATCCAACTATAGAGCCATGTCTGACAAATAAGATGACATACAGCAAAAGTCACTAGTCTCGAATCTATGCTTATTGCACAGGAAACTTCCCAAAGGCCCAGTTTGCTAACATTTTGACAGTGGATTTTGATATGAGCACAGCTTTTCTGGTTGCTTATACGGCAAGAATTTACTTCAAATATTTGTCCATATACTAAATGGCTGCTAGCTAGAAATGGTGGTATGGTGTATATTCAAGTCATGACATCTTTTAAGTTTTATTATTTTACTTTTTGTATGCATGGCAAGCAGTTTTCTGGTGATGCCACATAATACAATTTCTTGCTTCCAGGAAAACTGGATGAGATAGGAGTCCGTACTACACACACTCTACCCCTCCTTATCAATACCCACCTGTCCAGAAATAATATTTGTGATCTTATCCCTTTTTGCACTACTTTGTCAGCTTCAAAGTAGCAGGGCTCCTGCAGAGAAGTGTGTCTGTGAACATGGCCAGAACCAGGTTGGCAGGTCAGATACCACAGTTTGTTTTACACCACATGTTCTTGTCACAGCTCATTTTGGTGCCATGGATCTGCAAGTATGTTTCAGTTGAAGAGTCTAAGGTCAAATGAAAGTGACACTCCCATGCATAGCGGGGTCTCAGTGGGAGAAAGGATCATCATTCAATCATTCAATGCTATTTCAAATTTATAATTTCATTTTGCATTTGTCATAGTGCCAGCTTTAGAGTAAAATGCCAAAGTAAAAATTCTCATGTTCAATAGCAGGCACGAATAAAAAATATTGTATCTGACTGAATCTGTACTTGCTGTGAACAGTTAACTTTTAAATTGGGAAGGCGCCAGGGGCCTTTGGCTTCATTCCATAATTGTCAAAACCAAAATACACCAATGTTTATGTCAGTGAAATACAGAAGACCCTTCTTGCCAATTGCCTTTGTGTTTATTAACTTCAAGTCCCAGATGAACAACCCAGATCAGTTTTGCCACCCACATTACAAACAGCATAGTAAATTCATAGTCTTTCTTAAAAGAACAGAAATAATTCTGAAATATGATTAAACTCACAGTGTCCTTGTGAGGGAGATAGTAAGAGACAGAGTATTTTCTCTAATTTCAATTTCAGGAAAGCAAGGAACACAAAAGTTAAGTGGCTGGTCTCCATTTATTCAAATAAATTTATTCAGGAGTAGAGCCAGAAATAAAGATCAAGTCTCCTGGCCCATGTGAGGGCCCATGCTGCCTCACAGCTGTCAAAACCCTCATTTTCCTGGAAAATGCTAAAAAGCTTTCCCTTACTACAACATTAAATTCAGACATACTGCCATCTACTGACCCACCAAGGAATGTAGTACTTTCCCTTCAGAATGTCATCTCCAGGATGCCAATGGACTATGTTTACTGGACAATTTAGGAGAATGGTGTAAGAGGTAAGTGAATTTATGACATTTCTTTCCCTATCAATGGATTAGTATACTGGCATTCTTAAATTTTATATAGCAGTGCAACAAGGCACCTTGTTGTTTGTATGCGGAACGTCTTGAAATCACCTGTTCCTCTCTGTGCCCTTATTTTGACATATTCTTCTAGGGAATCAGCTAGTCTGAAACAGCCTATCTTTTTACATAAAACATTTTGAGGAATGCCGTACCATTTTTATGTTGTCCATATTGTCTTATACCAGTGTCTTATGAGATGTGCTAGTTATCCTACATGTTGCCAAAGAAGGAATGATAGAAACCAAGCTAAACAGCTACAGTCCTGCTGTAGAAAATATCATAAAATGAAGAAAATATCATAAAATGTCCTAAAGGTGTTCTAATAATAAGAGAACAGGATCTCAAATATATTTTTGACAAGATTCCCTTTGTACAGGACCAACCTGTTATTTTCGCAGAAATGTACGTCAGTATCTTTTTTCACTGTATCAACACTTCACAGCTTGCCTGCATTCTCCCTAGGATAAAAGTAACATTTTTCGGGTTCAATCAAGTTGCTCTTTTCACACACAATTGTTGCGTTCATCTCATTATCATAGCTGAATTAAAGTTATGACGTTTGTCTCTCACTGTTGCTCATCATTGTATTTATTCTGTTGCCTCTAAGAAAAAAAGTCAAGTCTACGTATTTGGAATAGATATTTGTTTTTGATTAGAAAGACTGCACAAAAATTTCTTAATACAGAACCAACTTTTATAAGCCTAGTTCACACAGTATCAGAGAGACATCTATGCCACTTTGGTTACCTGTCTACATCCTGCTTTAAGATCTTAAGAGAAAATTCTTTCCTCTGATGGTGGTTCACAGACAACATGCTTAAGAAATCTTGAATATAGAACTTACTTCTATTCTTTCCAAATATAAAAGCTTATGCTCAGAATAATTTAATTATTTTTATAAAGTAATTGGTTTGATCTTTACAATTAATCAAACAGAACTTATCTTTTCAAGTTCACAGTTTGAAACTCAATCTGAAGAAGACCATTCATTTAATTTGGAATAAATGTCTATATTTGTCCAGCCAAATCTTTATAGAAATATCTTAATTTGAGGTCAACTTAGGCAGAAATGAGAAAGGGCATTGTCACCACATTTTGGAAACATCAAGAGGGTGTCAAAAAGTCACAAAAGAGGTAGAGATTACAAGTAGAGGTATATTAAGAATGAAAACATTAGGGAGTGTTACTGATTCACTAAAATCAGAACATTGTGGAATTTTACTTGAAAAGTCTACAGAGAGAAAACTCCAGCACAGAAATCTGGCCCTCACGTGCTTAGTCCTTACTGAAAGCCTATTAGATGTTGGAAGATAAGAGTGAGTTCAGGAAAAGGTTAGAAGGAAAATGAGAAGACAAGAGGTGATGAGGAGAGAGGGAAGGAATTTGAACATGTTTGGGATGAACTTAGACAAGGACCCAGATATTTGGAGGGTTTATATGAAGTAAGCTGAACCACCAAACTTTCTGAGAAGCAGTAACAACAACAAAATATTTTTTAGCTTTCTTCTATTTAAAGCACATGCACCTATAGCAATCTTTCACAAAATGATTATATACACTTACTTCTCTTTACAACATAGTGACAATATATCATACTGTAGGAGTCGTTGTGCTTTAAAAATGTTTATAGAAACTTTATTTCCCAGATACCAGAAAGGTGAATTAGTTCAATGGTGTTATTCACACATTCTATGTTATTTATCCTTTCATTTGTTTCTATTCTTATATTTTTGATCATCTGTTTTAAAACAAAATTATAACATCATTTTCTTAAATGAAGAGCACAAGAACAATTTCAACTGAGATTTCAGGCCTTTGTACAAGTTGGCATGGTTTATTTTAAATAGAAAATGATGTAATCATCTCTAGTTTCCCACCTAGTTGAGACAGAAGGGACAGAGGCCAAATGTGGCATTCCAGCTGAGATGAAGAAGCTGCTGATAGTTCAGAGGCAAAGTAGCTTGTTCCACAGAGCAAGTACCAGAAGGCAAAGGTCTTCAAAAAAAGAAATGTCTGGCAATATGCAGAAGGTCTGTCTCAAATTTTTCAGTACAGGACTAATCTGCACATGTGTGTGAGAAAGATAAATCTACCTGAAGCTGAGGAAAGAATCACCTGAAGCTGAGGAAAAATTAGGGAGAACAATTCTTGGAGACTATACAGAACCAGGAATATTGCCTGTTTCTACTATCCAAAAGAGTCCATTTATCAAGAGGATACAATAATCATAAATATTTATACATATAGTAACAGAGCTTCAAAATACATGAAGCAAAAATAGATAGAACTTCAAAGAGAAATAGATAGATCCACAATTATATTGGAGAGTTCAACACCTCATTCTCAATAATTGATAGAAGTAATGTCAGTTCTATACAATCTTCCAAAAATTGAAGAGGAGGGAATACTTTTCTAATCACTCAATGATGACAGCATTACTCTGTTAGCAAACCAGAAAAACTTTACAAGGAAAGACAACTAAGGACTAATATTTCTCATGAACATAGATACAATAATTCATAAACAAATCTAAATAAATGGAATCCAACAATATGTAAAAAGGTCAATTCTTCATTATCAAGTACAGATTATTTCAGAAAATCCAAGGCTATTTAACATTTGAAAATTTATCAGTGTAATTTACCATATTTACAGATGAAAAAAGAAAAATCATAATTTCAATAAATAGAACAAAAAACACTTGACAAAATCCACATCTATTTCTGATTTTAAAAAAAACTCTCAATATATGAGGAAAAGACAACTTGAGTTTTAAAAATCTGAAAAAAACCCTACATATAAAATCATACTTGGTGTTATGAGATTTATTGATCTTCCCTTAAGATCAAGAACAAGAAAATTTCATTATGTCTATTCAGCACTGTAATGAAGGTTCTAGCCAATGTACTAAGACAAGAACAATAAATAACCACATTCAGAATGGAAAGAAAGAAGTCACTTTCTTTATTTGCAGACAACATGATTATCTTATGTAGAAAATCCAATGGCATCTACACACACATCAAAAAAAGCTATTCAAACTAATAAATGAGTTTAGGAAATTAGCAAGATGGAAGAACATAGAATAAATACATTATATTTTATATTCTATCAACATACAATCAGAAATTTTAAAAACAGTATTTGTTATAATTTTTAAAATATTTATAAAGTACTTATGGATAAATATGATGAAAGATGTTGAGACCATGACACAGAAAACTACAAAACATTGATGAGAGAAATTAAAGAAGACATAAATAAATGGACAGACAGTCCATGTTCATAGATCAGAAGACTCAATATTATTAAGATATTGCTTCTTCACAAATTGATCCATAGTCAATCCAATTTCAGCCAAAACTCAGCAGGCTGTTCTACAGTAATTGGAAATATAATTCTATTTTTTCATATGGAAATTAAGGTGTCTAGAAAAGTTAAAACAACTTTGAAAACTAACATAGTTGGAAGACTTAGACAACCTGACTTTAATACAGATTATACAATATACAATATTATTATCATATATTAATATTGTAAAATATACAATATTATTATTATTATGCAATAATCAAGACAGTGTGACATTGGCATCAAGGTATACAAATAGATCAGTGAAACAGATTAAGTAATCCAAAAATTGATTTTCAGGATAAATGCAAAGACAATTCAGTGAGAAAGAATAGTTTTTTAAAAAAAATAATGCTGGAAACTGGATATCTACATGCAAAAAATAATGAACTTTAATACTTCATACAAAAAGTAGTTCAAAATAGATCTCAAAGTTATGTGTAAATTTAAAACTATTAAAGTTCCTAGAAGAAAGTAGGAGATTTTTTTTTTGCCTTGGGTTAGGAAGGATTTCTTACATAAAAAACTAAAAGCACAACTACATACAAGAAAAATTGATAAATCCTATGTCATCAAAATTAAGTACATTTTCTTATAAAAAGACACTATAAGGAGAATGAAAAGCAAAGCCATGGGCCAGGGGAAAGTATTTGCAACTCATAAAGTTGGCAAAGGATTTGTGTCTAGGGTATATAAGAAACTTTCAAAATAAGAAATAAATTCACACCGAATCTTGGGCAAAAATTTTGAACAGACTTCACAAATCATGTATGGATGAGCTCACTTCCTCCCCCCACATTCTCCCCCCAACCATAAACACAAAAAAGGGTTCATGTGAGCACACATGGAGATGGTAACCACCTGCAAGTCAAGAGAAGAGACCTTGGACTGAAACCTACTTTGCCAGTGCCTTGATCTGGGACTTCCCAGCATCCAGAACTGTGAGAAATAAATTTCTGTTGTTTAGGGAAAAAAAAAGTATGTGAATACTAAATAAGCACAGGAAAAGGAGCTCAAATTATTAATCATTAGGGAAATGCAAACTACAATAAGATATCTCTACACATCATTTAGAATGTTTACAATTAAATTACTGACTCAACCAAGTGTTGTGAAGGATGTGGAGACATTCATTTTACTCATAAGTATGTACAAAAGATAAATGAAAGAATATGTCCATTAAAGAGGTTGTTCATAGCAATGTTATACATAACATTATTATCTATTATACATAATAGATAAAAATTGAAAACAACCCAAATTTCCATCAATAGGTGAATGAATGAACAAATTGTAGCAAATGAACTGCTGCTCAGCAATAAAAAGAATGAAGAAAACCTGTTTATTTTATGTCATTTATACTTTTAATAAAAAGGAAAGCAGTGAGTAGCAGGAGATAAATTGGCTAGCCTGGACAGAAAGATTTGCACAGAAAATGGTCCCAATTATTCCCTCTCTTGTATCCATGTATTTTGCATGTATCTGAGGATGTTGTAGTTCCTCTAAACAGAGATGAAGCCTCCAAAAGATAGAATATTATTCAGCACTAAAAGGAAATGAGCCATCAAGCCATGAAAAGCTTCAATGCATACTACTAAGTGAAAATAGCCAATTATACATACAGTATGATTCCAACTACATGACATTCTGGAAAAAGCAAAACTATGGAGGCAGTAAAAAGTGGTTGCTAGAGGTTGCAGCAGAAAGGAGCCTAGGTAGAGCACAGAAACTTTTTCTACTGAACTAATTTCATAAGATAACAGTTCTTTATTTACCTGACTAGTGTATTACAGACCTGGTAAACAGTGTTTCTGGAAGTTGAGAAATGAAAGAAAATAGTAGATTAAGCATTAAAAATATTTACTGATTTGAGATGTACAAGAAATCTGAACAGAGAGATTCCAGAGGTGGTGCAGTGACTCATTAGAAGTACAACTGATCTTAAATTCTATTTTTCCTCTCTTCCTTTCTTATCAATAAAATTCCAATTGGTGCCCTGTTTTGGTAAGGTACTCAGCTACCCTTGGTGTTCTCAAACTCTCTGGGCAGTAAACCTGCTGACTGCTGTTAGGATGGAAGGGGCAATGAGCCAGAAGTTTTGAGGGTATAGATATTTTACATAGTAGCTTTTTTCACATGAAATGTCATAGACACTAGTTGGCTGCATGGCTTATTAGGGAAAGTACTTGAAAATGAGTCATAAGAGGTTTGGAGGGCAAGTTGGTTAATTCCTCAATGCATGTAAAGATTTTAATTTTTGCTTTTTAACAATAAACCTTGAAAAATACATGAATTGGAGGGTATCAGTTTAGATGATCTCTAAAATACTCTTTATCTCTTTAAATCTTAGAGGCTTCCTAGAAGTGAATCTAGAATCTTAAAACACTAATCTGACCACAGTTTGAGAAAGGAGAGAAGAAATTAATTTTTAGTGAATCCATACATTCTTGGAATTTTGTTCATTGCAATTGTATGGAGAGGGTAGTTACTGCATCTCCAAGCAAGATCAGTACTGCCCAGAAAATGCTAGAAGGCAATAGAAGCTGACAAAAATAAATTTTAAGTTTCTTAGTTTGGAATTATAATTGTCAAATTTTTACTCATAGATAAAATATTTGTCTTATAAATAATTTAATAAAATTTACATTAATTTTAAGCAAATTAAATGTTACTGGCATTAAAATATCTTTTTAGATTAATTTGTAGATTAAAATATTTCTAACAATATAGTAGCCCTTTAAATATATATTGACAAGAAACCAGTTTTTAGTAATGAAAATTTATATTTTTTATAATTTTAATTTAACTTATTTTGCTTTCCTTAGATTATAACATGTTGTTGAATTAGTTTTCAGTATACTGTGAGAATGGAATTATTTTCATTGCTCCCCAAAATTTACCCAAATAAATATATTAAAAGAATGAATTATATTCCCCTGAAACCTCAATAGATGACAAATTTACAACAAAGTTATTTAAATGAGCATTTTATTCTGCTTTCAGGAGGAAAAGAAAAACATTTAAGAATTAAAGAGGAAAATATTCCAAAGAACAATTTGTAATGTCCAAATTTACATGAAGTCTTGTTGAGTTGAGGAGCACAAGCATACGTGAACTGGGCTACTTCTCAGAGTTTACTTCTATGATCAACTTTTATAATACTTTGGCTACCTGAACTTCACTAAGTCAGATCCTACAGAGGCCCTATAAGGCAACACCACTCAGAGTAGGATCATTCATTGAAAAAAAAAAATTGCCTGAGGGCTCTGGATGCTACCTGATTATAGTTTTTTTGGTAGAGTGCTAGAATACCTCTAGACCAAATTTACTAGACTATAAAATGACAGGATCAAATGAAAATAATATTTAAAACCCTTCCATTTCTTACATTTGACTCTTCTAGAAATTTGAGAATATAATGATTGTTAAATATATAGATTAAGACAAATCTACCTGCTGCATAGCAGAGTGGTATGTGGTCACTTTTCCAGTCTCTGGACTTAGAAATCAGCCTAGGGTTATATATATATATATATATATATATATACATATATATATATATATATATATACATATATATATATATATATATTCTGAATACTGGTTTGGCAAGAATTAATGGGCAGCTGTCATTTGCATGGAAGAGCAGAAGAACCCAACATGCCTTTTTATTATTAATCAACATTGTTATGGCAGCCAAAGCTACAGTATCTGCATCAGAATTATCAACTGCAATATTATTGTATTTTCTGCTCTAAGTGTCCCTGTTACCATTTATTGACATTCTTTATGCTGTTGGAATAACAACTAATTTTAATGTTTACCTAGGCTAAAAATTAATTAGGAAAACAAATTCTGTAAAAGACAACAAGCCAATCCTGCATTCCTAAAGCAAATATTACTCTAGTAGCTCCCTCAATATGCCTCCTGGAAGCACTCAACTAACAGATTTAGCTAGCCCTTGTTGAGTTTTGTTTCTAATGTAGGCTAGATACTTTTACAAACATTGATTCATTTGTACATGTAAAATTGAACACTTTACTCTGTATCAATCACTAGATGAGGCACTGGGAAGAAAGGTAAGTAAGACATAGCCACTTTGCCTCTGAATATAATTTAGTGTGGTCAAAGCAGCTGGAGAGTATAGACAAGTTAAAGCAGAATTTCAATATGGGTTTATAAAAGTATGAAAGAAGGTACCATGGTAACATATACTAGATGTTATTGAAGAGGACTCAAAAGTACATGCTAATTGGAGTGTGCAAGTTTACACAGTTTTGACCTAATCCAGAAGTAAACCATGCCTGGATTTTGAAAGCAAGTAATTGCCTGATTAAATTTGTCTCAGGATGATTACTCTAGTTGTGGTGTGAAGAGTGGTAAGACTGACTGCAAAAAACCCAAAAGGAGTATGTTGAAATAGACTAGATGAGGTACTTTGAGATCCTGGAACAAGGTGTGGAGGAAAGCAGGAGGAATAAAAAAAGAAAGCAGGGGAAAACTAACCTGAAGGCAGGTACCAATGTCCACTATTACCTTGGTGTATGATATTATTTTAGTTACTATCCTGGCTGAGGGATTGAAGTAGTTTCAGAAGCAGCTTCGTGTTCTTCCCCAGTGTAATTGCTCTTACCCCAAAGGCTAAGGAATCAGTACAGGTACACCAAACATTAAGTATTTTAATTATGTATGTGGGAAACAGAAAAATAACCACTGGATGGATACACAGATCCAAGAGATACACTGTAGTTAGAACTTTGCCAAGACTGTGTACATTACCTAGATTTGTAGGGAATGTACCTACCAAATTACCTACCTACTATTACCAGGAGGACCATGACGATACTTTGTGTCTCCAGGGATCAATTCCAATTCAAATGGGTGTCCAATAGTCCTTGAAATGTTTGAAGAGTACTGTTTTCTCAGTCTATTGCTGATCCTGAATAACTGCTATAGATCCCATAGAAGAAGAACTGAGGGAATTATTGAATATACTTCTGTGTTGTCACAGAGTACTTTGTCCTGGGGACCTCGTTTCCTTTTCAGTCAGTGGATTCCAGATTTGAAAACAGGTTCAAGTTGAGAAACTTGTTGAGAAACTATGCAAGGGATCATGACTTTTTGTTGAGACAACTTCCCTCAGCCAGTTGTCATCCCTCTTAGATTTCTTCTGCTGGTACAAGCTGAGCAGAACCATTGTTGACTGCCTGTCTGTTTTGACCAAAGGGCTTTCATGTTTAAAACCCTTTGTAGGGTTCTTACTTAGCTTCTGCTCTAACTTGCTAAGTAGTAAGGTGATTGTAGTAGCCTATTAGATTTAGTAATTAACCCCACCACATCATTATTATTGTTTTAAACAGTGAATATTTTCTTCTTTTTACCTCCTTGATAAAATATTTTCATAGATTTTTTTTTTAGTGTGGTCACCCCATCATGAATCTCTAATTTTTGTTTATTTATAAATGTCTTTATTTTCTTTATTCTTTGAAGGCAATGTTTTATCATGAATATATTAATAATTATAAAATGGGAGTTATGTTCTCTCAGTATTTTTTAAGATATTGTTTCTTTGTTTTCTAGTTTCCACTGTTGCTGATAAAAAGTTAGCTTATTGGGCTTCCCTGGTGGCACAGTGGTTGCAAGTCCGCCTGCCGATGCAGGGGACATGGATTTGTGCCCCGGTCTGGGAGGATCCCACGTGCCACGGAGCGGCTAGGCCCATAAGCCATGGCTGCTGAGCCTGTGCGTCTGGAGCCTGTGCTCCACAATGGGAGAGGCCACAACAGTGAGAGGCCCGCATACCGCAAAAAAAAAAAAAAAAGTTTAACTTATTATTTCACATTTGAAGAAAATATAACTTTTTATATGGCTGCTTTTCAATTTTTCCTTGGTTTTCAGCTTTTTAACCAAATGAAAAATGGGTCTGTGTGTGTGTGTGTATGTTTATTCTAATTTGGGCTTACTCTGAAAGCTATTTTAAATGGGCCTTGTTGCTTTTTTTTTTTAAGCCTTTCTAAAAATAATTGCTTTTTATTTTCTTTGAATATTGCTTCTTTACAAATCTCTGTTGCAGTTCTTCTAAGACAAATTACAAAAAACTTCTGGACTTTTCATCCTATTGTCTTTGGCTCTCATGATGTTTTTTGTGTTTTTCATTTTTGTGTTCTTTGGGTTTCAATCTGGGAATTTCTTGCTGAACTACCTTCTAGTTCACTAATCCTTTATTTCATGGTGTCTAAACTGCTATTGAAACTTCTATTACTTTCTTAATTTCAGTTACTATATATTTTATTTCTAGGATATATTTTTATATACTCCAGTTCTCTGATTAAATTCTGCATTTTCTTCTCTATTTTTCAAATGTATTATAGTTATATTGAAGTTTTGTGTATCATAATTACAAAAACGAAATCTCTTTTGGGAGTTTACACTTGTCTTTGTATTTTTCTTTTCCTTTTTGGTTATTTTGTTTTATTTCCTTCCATAACAAATATATTTTTTAAACTGAACTTTGTAGATAAAAAGAATTGTAATGATAGTTAACGGTAGTATCTTCCTCCAAAAGAAATTTAGTGTGACTTTTGTATTTCACTGGAGTATGATGAGATTATCTTCATATAGTGTAGTGTGGATTTCATTTTTTAAGCCCTGTTTTAGTTCTATTTTGCCTTTAAACATGGTCCTTATTTTTTGCAGTGTAACTCTTATTGCTAAGGGTAGCCCTTTGAGGTTCTCAACTGAGAACCTCAGTTAAGGCTACCCTTTGAGGTGTTTTCCTGAGCCTGTCCTTTTTTGAAATGAGACCTTTAAAATTGCTTCCTTAGTACTATGGAATGAGTGGATTCTCTGCCTTATTTCTCAGTGTCTCACTTCAAACCTGTGCACCCTAGGAGTTGGCAAATGCTCCAGGCAAATATTGCATGCAGAATTTGAACTTAATTCTCTGCAGTCATTGCACTCTGCTCCAGGATCATTTTCTCTCAAGTTGTGGTTGACTTGGTTTCCCTGAGCTCTGTGTTCCTTCCATCACAGTAAGATTTTCATAACTCAGGGCTCCTACTTTCTCTTCATCTTTCATCCCCACACTGAGAATCAGCAAATAAATGGTCAGGAGACATAGAGGTAAATGTGGGGTTCCCTTCGATGCAATTTATTTTTGTCTTAGGTCTGGGCTCCACAAACCTTGGCAGTAAGGATTGTTCTCTGAAAAATTCAAACAATTCTTAGCTTAGCTGTTTGTTCTGTTTTTGTTTTCTCTCCAGGTTTTACATTTACTTCATTCAAGAGAATTTCTTTTTTTTTTTATCTAAACTGTTAACTTTATTTATTTTTATTGAAACAGAGTGCATTTAAGAAATTTAATAAATGTCATATACATACAAATAAAAAAGCCACAATTTGAACTAAAGAATCTCTGCTCAATCATAAAGCTAAACTATTCACATTTTAAAATTTACTTATTTATTTAAATTAATTAATTTAATTTTTTTACAGTAGGTCCTTGTTGGTTATCTATTTTAAATATAGCAGTGTGTACATGTCAATCCCAAATTGCCAATCTATCCCTCCCCCACACCCTTCACCTCTGTAACCATAAGTTCATTCTCTAAGCCTGTGAGTCTGTTCCTGTTTTGTAAATAAGTTCATTTGCATCAAAAAAGCTAAAATACCTAGTAATAAACCTATCTAAAGACAGAAAATACCTGTACTCTGAAAACTATAAGACACTGATGAAAGAAATCAAGATGACACAAACTGATGGAAAGATATACCATGCTCTTGGATTGGAAGAATCAGTATTGTGAAAATGACTATACTACCCAAAGCAATCTACAGATTCAATGCAATTCCTATCAAATTACCAGTGTCATTTTTCACAGAACTAGATCAAAAAATCTTAAAATTTGTATGTAGACATAAAAGAACCCAAATAGCCAAAGCAATCTTGAGAAAGAAAATGGAGTTGGAAGAATCAGGCTCTCTGACTTCAGACTATACTATAAAGCTACAGTCATCAAAACAGTATGGTACTGACACAAAACCAGAAATATAGATCAATGGAACAGGATAGAAAGCCCAGAAATAAACCCATGCATCTGTGGCCAAGTAATCTATCACAAAGGAGGCAGGATTATACAATGGAGGAAAGACAGTCTCTGCAATAAATGGTGCTGGGAAAACTGGACAGATACATGTAAAAAAATGAAATTAGAACACTCCCTAACACCATACACAAAAATAAACTCAAAATGGATTAAAGACCTAAATGTAAGACCAGATATTATAAAACTGTTAGAGGAAAACAGAGGCAAAACACTCTTTGACATAAATCACAGCAATATCTTTATCCTTCCTCCTCCCAGAGTAATGGAAATAAAAACTGTAATAAACAAATGGACCTAATTAAACTCAAAAGCTTTTGCATAGCAAAGTAAACCACAAACAAAAAGAAAAGACAAACCACAGAATGGGAAAAAAATATTTGCAAATGATGAGACCGGGAGGGGATTAGTCTCCAAAATTTACAAACAACTCATGTAGCTCAATATCAAAAAAACAAACAATTCAATCCAAAAATGGGCAGAAGACCTATATAGACATTTCTCCAAAGAAGACATACAGATGCCCAAGAGGCACATGAAAAGATGCTCAACAATGCTAATTGTTAGAGTAATGCAAATCAAAACTACAATGAAGTATCACCTCGCACCAGTCAGAATGGCCATCATCAGTAAATCTACAAACAATAAATGCTGAAGAGGGTGTGGAGAAAGAGAACCCTCCTACTCTGTTGGTGGGAATGTAGATTGATACAGTCATTATGGAGAACAGTATGGAGGTTCCTTAAAAAAACTAAAAATAGAGCTACCATATGACCCAGCATCCACACTCCTGGGCATATATCCAGAGAAAAACATGGCTCAAAGGATACATGCACCCCAATATTTATTGCAGCACTGTTTACAATAGCCAAGACATGGAAGCAGCCTAAATGTGCATTGACGGATGGATAAAGAAGGTTGGTACATATACACAATGGATTATTCAGCTTTTAAAAAGAATGAAGTAATGCCATTTGCAGCAACATTGATGGACCTGGAAATTATCAAACTTAGTGAAGTAAGTCAGGTAGAGAAGGACAAATGTCACATTTGTTTAAATGTGGAATCAAGAGAATTTCTTTGATAGATGCTACTCCCTCATAGACAGAAGAAAAATTTCCATCTCTGGTTTTAAGGATATAAACTGTAACAGTGTTTGCTTCCAATTTAATATCTTACTAGTCTAGACATATTCACTATTTTTGTATTTTGTAATCAAAATACCAAATTATAGAGATATTATGAGAAATGTTAAAACTGCCCACATTTTGTGTTGTGGTTCTAGCAAAATACCAGAGCAATTTCATATTTGATGACCTCCAAAGAGAGAGGTTCAGCTATTCTTTATCAATGAGAAAATGTTAAAAGGCAAAGCTACAAGCAGAAATATAATAACTTCAGGAAAATAGCTGGAATAATTCCTATGTTGTCTGCAATATAAAAGGGAGTCTTCCTGCACTCCTGTGTAGGCTTTAGGATATACTACAGAGCTCATTCCCATATCACAGTATTTATATATGTGTACATTAAGCACAATATTTTTAATGATTTGAAGTGAAAGATAAGTAGACTGATGTGCCTTGAAAGTCTAGTAGCAACTGTTGATGTTCATTTATTTCTTTCATAGTTTCTTCGGACTCACCGACTTATAGGTCAACATATTATTCTTACTGCAAGAGGAACAGAAGATTTTTTTTTCAGTGTTTGATTTATTAATGATAGAGTTTCTTCACCTTTCTTGTCCCAAAGAAAACTTTGGGAGAGTGTGGTATGCATCCGTTTTAGAGTTAGATGACCATAGACAGAGATCAGCAAATTTCCTTGGGACTGTGAAAAACAGAAACAGTTTGAATTTGGAGAGTAATAAGGATGGGTCATCAGATCATGTCTTGCCTATGAAAAGGGTTGAAAGGGCCAAGTCGAGTATGGAGGGAATGTAAGTTAGATGCAATGTTCCTCTCTGAACAATGCCAAAATAGAGAGCCTGAATTTCCCTGGAAAGATGTAAAGTTAGAATCAGAAGGAAATCATTGTATTAAACAGGAAAAAGATAGGAGAAAACAGGAGGATGGGAGACAATGCTGAAAACATGTAGAGTTGAAAGCAGGATAGGCAAGGAACATGCCACAGGCTGTGTGCAGAAACTTGCAGCTTTATTTATATTTACTGTAGTGTTGCTTCTCCACTATGTGCTCTATGCAGTCCATGTATGAAGATGTATATGTGTAAGGGATCAGACTGAATGTCATTGCTTACGCTGGCTTCTTGAAAAGATCTACCTAATACCTTAACATCATAGAGGCCTGAACTGGGTGTTGTATGTGGCTTAAACACTATGACATATTTAGCAGATGTCAGTCATTTTTTACTGGCCCATTCCTGCTAAGACTCAATACACTTCCAATATGCATTTATTTTCCTAATTTTCCATCTCTCCTCATACTTCCTACCTGCTTTCCTCCTCATTTTTTTTTCTAAAGTCACCAGCCTTTTTAAGATAGAGGAAAGAGCAAAGAGTTAACTTAGGAATAGTGTTTAAAATGTGGAATGGAAGGGAAATTCAAGATAGTCACTTTCAACCCTCTACCACACACAAGGACCACTTCTGCCACAACTTATAACATTTTCATATAGCTTTTATTGAAACATCTGATCATAAGAACCTTGCTACTTCAGAGTCAGCTTATTCTATTCATGATCAGTTGCAATTTTTAGAAAAAATTCTTATAGTGAGCTGAAATCTATCACTCTCTAGACTTAGGCTAGTTAGCTCAACTAACTCAAATTTATTTTTAACATGTATTTTCTAGTAGGGTATAGAAACTTTACTTTTCCTCAAATTAGTTTTACTTGTCTTTCCACCAGTCGTATGTTTCCAAAACTAGCATTTTTCTGGTTTTTAGTGGAAACATCAGTCACTACCATTGAGAGGTCAGTGGCATCCTTGGTGCTGCAAGATCTTGAGTGAATTTAGACTCATTAAAAACAAAAACAAAAACGTTTTGTACCAACCAGAAAGTTTGATTAACACTCAACTACAGCTACTTCACAGAGCAGAGGACTCTGCATTAATTAATGATGAATTCTGTTTACCTGTCTGATTTGACTCCCTTTATAATTGACTCTGAGCTTTCCCATAGCTCCTTGCTGTTTTTAGAGTCTTTAGTGTGACACAACATTGATTTTGTTTCTCCCCCACCTGAAAAACTATGAAACACTAAATAGATCAAATTGAAAACATTAATAAAGAAAAAATTTGAAGACAGTAATTGTTTATCTAGAATAAAGTTGCCATTGTTTCAGTAAACATTTCTAAATTCAAGAATCGGAAAGAAGACAAGTTTTAATCTCCTCAGGGCTTTCACTGCCTAGTGATATAATGTCAAATCCATAACAGGTGGTGCCTCTGTTTCAGAGACATAAGACCTTAGTTTAAATATAGGTTTTGCCACTGTATTACTGTGTGACTTTGGGCAAACAACTTGACTCACGAAATTCAATTTTCTCATCTATAAAGTAGTGCTAATAAAAATAAGTAAAATATTGAATATATAATCAATGAAGCATTATTTAAACTTTAGATATTATTTTTATCCCACTATACTTTGAGCTTCTTGAGAGTAGCAACTGATATTACTCTCCTTTGTATTGTAGAGACCATAAATCCTGAAACACATAATTAAATGCTCCCTAAAAGCTTGTTGGAAAAAAAGCAATAATGCCTACAATGTTTCCTTTCACTCCCTTTTATTTGCTAGGTAAACAAGTTCCAGTAAATAGAAGATAAAGTAAGACTTTTATGGACAAATATTAGCACAAAGCTCAAAAAATTTTGTATTATTAACAATATTATAAATCACTTTACATGAAGGCACTGTGATATTTTTTTTACTATATATAATTTTCTTAATAAAAAATAAATTAAAATAAACATTTTTAAATAGTGATTCCCCAGGTAAAGTGGACTTTTTTAAAATTTTATTTTATTTATGATTACTATTTTTATACAGCAGGTTCTTATTAGTTATCTATTTTATACATATTAGTGTATATATGTCAATCCCAATCTCCCAATTCATCCCACCACCACCACCCTCCCCCCCAAGTGGAACTTTCTTGAGTTTCCATAATACTATATTAAGGAAAAGAGTGGGTGCTCAGTCAATATTTATTTGTTGAAAAATGGATATATATCCTAGCATCCCCAAACCAAGGAAACATTCAAATGTCTCCTGCAATTTTAATGAATTTACATTTTAATGTTTATTCATAATCTCTGGAATTCAAAAAGATAAAACAATTACAATGGATGTCTCATGATAGCTGAACAATATGTTCTAAGGATCATAAAATTTCAGGGACATTGTAATCTGACAAAGTTCTTTCACATGACAACTATAAGCACCTTGAATCTTTTATAGAAAGAACCTAGTGACTTAGTCATTATTACAATAATAAAAATATTGCTAATACAAATGGACTGCCATCTGCATCTTTCTGAAATTAAGTGCTGTAAATATAAATATAGAACCTGCCTCTTTAAATCTTTACTTCAATGCTACCTGAGCTCTCAAAAATTACTCAGTGAACATAGAGAAAGCACCCTCAGGTTAGTTGTTTCAGCCTGATAAAGTAAACATTTATCAATAAAATGTCTCCCTCTTTAGTCACCAATACCTAGAGGCATTGCCTATTCTGCTTCACAGTAAGACATAAGAAATAAAGAGAAATTGCTCACAAAAGACTCTTGTTAGTTGTAACCTCCTGCAGATGTCTGCAATTAGGGTTAAACTGGTGACCTCAAGCCTATTTGGAAGTAGAAAATACTTTAAGGGGGAGGATAAATTTGAGTTGGAACTTAAAGAAAAAATTAAGCGGAGGGATCCAGAGTGGGAACAAGGCATCTTAAGCAGTGGGAAGAGCATAAATACAGACTTGGAAGAGAAAATGTCACTGTGAAAAGAAAACAGGGAATCTGGAGTAATAATTAATGGAAAATCAGATAATGAAAGTAAATTAGAGTAAAGTAATGGGTGGCCATGAAGTTCAGCCAAGGAGTGTGAATATAGATAATTGGACAGTGAGTTGACACTGAAATGCAACATTTGAAGTGTCCAAAAAGGAACTTTCAATTCCTACAACTGAGCCCTATTGCAACTTTTTCTAGTGCTGAATATACTGTTTTCCTGAGCAGTATGTTATCTTTTCTAGATTAAAATTCTTTAGATGCCCTGTACAGCTTCACAGAGTATTTTGTCACTTTAACTTTAAAAATATAGAAAAATGTCCATGCATAAGGAAATATTTCAGCTAAAAGTGAGGTAAAGTCAAATGCTGTTCACGATTATGATGTGGTGGTTGATGATACAACCTGCCACCTACATTCAGCTTTTAGAGCCTTAGAGATGATCACACATCCAAATAATCTGGCCTGTTTTGAATAATATTTTTCTTATGATCTAACAAACAGTTGACATTTACATAACATGCAATTCAACAAACATCCCTTTTTTACTGTACAAATTCAATTTAGGGATATTTGTCTCTGAAGATCTTTTTGGAACAAAATATCTATTTGTTCTCATTAGTGCATTGCATAACAATTTGAGCTCCTCTTCACAGCTTCTCACTGTGTTCTTTTCTCATGCACCTTTCTTCCTTTCTGGGTACAGGATTGTTCTGCCTCTTGGAAGAGGGACTCTGGAATCACTTCCTGTCAACTCATATAGGCAATTAACTCATGGATAAACTACTTTTGACACAGCCAGTGTCAGCATTTTTTCCCTGCTTGCATATTTTTGTTTCAAGACAAGTGTTCTGTTTCCTTGTCTTAAACTGAGATGACTGTGACGATGACACTTTTCACTATACTAATTTGAATAATAACCCACTGGTGAGACCCAAGTTCAATTGATTTAACCAATAGCCTAATGATTTAACCCAAGGTGCACACAGTAGTGGCACAAAGCAGCACCCAGCACCTTGAAGTACAAATGTTCTCTTACTTTTCTGAACATTAATCTCCCAGAAAGCATTTCTTTTGTGCATGACCCTGGAATTAAATTTGAATTTTATTGCAAAGAATTTTGACTGCCTGATTGTGCAATACCTGGTGAATAACTGAGGGAAGCCTTCTGAAACTGTACAGAGAATATATCCTCTCTTGAACATAATTGAAAAAATGTTGCTGCCACTCCTCTATCACAGAATTCCATTTTTCAGAAGCATTGTGATGGCTTCTAAGTACCAGCACAGTTGGGGAAAAAGTGGGGTACTACAGTAGAAGAAACATGGACCCAACTGTCAAGAAAACTGAGTTCTAGCCTCAAGTCTGTTGCTTAGGATATTTGTGTACCTGGCCTATTCCCTTAATCCTAGTTTTTCCTCTCTAAAATGAGAGTGATAAAATCTGACCCACGAACTTCACAAGATTCTTATCAGATCAAGCTGTTTAAAACCTTGCAAAATGTAATTCAACTGAATAGTATTGTTATTCCATTATTACAGTATGTACTCTCAAGATGATTGAGAAAGGCTGAAATTGGCCCCCATGCAAAAGAAGCTAACCTAGAGAAAGGCCGTAAGTAAATAATACTAAAGGGTCTGTTTGCCATTCATTCCGGCTCAGGTCTCAGGAATTTAATTCTTTGATACAGAAGCAAATTGGAGCCTTGGCTTATAATATGACAAAAATGTTTCTATCTTGCCCTTACCACACTCCAAACATCTAGAAAGCAACATTTTTGATACTTCACTATCAAACTTAAAACTATGTCACCTGATGGCATAGTATAATAAAAATGACAATGGATTGTATCATGGGACTGAAAGATAAAAGTTTGGCTCAATAAATATTTACTATAAGCATAATAACTGATAGTGAGATGTTGTGGTGTATTAGAAAATTTGCACAACTTAGAGTCAGAGGTTATAGAGCTAGCTTTGCCCAGCTGTGGAACCATGTAACAACCCATCATGTGTGACTTAATTATTTGGTCCTTAGTGTCCTAAACTATAAAATGAGGATAAAAACTGTTAAGTTATTGGACTGTATTGGACATAGAAAATAATAAAATATGTGTGAGTATTTGCAATATATAAGGACACAAGCAAATATAAAATTACAGCAGTAGTAGTGTCTACAAGAAAACAGGAAGGCAAGGCAAGAATTGGTAAGATTATAGGGTATCACAAATTCCTCCAATTCTGGTTGAGAATGAAACTAAGTATCTCCTAATGACATATGAAAACAAAAGGTCTTTCATTCACATAAAGGTCTTTAAGAAAGAATGGTGATTTCCCTGGTGACCCAGCGGTTAAGAATCCGCCTGCCAATGCAGGGGACATGGGTTTGAGCCCTGGTCTGGGAAGATCCCACATGCCACGGAGCAACTAAGGCCATGTGCCACAACTACTGAAGCCTGCATGCCTAGAGCCTGTGCTCCACAAGAGAAGCCACCACAATGAGAAGCCTGTGCACCACAATGAAGAGTAACCCCTGCTCACTGCAACTAGAGAGAGCCTGTGCACAGCAATGAAGACCCAATGCAGCCAAAAATAAATAAATAAATAAAGATTAACTTAAAAAAAAATTAAAATCATGATCTACACAGAATACACCCAGTAATTTAAAAAACAGAAAAGAAAGAATGGTGGAAGTGACTGCATGAAGGTCAACAGTGAGAACACCTGTCATCCGTATTGTCAATCCTGTCCAAGTTATCTGGAATTCTTTTGTCTCCATCCCCAAATCTGGATTAGAAAGATTTTACTAAGTTTTTGTGTAATATTAAAACAAATTTACTGTAAATAACTTTTATCTTATAAAATATTAACTGTAATGCAGAAAGTCACTCAGGATTAAAGATAATATATTTGAGTACACTAAGCTAGAGTGAAAACGTAAACAATATAGCTAAAATTAAACTAAATCAATCTGAGAGATAGTGTCTCGAAAGAAATTAATCAAAAAGAAATAAACAAAAAGCTGACATTGAAGTGCTTAGAAATATAGTGATGACACTATCAAAATAAGTAAAGCACAAAAATGACTTGATTTAAAGCATCTATTGGTAACTCAATCTGTAGAAATTTGGCATCTGCTTTTACATAGACATTAATGATATTGTAGGTTTAGGCACTTTGATCTATCTTTTTACCTCTTCATGCTGTATTTTATTTTTATTTGATATCAATATAAAATGTTTTGGCTTATTCTCAATGAAATAGGAATAAGCCATTGAAGGCATCAGTTTGAGGCAGGAGGTAGATGGGGCCCCC
Source organism: Monodon monoceros (assembly GCF_005190385.1). Taxonomy (NCBI): domain Eukaryota; kingdom Metazoa; phylum Chordata; class Mammalia; order Artiodactyla; family Monodontidae; genus Monodon; species Monodon monoceros. The sequence goes on from NW_021703784.1 coordinate 27,849,740, forward strand.
CCACCCCCCAGGGTAAGCAACTGGGGATTCGTTCCCTGTGAACCAATACTCCAAGATGAGAATAGAAGGGCAATTGAAAGAAGAGGCTGGGCCCTGCACAGATAGAAGAGACCACATATTCCTCATTCTTGAAGTCAAGGGAAGCTTCCTGACTAGAAAGCTCCTTGGAGGTCAAAAATGGAGGTCATAGTAAGTGATACCAACTACGCATAGGCATCTTCGGTGGAATCCATCTTGGTTGAGAGATGCACGTGCACACATGGAAGGATCCTGAGATATACCAAATACAGCACTGAACCAGGCAAATCAAAGTGGTTGGCCAAAGGAAACCTGGAAGAAATGTCCCATATAGGTGATTCAAACTACCACAAGGGCATGACTCTCCCTCTGAGTCCTCCCTTGAGCGCCTATCCACACATACTCTATACTCTTTTTTTTTTTCTCCTAATAAACTACTTTACTTGTTTCACTACTTTCCATCTTTGTGGGAGTTCTCTTCTGCAAAGCCGAAGGGCCAGGGCCTTGTCACTGACCACTGGTCTAGTGGCTAGGATTTTGTGCTCTCAGTTCTGCAACCCGACCTCAATTTCTGGACGGGAACCGAAACTCTGCTTCAAGCAGTTGTAGGCCGAGACAACCTGAGATCAAGTTCATGTTAATATAGGCTTCAAAGATAAACACTTATTTGGAATTTTTAAAAATTGCTTAGATATTCATTTAACAAATATCAAACATCCAGATATTTTGAAATATCCAGATTACTGGATATAGAGTTTAACCTCTGGGTGATTAATATTTAGTGGTTGCCATGTATTAATATTAATTGATATAGCCACATGACCAGTCGCTAAGTTCACTAATATCCTTGAAAGATTTTAAAGGTTGACATATGAAAAAAGTAGACAGTTGACTCATTCTCCTTTGCAGAATTGTTACTGTATTCCTATAATTAAACATGCTGAATCAATAGATTCTTGAATACTTTCTATCATGGATAAATATCACAGAAAATTTTCATTTCATCAGATAAGTATCCGTTTAACAAACTTCTCTTGTAGCAAACATAAAGCTATTATAAACTTCAACAAAAAAAGTTTGTATAAATAAATGTTAGTGAAAACTCAGAAAAACAAATTGTTCATGAATTACAAGGAAAACATGCACTGATAAGCAAACCAGTCATCAAAGTCAAATGCAGCAGTGGTTAAGGAAACTTCTCTAGTTGAAATCACAGTGTTGAGGATCAACAAATTCCTTGACTGACAGCTCCTTTAGATTGTATGTATATAATATCAGAGTAACTAGTTGAAAAGTGAAAAATCACAACTACTAAGTTTTTCATTGATCATGAGATTAAAAATTTTGACAGATTTTTCAGTTCACATTTTTAGAATGAGGATTATGCTCACACAAAAGTAAGAAAATATTAAAAATGAGACTAACAGTTGACAGCTAATAGGAGTAGGTTAAAAGGAAAGTAATATATCTCAGTTTTATTTCTGATTTCAATCGTTTTGAAGATGCTTTCAATTAGAGTCTGGATATGTGTAGATATTCATAAAGGTTGAATCAATTTATAGGTTTCAATAAGCCCAAATACTCTAAGTGTATTGTATTTGCCATCACACCAATCGATAGTCTTGAAAGCACTATCAATACCCTATTTCTTGTTAATTTACCTTTCCCAACAGTGAAGGAAATGAAAGAGGAAGTTCTATAGAACTCTGCATAAGCAAATGAAGATTTCATTCCATTATCATCCAATCCACTATTGGTCAGAGAAGTTCAGTGCTTGTCATGAAATAATCCAAACTGAATTTGCTTGGGTTCCTAGTTGCAAGCAATAGAAAATAAATCTAGATGATTTACTCAGTCACCAAAAAGGTGGGAGAACCAGACTCAGAAAATAGTAAGAAAAAAGGGAGGACTGTTGTTGAAATACAGCACACTGAGACCATCGATGTTGCCACTGCTGCATATCAGAGGCACAGACTGCACCTACATAGCTGAGAACCCTGAACACCAGGCATTTTCTCTGTCACTTCTGTGAAAGATGTTCCCTCCTTCTTTGAGACACCTAAACATAATTAAAGTGCAAGGTAAGCATACTGGATTGGTAAAATCACATGCCCAAGCCATTCACTTCTGCATGGGTGACTCAGAAAACGAGTGTCTGGCTTTTCAGTGTCCATGGTGAAAAGCAGCCTTTGCCTGTCTTTAAGACTCATAGAGTGTGTGGGGAATGCTTCACCATGGGGAAAAAGAAAAAGTCTATTTTTTGGGCAGATAAATAAACAAACAAAAAGAGACAAATGCTCACTAAACCACAGATAGATAAAATTGGGGAAGGTGGCATGTTACAGTGGATAACGGGCTTTGGCATCAGACTGAACAGCATGAATTTTGGCTCCCTCACTTCTGAAATATATAACCTCCAATGTATCGCTTATTCTTTCTGAGCATCTGCTAGATTGTAATTTCCACGAGGGTAAGGACAATGTCTGACTTTTTTATGTGGTATTTTTAGTAGCTAGAACAATGCCTGGCAATGAGACAAAGCTTTGAAATAGCTGATTGAATGACAAGGTCAAATCCTATTACATATGCTGACAACTGCATGTAACATTCCTTCTAAACACTTACACATTTTATATATTTTTGTGATTATTTGACTAGTGTATCTCACCACCACCACCAGACTAATCTCCATGGAAATCAGGGGCAATTACATTTACTTCTGATTGTCTCGACTGTGCAGAGTGGGGTCTGACACTTAATAATTATTATTTGTTAAATAATGAATGAATGTATGAATAAATGAGACAATATAATTTCTCATCTGAAAATTGCATATAGTATCCAGTTAATGTGAGGAGTCAATGAAAATAAAGAGTAAAACTATAAGTACTCATTCATGGTTTTTTGTTTGTTTCTGGACAAAATAAACTCTAGGGTTATAGTTAGTTTTAAAATTCTAAAACTTAATCATTTAATTCAGGCAATAGTGAACAATTATGCAGTTGTATATTAATACATTTTATTCTAATTTGTTTACATACTTGTCTCCTTTAACATACTGAGAGCTCCTCAAATGCAGAGAATGTCTCATTTTTTTTGTTTAATCAGTCAGTGCCTAGTAGTTCCTAATCCACAGGACATACATTTTATTGAAAAAAACTATAAAAGATTGAATGACTGTGTGACAATGGGCTTTAATCATTTCCAAGATTAATATTAGAATCAGTAACATCACTTTCTGTATTATGAAAACATATAGATATTATAAATTCAGAAAAGACCCTGACAACAGCTCCCTTCCTCTTTATCCATGTTTGCCTGTGAGAGTCAAGGTTTAACAAGATGGTTGTAGTAACATATGCTTCTAATTGTTGAGGTCACATTCCCTTAAGAAAATCTTTTTATTTGAAGAATAGAAAGAATTTTGACAAAAACTAGTAAAATCAGTTCTTAAGAGAATACCAGGTCTAGTTCATCAAGACATAATAAAAGAAAGGGACATAACAAACAATAAAATGAAATCTAGTGAAAGATGGTTGTGGAGCAAAGTTGACAGGAGCTAGATAATACTTATTAGGCATGGCTAAGAAATCCAACTAAAGGAGAACAAGTATGAAAGGGAAGATTATGTATGTATGTACATATATACTATACATATGTATATATGTAATATATTTAATATTATATGTATATATATGTATATATGTAATACATATGTGTTTATATATATACAAAATTGATATTTTTAAAACAATGAAATTTCCTACAAATGAAAAAGCACGTATTAAACCTCAATATTAAAAAAGTTGTATTGAATTATCAGTAAAATAAATCAAAAATTGCATCCATGTGCAAAACCTTGTGGATAAGTTATAAGATAAAGAAGTACTAGGGCCGTAATGTACATGATGACTATAGTTAGCACTTCTGTATGATATGTAAGAAAGTTAAGAGAGTCAATCCTAAGAGTTCTCATCACAAGGAGATTTTTTCCCTTTTTTCTTTTCTTCCTTCTTTTTTCTTATTGTATCTATATGAGATGATAGATGTTAACTAAACAAGTTGTGGTAAACATTTCACAATATATGTAAATCAAACTATCATGTCGTGTGCCTTAAATTTATACAGTGATTTATGCCAATTTTTTACCAATAAAACTGGGGAAAAAAACTTGTAGATAAAGAGAAAATCTTAAAAGCATACAGGGGTTGGGTGGGGAACTGGGCATATCATAAGGATGGGAAACAAAATGACTTTAGATTGCTTAATAGCAATTCTGGATCCTGTAGGAAAATAGAGACAATGTCCTCTAAATTCTGAGGAAAATTATTTTCTAACCTAGCATGCTCTGCCAGTACCAAATACCATTAAAATTGGAAAATAGATTGAAGGCATTTTAAAATAATCAAGGACTTTAACATTTAATCTTCCAAGTACCCTTTCCTAAGAAGTTTTAGAAAATATGCTAGTGGAAAATAAAATAAGAGGAAGATGTGGGATCCAGAAAGCAGGGCTTCAGTTGTAGAAGGATGGTTAAAGAAAGTCCCACAATAACTGCTTTTCAGCAGGCTTAGGAGCAACCAGTCCAGACCGGAGCAGAAGGGGAAGAAATCCAAGATTCTAAAATTAAATTAATTAAAGAGGGCTTCCCTGGTGGCACAGTGGTTGAGAGTCCGCCTGCCGAGGCAGGGGACGCGGGTTTGTGCCTGGGTCCGGGAGGGTCCCACATGCCACGGAGCGGCTGGGCCCGTGGCCCATGGCCGCTAGGTCTGCACGTCCAGAGACTGTGCTCCACGGCGGGGGAGGCCACGGCAGCGAGAGGCCCACGAACTGCAAAAAAAAAAAAAAAAAAAAAAAATTAATTAAAGAAAAAATCAGATAAACCAAATATATCACTTGGTGTGTTTTAGCATTGGAAAAATTATGGCTGTGTGGAAATTATTGCTTTTGGAACAAGTAATGGTAGAAAAATAGGAAATTATGTAAATAAAAAAAATAAGGCAATGATTGAGGATGGGGAATATGAGTGAAAAAAACATAATCTATATTTTTTGGCTTCACAAGAATATGTATTTACCCAAGTAGAATAGTCCAAGAACCTACTACTGATTTAACCAATTATATTGTAAGTATGTTGGGAAGATAAGAGTACGAAAATAAGAAGTTGTATAAAGCAGTTAAAGCCTCAGCTACCATAATGGGAAATCAGCAATGTATGCCTAAAATTGAAAATTCGAAAGAAGTTCTAAAGCTATATTGTCCAGAAATATAAATGTAAATATCAGAAAATATAGATAAAAGAATCAAAACTAACTGTCATTAGAAACAGAGAGAACTTGAAAGACAAGGAAGGGTGGGATTGGGAAATTGTTTTGAATATGATGTTTATAGAAATATTTGATTTTTATAAATAATATGACATTGTTATAATAACTATAAAATAAAAACTAAGTAATCTCAGGAAAGACCAAGAATAATTACAATAAGAAAAGTTAAGATGCAATATTAGACATGAAGAGACATTTTTATTTATAAATAATTTATACACATTTATAATAATTTATATTTATAAATTACATGATAATTTATCAAGAAAATCCATGGCAGTCAAGTGAAAAATTCTTGGAACTAATAAAAACATAAAGTGAATTAAGCAAAATAAGACAAACATGTAAAAGTTAATAGCTTGGCTATACATATGTTTAAATATTTTTTTTTACTACAAATAATATTGTTTTACTACCTAACCCACTCTCCATTCCTACTGGCACCCTCATTTCCTCTGAGGGAATCATTTCTCTATGTAATGAAGTTTTTCTTGGAGATAATCCCAGGAACCCAACTCCATTTGTGGAAAGCTAAGGGACCAAAATCTTTCCTTCTTAACTCCTTGGAATAGAGAGGGGATGGGTATCCCATCTCAGCTCAGTCTATTGGACTCTCCAGGATTTTGAATGTTGAGCTCATGACTCAAGTTCAGAAAAAAAATATTTGGATTCAATTTATTTTAGTAGCAGAGTACATACTTGTTTGTGCTTGGATAGCACAGTGTTACCTTTTTCTTAGCACTCCAGAATTTCTTTCAATGTTGCCTATTGATAAATTTCCAGGCTCCTGTGTTTTTTGTTTGTTTGTTTTGTTTGTTTGCGTTTGTTTTTGAGCCTCCACCAAGCTTAGAAAATGTCTTTATTGCATATTTTGTCCAGAGTTTTGTTGCTTGCAACCTAGAATCCTAATATGAGCACCTGGGGATAAATATAACAAGAAATGGTTATAATTTGTTTAAAATGGCAAAGCTTTACTGAAGAAGATAAAGAAGGCTCAATAATAATAAATTACAAGAGAAGTGGAATATCTAAATACATATCTATAAATTCAATGCAACCCCAATGAAAATTTCTAAAGGAGTGTTGTGTAGAACTTGAACTGATTCTCAAGTTCAACAGGAAAATAAAATGCTCAAAGAACACACAAAACAATTTTGAAAATGAAAGGCAATGATAAAGCTATATGAAATTATATTATTAAAACACAAATAAATCAATTTGAACTGAATAAGGAGTCTATATAATCAGATCCTTGTAAACAAAGGAAACTTTTCAAATCAATGGGAAAAGAATAAATTATTTGAACAAATAGGTAACCAAGTTGAAAAAATATTTATGAAGTTATATTAATCTTTCATAGTACAAAGAAAAGCAATTTTTAAAGGTCAAGCATTCATAGCCAGAAGAAGAAAATATTCTTATATTTTAGAATAGTGAAGGACTTGTTAAGCTAGATATAAAAACTGAAGCCCGTAAGGAATAAAGAGTTACATAACATAAACTTCTGTAGGAGGAAAAGCATCACAGTCAAAATTAAAAGATAAATGATAATTTGAAAACATTTATAACAAACCAAAATTAACATCCAGAATATATGTTAAAAACTTCCGTAAATTGTTAAGAAAAATATATACTCAGAAATTGGTTAAAATATATGAAAGTTTTCCATGAAGAAATAAAAAATGTATGTAAGGAAATAAAAACATGATACACACTGACAGTCGTCAGAAAAATACAACTTAAACCAGCTCAGAGATATCTCTTTTTATGTCCTCTACTCTAGAAATATTTTAAAACTTTAAATAAACAATACTGGAAACATTGAAGAAAAACAGGCACACAAAATATTAGAGGTGATGATCCAAATTGACATAGCCTTCCAGGAGGACATGTTGGCATTGTTTATTGCAAGTTTAAGTGTATTTATTTTAATCAATCAGTTCCACTTCTAGTTTTCTATCCTTCAGAAAGAGTTACATATTTGTATGTATAATGACATTCATGAAATGTTGTTTCTGAGAATTTAAAACAGGAAAAAACCCAATATCAATTAATAGAGGATTAGTTGAAAGGAATGTTACCATATTGGTTATTGGGAGAAAATGCATCCAGAATTGTGGGACAGGTTCAAGGCAAGATGTCAGATTCTAGAGAGAGAAATGCAATCCTTTGGTAACCAGGTTATAACCTTAATAACTAGAAGTACCTGACCTCTTGACTGAACCAGGGGCTGACTGTTGTTATAGCCATACAATATGGCAGAAACTTGACTTCCACATCTGTTCTGTCTTTTCTGCATTAATGATTAGAGGGGTATCAGTTGTTCCCCTGGAATGATTAAGTGCTATGATCTAAGCCTTGTGATTATAGCTAAATGACATGACAAACCAGTGGTTTCTAACCTTGACCTGCCACATCACCATTCTACTGGCATTGTTTCCTTCAAGTACTATGGTGTAAATAATTTCAACATCCTGCAAAAAGTCAGTTCCACCTGGAAAGCTGGACTGCAAAGGATCAGTTTCGTACAATTGTCAAGGAAGACAATTTTTCAGGAAATTTGTGAGTTGGTCGTTAAACTGTTGGTAGTTTGAAATGAGCAAGAATGAGAATATTTCCACCTCATAAGTCAGTGAAGGTAAAAATCAGGGCTTAGAATTTTTTTTCCCCCATTGAGCTGGTTGTTAAACGCTTATCACATAACTGCTCTTATTTCTAACTTCTCATTATTAAATACTATTAAACACTCACAAGAATAAGGCAGAGCTAAAAAAAGGAAGCAGAGCTGTCTTTACTGATATAAAATAATTTCTAATATACAATAATAACTTGAAAAGGTATTCTTATATAACAATAAGATTTTTGTAGAAAAGAAAAGCTTATATAAGTGTTTAGGTAGATTTGTAAATGCATAGAATTCAATCTACAAGAACACACATGGAGTAGTTGTCCAAGGTTAATTGTGGAGGATCCTGGCAGGGTAGGATTTCTACTAACTGTCTATATAGAATATAAAATCTATGAAATATATTAGTTGTAAAATTTGCAATGAGACTATATCAATATGTTCTATGTAAATGTTTTAACATTAAAGCTAAATGACAGGGAAAATACTGCCAAACAATTATTAATGTGTTAATACTTTTAACACTAAGAAATTTCTAACAAAAATAAATATAATGAAGAAACCAATTTAAGAAACTAATGCACAGCAAGAGCACACAAGATAATAACTTACCATGGTGGCAAATAATCATAGTCAGAAATGGAAGAAAATAAAATTAAAATTGTCAAATATTCAAAATTTTCAAATTTTCAAGTTATTGTTGAATATAAAAAATATGCCATCAGTACAGTAAGATGAAAATTCTCCTATAATCCTGTGAGAATAACTGACTGATAATTGATATATTCTTGAAACAATTTTATCTATAATAACTTTAAATATGAAATAATTTATATAATTTTATCAATAGATATATATCAATATATAAAGGCATAAACTTTAGCTTTGTTATTACAGATTTCTGAATATATATTAGGGAAATTTTCCCAGATTCAAAAAGTGTTTTTTTTTTTGTTGTTGTTGTTTTGTTTTTTTTGTTTGCGGTACGCGGGCCTCTCACTGTTGTGGCCTCTCCCGTTGCGGAGCACAGGCTCCGGATGCGCAGGCTCAGCAGCCATGGCTCACGGGCCCAGCCCCTCTGCGGCATGTGGGATCTTCCCGGACCGGGGCACGAACCCGTGTCCCCTGCATCGGCAGGCAGACTCTCAACCACTGCTCCACCAGGGAAGCCCACTACTGCTATTTTTTAAATGTTAAAAATTTAAAAATGAGGTACATATCATGCGAGGCACCTGCCTTAATTCCTCCCCCAAATTTTCCTTTATGTAGCTAACTTCTACTCATCATTCAGAATCAACTTCATTGCCATTTTCTTAGAGGAGCTTTCTCTGCCCTCTTTCTAAGTTTCCTTTGTTATATATTCAGATGACACAGCTCTCATTTGTAATTATAGTTGTAATTCATTGTTTTGAAATTACAGATTTTCCTTGACTTATGATGGGGTAACATCCCAATAAACCCATTTGTAACTTGAAAGTATTAAGTCAAAAATGCATGTAATAGGGCTTCCCTGGTGGCACAGTGGTTGAGAGTCCGCCTGCCGATGCAGGGGACACTGGTTCGTGCCCCGGACCGGGAAGATCCCACATGCCGCGGAGCAGCTAGGCCCGTGAGCCATGGCTGCTGAGCCTGCACGTCCGGAGCCTGTGCTCTACAACGGGAGAGGCCACAACAGTGAGAGCCCCGCGTACCGCCAAAAAAAAAATTGCATGTAATACACCTAACCTACTGAACACTGTAGCTTAGCCTATCCTATCTTAAACGTGCTTATAACACTTACATTAGCCTACAGTTGGGCAAAAGCATCTAAAACAAAGCCTATTTTAGTATAAAATGTTGAATATCTCATGTAATTTATTGAATACTGTACTCAAAGTGGAAAACAGAATTGTTGTATGTGCACAGAATGGTTGTAAGTGTGTCCGTTTTTTCTCCTTCTGATGGTGTGGCTGAGTTCACTGTGACTGGCTGCCCTGCCCAACATCATTAGAGTACAGTACTGCCTATCACTAACCTGAGAAAAGGTCAAAAGTCAAAATTCAAAGTACAGTTTCTACTGAATCCATATTGCTTTTGCACCATTGTAGTGTTGAAAAATCATAAGTCTAACCATAGTAAGTTGAGGCCATCTGTATTTAATTGTAACTTTTACAAGAAATATAAAATAGACGTACAAAAGAAGCTGTTTTTGTCTTATATTTAAGTGTATTTCCAGCTTCTAAAGATGGTACATTGGTAGATACTCCAAAATAAACTGAGTAAATAAAAATGATCCATAGATTTTTTGATTTCTTGATTGATATTAAAAATTAAAACAGAAGGAAATGCTCCAAAATGATACCAGTGATTATCTAAGATTGTTGAGATTATATATGATATTTTTGTGTGTGTTCATATTTATGTTTCTATGCATAAATTTTGTTAGCCTTATTAAGTGACTGTCAACTATATAATGAGAAAGTCAATTATTATTATTTTTTTAATTGTGGCAATAGGAGTTGATATGTCAAGAATAACTTAATGGAATTTTTTCAAATTATTACTGGCTAAAGTAGAAATCAAATGAAATATTGAAGGAATTTATCCAAAATAATCTTAACGTAAATAACTATAAGCACAATCTTTCCATTTCATGTCATCTTGTACACATTATTTTACATTTATAATGTGTTTTTTAAGAGAAAATAAGTTATAATCTGGAAACAGGAATCAATAAATCTGGTCTCCTTACCTGGTTTTGCTGCTAATTTCTGGTCTAGGACAAATCATTTAGCTTTTCAGAACCAAACTATTTGTAATCTATAATATGAGAATATTGGACTGTATTTTTTTCATCTTTAATATTTTTGTTTCCCAACTTTCCAGATTTACAGAAAGGATTGGTTGAGTTTAAGAATGGGACTCAGGAAATCCCAATAATAGATTCCATTAATCCATATCTATGTCTATCTGGAGAAAAAAAGAAAAGATTAAGTTTATGTGAGTTACCATGACTCATTAAAAGAGCACTAAACATGACAGGACCTGACATTTCCAGGTTCCTGGTGAGCAGACACAGATTGACAACCAGAAAGTTTATGATTATAGTCTCCACAAATAGGTATAGCTTTCAACTTTATATACATCAGACAGTAACTGACTCATGATTTTAGTGACTTAAATTACTTTCAGAGAGCATGACAACCAAAATAAATATAAATTCTTAACCTAAATAGGCACATGTTTTCCTATAGTTCTGTTGTTACTTGATATGTCTTGTTTATAAAGCAGATTGGATTAGTTATGTATGATATTCTAATACAGCAATACTAAAAGTGGTCATAAATTTCCCAGATGAGCACAGATAATTCCTTAAAAGGAAAAGAAAACCACTTTTACATTCTACATATTTCATTCAATTTACATTTTGTTTCACATTTTTTCTCAAGAGGAAATATCTACAGCTTACTGAAAGCATCAAAACCCAACTCAACTAAAACCTTGGCTTATCAACTGCCATAAAGGATCACGCACAGATATTTATTTTCTGGCTAATTTGGCCATGTTTTCTATTCTTTTTTTTTTTTTTTGGCAGTATGCGTGCCTCTCACTGTTGTGGCCTCTCCCGTTGCAGAGCACAGGCTCCGGATGCGCAGGCCCAGCGGCCATGGCTCATGGGCCCAGCCGCTCTGCAGCATGTGGGATCTTCCCGGACCGGGGCACGAACCCGTGTCCCCTGCATCGGCAGGCGGACTCTCAACCACCAGGGAGGCCCATGTTTTCTATTCTTGAAAGTAAGTTTAGCTAATTGGCATTCTTCTGGCCACTCTGCTAATGAAATCAGGGCCACAAACAGGGACTATCTTTCTATCTTGGCTATGATCAGATTAAAAAAAATCTTAGTAATATATTTTTTAATTATTCTATCTATGAGTTAAGTTACAGTATGAAGAACGCTGGAAATTTAGGTATTAATGGAACTTGATATTTCTATTGCAATTAAGGAAAGAAAAAGAATGAGTAACAAAAGAAAGCATAAATACCTACTAATAATAAAGAAGCCATTTTAAAGCTAGTTTAGAAAATGAGAAGACTGCTTGCGACTGATGGGGTACAGAAGTAACCACAGTGATCTTGCTAAGACCCCTAAAGCTGTGGTATATTGAGTGTTTTTGTTGAAATATGGTAATAAGAAAAATCTTTTTTTTTTTTTTATGTTAAGGCACCATCAGATTCACTATTCTGAAGCCATAGTCTAAACAATAAGGATGACCAGTTTGCAAATTTTCCCATTAGCTTACCACAGATAAAGGAATAAAAATAATTGTCAATGTAATATTGTTTGACAAAATTATTACTTCTATACAGAAGAAGGCTGTACCTCCAGATCTCAAAAGGAAATATTTCCTCTCTCCTAAGATAGAAAAAAGCAAGGCCATTGATTTTTAGGCTTTTTAAAAATATATTTTTCCCTGTGATTGTCTAATAATTTTAGAAGGTATATATATTTAGATTATTTGGTCATTGTTGATGAATTAGAAATATCAATTAAATATAAATACTCTAAAATAATTTCCTTTATATGTTTATTATTAAAATATGTCCCTAATAAAATATAATGTTTTAATTTCATGCTATAAAAATATAAGTAATCAATTTTTTTAAGGAAAGCATTTGGAAACCTCTCTTAAGTAATTAATTCTACTCAATAAGATATTCTTTCTTACTGAAGAGAATACATCTGATTGAAAGTTTGTATTTAAACAATTGTGAGGGGGGGTTTCCCTGGTGGCACAGTGGTTGGGAATCCACCTGCCAACACAGGGGACATGGGTTCGAGCCCTGGTCCAGGAAGAACCCACATGCTGAGGAGCAACTAAACCCGTGTGCCACAACTACTGAGCCTGTGCTCTAGCGCCCGCGAGCCACAACCAATGAGCCCATGTGCCACAACTATGGAAGCCCGCAGGCCTAGAGCCTGCACTCCACGAGAAGCCACCACAATGAGAAGACTGCGCACCACAACAAAGAGTAGCACCTGCTCACTGCAACTAGAGAAAGCCCACACGCAGCAACAAAGACCCAACGCAGCCAAAAATAAATAAATAAATAATAAAATAAATTAAAAAAAAAATTGTGAGACTGTCTCCTCCTCTTATCATACCAGCTCTGTCCTACACCTTCTCTTTACTCCAGGTCTCATGGTGTCTATTAACCTTTTGTGTATCCAATCTTTCCTGATGGACTAAAAATCATTGACTCACATTGAATAAATGTGTCTGTATAGGGGTTGCTCCAGTGTCTCTTGGAATATAATTTGTTCCCTGAGAGTAGGTAAGTATTATTATTTGAATGTTTTTATCTCATCAAAATTCATATGTTGAAATATTAACCCCCATATGGGATGGTATGGAGGTAGGGCCTGAGACAGCGGCCTCACAAGTAAAATTAGTGCCCTTATAAGAGATCAGAGAGCAAGCTCACTCTTTCTGCCATGTGAGGATGCACCAGGAAGTCATCATCTGCAACCTGGAAGGGGGCCCTAACTAGAACCCAGCCATCCTGGCACAATGATATCCAATTTCCAAACATCAGAACTGTGAGTAATCAATTTTTGTTGTTGATAAATCAGCCAGTTTATGGTATTTTTTTATAGTAGGCTAAGTTGTCGAAGATAGTAAGAAAGACTTACAAGGAAATTTTATTACTACTATTAATAAGACTAACATTTATTGAACACTTGTTAAAATGTCAGGCTCTATGCTAAGTGCTTTATGTGCACTCTTTTAATCCACTTTGAAACCCCATGGAATAGGATCTTTTTTGGGTTTTTTTGAATTTTATTTAATTTATATTTTTATACAGCAGGTTCTTATTAGTTATCCATTTTATACATATTAGTGTGTATATGTCAATCCCAATCTCCTAATTCATCACAGTACCACCACCCCCTTCCACCACTTTCACCCTTTGGTGTCCATATATTTGTTCTCTACATTGGTGTCTCAATTTCTGCCCTGCAAACCAGTTCATCTGTACCATTTTTCTATGTTCCATATATATGCGTTAATATACTATACTTGTTTTTCTTTCTGACATACTTCACACTGTATGACAGTCTCTAGATTCATCCACATCTCTACAAATGACTCAATTTCGCTCCTTTTTATGGCTGAGTAATATTCCATTGTATATATGTACCATATCTTCTTTATCCATTCATCTGTCGATGTGCATTTATGTTGCTTCCATGACCTGGCTATTGTAAATAGTGCTGCAATGAACATTGGGGTTCTTGTGCCTTTTTGAATTATGGTTTTCTCTGGGTATATGCCCAGTAGTGGGATTGCTGGGTGATATGGTAACTCTATTTTTAGTTTTTTAAGGAATGTCCATACTGCTCTCCATAGTGGCTGTAACAATTTATATTCTCACTAACAGTGCAAGAGGCTTCCCTTTTCTCCACACCGTCTCCAGCATTTGTTGTTTGTAGATTTTCTGATGATGCCCATTCTAACTGGTGTGAAGTGATGCCTCATTGTAGTTTTGATTTGCATTCCTCTAATAATTAGAGATATTGAGCAGCTTTTCATGTGCATCTTGGGCATCTGTATGTCTTTTTTGGAGAAATGTCTATTTAGGTCTTCTGCCCATTTTTGTATTGGGTTGTTTGTTTTTTTAATATTGAGCTGCATGAGCTGTTTATATTTTGGAGAGTAATCCTTTGTCCGTTGATTCATTTGCAAATGTTTTCTCCCATTCTGAGGGTTGTCTTTTTGTCTTGTTTATAGTTTGCTTTGCTTTGCAAAAGCTTTTAAGTTTAATTAGGTCCCATTTGTTTATTTTTGTTTTTATTTCCATTACTCTAGGAAGTGGATCAAAAAAGATCTTGCTGTAATTTATGTCAAAGAGTGTTCTTCCTATGTTTTCCTGTAAGAGTTTTATAGTGTCTGGTCTACATTTAGGTCTCTAATCCCTTTTGAGTTTATTTTTGTGTATGGTGTTAGGGAGTGTTCTAATTTCATTCTTTTACATGTAGCTGTCCAGTTTTCCCAGCACAACTTATTGAAGAGACTGTCTTTTCTCCATTGTGTACACTTGCCTCCTTTGCCACAGATTCGTTGACCATAGGTGCATGGGTTTATCTCTGGGCTTTCTATTCTGTTCCATTGATCTATATCTCTGTTTTTGTGCCAGTACCATATTGCCTTGATTACTGTAGCTTTGTAGTATAGTCTGAAGCCAGGGTGTCTGATTCCTCCAGGTCAGCTTTTTTCCCTCAAGACTGCTTTGGCTATTCAGGGTCTTTTTTGTCTCCATACAAATTTTAAGATTTTTTTGTTCTAGTTCTGTAAAAAATGCCATTGGTAATTTGATAGGGATTGCATTGAATCTGTAGATTGCTATGGGTAGTATAGTCATTTTCATAATATTGATTTTTCCAATCCAAGAACAAGGCATATCTCTCCATCAGTTTGTATCATCTTTAATTTCATTCATCAGTGTCATAGTTTTCAACATACAGGTCTTTTGTCTCCCTAGGTAGGTTTATTCCTATGTATTTTATTCTTCTGCTTGCAGTGGTAAATGGGAGTGTATCCTTAGTTTCTCTTTCAGATTTTTCATCATTAGTATATAGGAATGCAAGAGATTTCTGTGCATAAATTTTGTATCCTGCAACTTTACTAAATTCATTGTTTAGCTCTACTAGTTTTCTGGTGGCATCTTTAGGATTCTCTATATATAGTATCATGTCATCTGAAAACATTAAGTTTTACTTCTTCTTTTCCAATTTGTATTCCTTTTATTTCTTTTTTTTTTCTCGGATTGCCATGGCTAGGACTTCCAAAACTATGTAGAAAAATATTGGTGAGAGTGGACATCCTTGTCTTGCTCCTGATCTTAGAGGAAACGTTTTCAGTTTTTCACCATTGAGAATGACATTTGCTGTGGATTTGTCATATATGGCCTTTATTATGTTGAGATAGGTTCCCTCTATGCCCACTTTCTGGAGAGTTTTTATCATAAATGGGTGTTGAATTTTGTTAAAAGCTTTTTCTGCATCTATTGAGATGATCATATGCTTTTTATTTTTCAATTTGTTAACATGGTGTATCACATTGATTGATTTGCGTATATTGAACAATCTTTGCATCACTGGGATTAATCCCTCTTAATCATGGTGTATGATCCTTTTAATGTGTTGTTGGATTCTGTTTGCTAGTATTTTGTTGAGGATTTTTGCATCTATATTCATCAGTGATATTGGTCTGTAATTTTCATTTTTTAGTAATATATTTGTCTGGTTTTGGTATCAGGGTATTGGTGGCCTCATAATGAGTTTGGGAGTGTTCCTTCCTCTGCAATTTTTTGGAAGAGTTTGAGAAGGATGGGTGTTAGCTCTTCTCTAAATGTCTGATAGAATTCTCCTGTGAAGTAATCTGGTCCTGGACTTTTGTTTCTTGAAGATTTTTAATCACAGTTTCAATTTCATTACTTGTGAATGGTCTGTTCATATTTTCTAATTCTTCCTGGTTCAGTCTTGAAAGGATATATCTTTCTAAGAATTTATCCATTTCTTCCAGGTTGTCCATTTTATTGGTATAGAGTTGCTTGTAGTAGTCTCTCAGGATGCTTTGTATTTCTTCAGTGTCTGTTGGAACTTCTCCTTTCTCATTTCTAGTTTTATTGATTTGAGTCCTTTCCCTCTTTTTCTTGATGGGTCTGGCTAATGGTTTATAAATTTTGTTTATTTCTCACAGAACCAGCTTTTAGTTTTATTGATCTTTGCTATTGTTCCCTTTGTTTCTATTTCATTTATTTCTGCTCGGATCTTTACAATTTCTTTCCTCCTTCTAACTTTGGGTTTCCTGTGCTCTTCTTTCTCTAATTCCCTTAGGTGTAAGGTTAGATTGTTTATTTGTGATTTTTCTTGTTTCTTGAGGTAGGACTGTATTGCTATAAACTTCCCTCTTAGAACTGCTTTTGCTGCATCCCATAGGTTTTGGATTATCTTGTTTTCATTGTCTTTTGTCTCTAGGTATTTTTTAATTTCCTCTTTGATTTCTTCAGTCTTCTCTTGGCTATTAAGTAGTGTATTGTTTAGCCTCCATGTGTTTGTATTTTTTACAGATTTTTTCCTGTAATTGATTTCTAATCTCATAGCATTCTAATCAGAAAAGATGCTTGATATGATTTCAATTTTCTTAAATTTACTGAGGCTTGATATTGTGACCCAAGGTGTGAACTATCCTGGAGAATGTTCCATGCACACTTGAGAGGAACATATAATCTGCTGTTATTGGATGGAATGTCCTAAAAATGTCAATTAAATCTATCTGGTCTATTGTGCCATTTAACGCTTGTGTTTCCTTATTAATTTTCTGTTTGGATGATATGTCCCTTGGTGTAACTGAGGTGTTAAAGTCCCCCACTATTATTGTGTTACTGTTGATTTCCTCTTTTATAGCTGTTAGCAGTTGCCTTATGTATTGATGTGTTCCTATATTGGGGACATATATATTTATAATTGTTATATATTCTTCTTGGATCCATCCCTTGATCATTATGTAGTGTCCTCCTTTGTCTCTTGTAACATTCTTTATTTTAAAGTCTATTTTATCTGATATGAGTATTGCTACTCCAGCTTTCTTTTGATTTCAATTTGCATGGAATATCTTTTTCCATCCCCTCACTTTCAGTCTGTATGTGTCCCTAGGTCTGAACTGGGTCTCTTGTAGAAAACATATTTATGGGTCTTGTCTTTGTATCCATTCATACAGCCTGTGTCTTTTTGTTGGAGCATTTAATCCATTCATGTTTAAGGTAATTATCGATATGTATGTTCCTGTTACCATTTTCTTAATTGTTTTGGGTTTGTTTGTGTAGGTCCTTTTCTTCTCTTGTGTTTCCCACTTAGAGAAGTTCCTTTAGCATTTGTTGTAGAGCTGGTTTGGTGGTGCTGAATTCTCTTATCCTTTACTTCTCTGTAAAGCTTTTGATTTCTCCATCGAATCTGAATGAGATCCTTACTGGGTAGAGTAATCTTGATTGTAAGTTCTTCCCTTTCATCTCTTTAAATATGTCATGACATTCCCTTCTGACTTGTAGAGTTTCTGCAGAGAAATCATCTGTTAACCTTATGGGAGTTCCCTTGTATGTTGTCATTTTTCCCTTGTTTCTTTCAATATTTTTTCTTTGTCTTTAATTTTTGCCAATTTGATTACTATGTGTCTTGGCATGTTTCTCCTTGGGTTTATCCTGGAGGGGACTCTCTGTGCTTCCTGGACTTGGGTGGCTATTTCCTTTCCCATGTTAGGGAAGTTTTTGACTATAATCTCTTTAAATATTTTCTCGGGTCCTTTCTCTTCTCCTTCTGGGACCCCTTATAATGCAAATGTTGTTACGTTTAATGTTACCCCAGAAGTGTCTTAGGCTGTCTTCATTTGTTTTCATTCTTTTTTCTTTATTCTGTTCTGCATCAGTTAATTCCACCATTCTGTCTTCCAGGTCACTTATGTGTTCTTCTGCCTCAGTTAGTCTGCTGTTGATTCTTTCTAGTGTATTTTTCATTTCAGTTATTGTATTGTTCATCTCTGTTTTTTGTTCCTTAATTCTTATAGGCCTTTGTTAAACATTTCTTGCATCTTCTCTACCTTTACCTACATTCTTTTTCAGAGGTCCTGGATCATCTTCACTATCATTATTCTGAATTCTTTTTCTGGAAGGTTGCCTATGTCCACTTCATTTAGTTGTTTTTCTGGGGTTTTATCTTGTTCCTTCATATGGTACATAGCTCTCTGCCTTTTCATCTTGTCTGTCTTTCTGTGAATGTGGTTTTTATTCCACAGGCTGCAAGATTGAAATTCTTGCTTCTGCTGTCTGCCCTCTGGTGGATGAGGCTATCAAAGAGGCTTGAGCAAGTTAACTGATGGGAGGGACTGGTGGTGGCTAGAGAGGGCTGTTGCTCTGGTTGGCAGTGCTCAGTAAAAATTTAATCCACCTGTCTGCTGATGGGTGGGGCTGGGTTCCCTCCCTATTGGTTGTTTGGCCTGACATGACCCAACACTGGAGCCTACCCAAGCTCTGTGGTGGGGTTAATGGTGGACTCTGGGAGAGCTCACACCAAGGATTACTTTCCAGAATTTCTGCTGCCAGTGTCCTTGTCCTCATGGTGAGACACAGCCACCCCTCACCTCTGCCAGAGACCCTCGAACACTAGTAGGTTGGTCTGGTTCTGTCTCCTTTGGGGTCACTGCTCCTTTCCCTGGGTCCTGATGTGCACACTCTTTCGTGTGTGTCCTCCAAGAGTGGAGTCTCTTTTTTCCCCAGGCCTGTCAAAGTCCTACAATCAAATACTTGTAGACTTTAAAGTCTGATTCTCTAGGAATTCCTCCTCCCATTGCCAGACCCCCAGGTTGGGAAGACTGAGTGGGGTTCAGAACCTTCAATCCAGTGGGTGGACTTCTGTGGTATAAGTGTTCTCCAGTTTGTGAGTCACCCACCCAGCAGTTATGGGACTTGATTTTATTGTGATTGCGCCCCTCCTACCATCTCATTGTGGCTTCTCCGTTGTCTTTGGATGTGGGGTATGTTTTTCGGTGTGTCCCAGTGTCTTCCTGTCAATGATTGTTCAGCAGTTATTTATGATTCCAGTGGTCTCACATGAGGGAGTGAGAGCACATCCTTCTACTCCTCCATCTTGAACCAATCTCTCTAGGATCTATTATTAATTATCCCCACATTGGAGATAAGGAATGGACCTTAGATAGGTCACACAGCTGCTAAGTCACAGAGTTGAGGTTCAAACTAATTCCAGAGCACTGTGTAAAACTGACTCATGTGTATTGAGATTCTAACTATTGGTTTCTCACCTTTCTGTTTTAGGAAAGGAATTTTCTGTTTCTGTGTTTTATCTTTACATTTCTCTTTTAACTTTTATTTCCTCCAGAAAAGGACCTCATTTTGCCTAAGGGAGAACGATGATTACATATTGGTAATAATCGTATGAGAATTTTTATAAGTCATATTACTAAATATGTTTTCATAGTCCAGAGATCTTATAAATCACATGTAGGCAAACACAGAAAAATGGTTAAGATTCAGCTTGTTAGGGTGACATAACTGTGACATCTCCATTTCCCTAGAAACAAGTTGAGATTAGAAAGTACAGAGAATAGTAATAAACGAGTTCTTTCTTGGACATAAATATTTGAATTTTGTTAGATTTTCTCAGAAATAATCTGAAGGTAAAGTATTTCTCTAATGCAGATAGAAGAGCAAAACAATAGCAAAAAATAATTTTGATCTACTACTTTACCTAAGAAATCAACCTCTAAAACACATGCACTGGTGATACTAGTTGACTATACCACTATTAGAGGAGAAAATGTAGCAAATTCAACCAAAGTTGTACACATAATAGAAAAATATGACTTATGTGAAAAAAGAAGCTGAGAGAGGAAAGGAGGAAGATTTTTAAAATATTATTTCATCATTCCATTCTTACGTGTTTTTAATGAGAATGTTCATTGTAATCAGGATCTCTCATTATCAAGAAATAATATTTCAGTGATTAAAATATACACACTACTATATATAAAATAGATAAGTAACAACTGTATACCACAGGGAACTATACTCAATATTTAGTAAAACCCTGTAAGGGAAAAGAATCTAAAAAGGAAAAAAAAATTATATATATATATATATATATATATATATATATATATGTGCTGTACACCTGAAACTAACATGATATTGTAAATCAACTCTACTTCAATTTAAAAAAAAATTGACATAAAAGAAAATTATAAATAAATAAATAAAATGTACTTACTAAATTAAAAGAAAAATAAAAGAAAGCAGAGTTCACAACAGAGGTCACCACACCTTTTCTATGAAGAGTAAGATAGTAAATATTTTAGTCTTTGCAGCCTATTTAGTCTCTGTCACAACTGTTCAACTCTGTCATTGTAGTACAAAAGCAAAAGCAAACATGGACTTACATAAGCAAATGGGAATGACCATTTTCCAATAAAACTGTATTAATACAAAAAAATCGATAACCAGCCTGCAGGCCAAAGATTCCCAAGCCCTGCTCTAGAAGAGAGAGAAAAATACTTAGAAATACAAATCCTCCTGATAAAAGGAACTGAGACTACTACTTAATGATGGAATCTTAAAAGATCACATTGGATAGCTTGTCAAAATGATTACTAAGGATGTGCTAACATTCTTTACATTATTTATGGGTATAAGCACAGAAAGAATGCATTCTATAGCTTGAGGCACTGAGATCCAATAAAGAATGAGAAGCTTTTTAGCAAAGTCAGGGTAATATCATCATACATGTGCTGAGCTTGAGTGATTATTAAAGATTCTATGGCAGCATGACAGGAGAACTTTATGAGAAAACAAATTCACATAGAAAGATATTAATCAGATATGAGACCATTTCAGGATCTCAAATGTGTGATAATGGACAATCTCTAAGCTCTTTATTGAGGTCCTTATAGACACATGTGCCATGTCCATCCTTGTTATTCTTCACTCTAAAATTTGTAGATGAGTTTAAAAGTAGTGTGCAGTCATTTGCAATGCATACACACCTATACATACACATGCAAATAGGTAAAAAGGAAAAAGGTGTACTATTTGAAGAACTAGCACCTTTATGCACAAAAGCACCATGGAAGATACAGATTTGAGCTTCAGTGAGTGAGGAGAACAAAGGCCATTTGTCAAAGCATTCTCCTTGTTGACTGTGATTACAGTCACTTCTAAAAGGTCTTTACCTACACTTTGACCACATATCACCTGCTCAACAAGCTCAATTACAGCAGACAAAGGATAATCATTCTTTCTCTAGATAGCAAAGCTTGTAGTCACTGCCCAATAATCCAGGGATGAAAACTGGACAGATCTTATAATAAATTTATTAAAAAAATGACACCAAATCTGCTTTTCCTTATGTTTTATATACATTGTGAATCATACCATCATTTATGCAATCATACAAGTTAGAAATATAGAAATATTCTCCCACTCTCCACTCCCAAGCCCTCACAATCTTATAGATTCTATCTTCACACCATTTCTCAAGCCTGGCCCTACCTCTCTACATCCATTGCTACTGCCTTCCTTATGACCATCATTGAATCTTAGCTATATAGTAGAATAGTCTCCTACAACACCTATCGCTTGTATTTTTTAAAATCTCTATTTCATGCAAATGAGAACCACAATGAAATATCATCGTATACCTGTTAGAATGGCTATCATCAAAGAGACAATGAGCATTGGGTAGGATGTGGATAAATAGGAACACTTGTGCACTGTTTGTGGGAATGTAAATTGGAATAGCCACTGTGGAAAAGAGTACAGAGGTTCCTCAAAAAAGTAAAAACAGAACTACAATATGATCCAGCAAACCAGCTTCTGAGTATATACCTGAAGGAAATGAAATCACAATCTTGAAGATATATATATATCTTCAAGATATACCTGCACCCTCATATTCATTGCAGTATTATTCACAATAGCTAAGAAATGGGAACAACATGTGTCCATTGACAGATGAATGGATAAAGAAGGTGTGTGTGTGTGTGTGTGTGTGTGTGTGTGTGTGTATACACACATATACAATAGAATGGTGCTCAACTATTAAAGAGAAGAAAAGCCTGCCATTTATGAAAATATGAATGAATCTTAAGGGCATGGACCTTACTAAGTGAAATTAGTCACACAGAGAAAGACAAATACTGTTAGATCTCACCTATATTTGGAATAAAAAAACCCCAAACTCATAGAAAGAAAGAACAGATTGGTGATTGCCAGGGGCTATGGTGTGGGGGAAATGGAGAGATATTAGTCAAAGGATACAAACTTCCAGTCAGAAGATGAATAAGTTCTGGAGATCTGATGTATAGCATTGTGACTATAGTTAACAACACTGTATGTTATACCTGAAGTTGATAAAAAGTAGATCTTAAATGTTTTCACCACACACACAGACACAAAGGTAACTCTGTGAAGTGATGGATGTGTTAACTAAACTTATTGTGGTATTTTATAATATATACATATACTGAATAATCACACTGTACACCTCAAAATTACACAATGCCATATATCAATCATATTTCAAAAAACCTTGAAAAATTATACTTCAATAAATCTAGGGAATAATCTCTGTTTTATCCCTTACATTGATACCAGAATTGTCTTTTCAAAATGCAAAACTTATTATGTTTTTCTTACTTTTAAATCTGCGAGTGAATAAACTATGCATATGTGATAAACTCCAAATTCTTTGGCAGGGCATATCAAACTCTCCATGATCTACTCCTGATCTAAAATGCAATAAATGTACCATTTCTCTTTCTTCTGGCAGCCAAACCTTCTTTCCTGGCTACAGTTATGGGCACATGACCCAAACTGAGCTATCATAAAACTCATTATACCCATACATGTTGATTGGTAGAGAAGTTGGTATATAACCCAAAGTCTATTAGTGTTATCTCCTAAAACCTTCTAAATCCAAGTAGGGAAAGATCATTCTTTTCAACTTTAGTCTGTGGATAAAGAACACTGAGTATAAGACTGAGGTTTATTTTCAAAGACCCTATCCTCCACATCACTATTACGTTGCAGTAGAGAAAGAAGAATCTGCACAGAGAAAAGTAAAAATAAGAAGTGGACAGCATAGTTTAAGTCCCTGGTTACAGCTGTCCCTAACCTTAGCTTCCATCTACCCTATTACACTCTGTTCTTCCATTTTGTCACATGGTCTAATGCTTCCTGTTTTGTCTTAAACTGCTGTATTGAGTGTTTTCATATGTGACCAAAGAGTTTTGACTAATGAAAACTGCATGGCTTTAGTCCTTTTCTCCCTGGCTTTAGTCCTTAGTGTCATAACTTTGAAGACCTGCTTCATATCCATAGCTGCAACTTTATCTCAGGACTCTTTTTTGAAATGATCCTAAGGGCAGAGTCAAAGGCCCAGCATATCCTTTTGCTTTCCTTAATTTCATTCTTGTCTTTCCTAAGGCTTGATTATTTCATTTTTCTGAATCCCAACAGGTAGACTGTGAAAAGTTTTGGAATTCAACAATGGGATCTTCCAAGAGCACTGAGAGGTTATGATGTTACCAGATAGAAATAAATTTCGTTGGAAAAGTCAGCTCCTGGTGAAGTGGGCATTTCTGAGACAAGGTAAACAACGGTTTGTCCACTGAAGGATTCTAGGGAAGGAAGAAGAGTTTAGATGATGAAAATTGACTCATAATAGCCCCAAATAGCTTATAGTAAATAATCATTATCATTTTGTGATACTGGTGAAATACTGTAGTCAGAAAGCCTGAGTGTTTGCTTGAATCCTTTGACAAATAATTTAATCTTGTTGAGTTTCAGTTTCCTTTCCTATTATTGGGTATGAATAATTTATATGGCTATATCATAGTTATGGTGTGATGATGAAATAATTAATGAATGGATAAACTCTGAAAATTAGGTAGAGCTTTGCAAATGACAGAGTCTTAAACGTAATAGTGTAAGCCAAAAGAGTAAGTCTCAGATGGCAGACCATCAGATGCTGAGACAGCCTAGTGGGACAAGAGACTCTTTAACCCACCACCCACAGTCACACTCACTCACACTCAAACAATAGGGGCTATATTTTCTATTTACTTACCTATTAGCACTGCCAAAAGTTAAAATAGTACTACTTTCCAAATAATTTAACTTTTTGAGAATAACAGAAAAAAATATAATTTCTTGTTTTCAAGTCCTGGATTCAATAAGTAATATAAATATGCCACTTGTGAAAGACATGGCAATTTCACTGATACTGCTAAAAATTAAACAAGAAAAAAAATATTATATGGGATCTTCTTTAAGAGTTTGTATTTGTTTATTTGGCTAATACTGCAAGAATTCAAGATATTAGATTTATTAAACAACATAGCAAGAACACCCAATTTCAGCATTGTGACAGGCCCATTGATAAAACCTGCCCAGGCAGAAAACCAAGTTGGGGAAATTGACAGTTCATTATCACTCTTCTCCTGAAGTAAAGGAAATATCCTTAGAAACTTGAATCCATCCATCCTCTTTTAAGCAGAGAGTACATTAGTCTTTTTCCTTTATTAAAATGAGCACAAATTGAAAATTTATAGATTGATTTCCTCTATTCAGTCTTGGCTTGAAACTTAACTTCCTACAGATTTTAACAGGTATTTTTTGAGTCTGAATCTCCTGGTAACACCTTCTAAATGTAGCTCTGACCTTATGACAGCAAAGAAAGTAGTTCCAACCTGATAAAAACTTATAGAAAATGTAGTGTCTGCTTATAAATAGAAGAAAATAGCAAAGAGGATTATTTTTTCATCACTAAATTCTAAGATTTGCAGATTTAGCATTATAGTAGTCCTTTGTTGTAAATATAAAGTCATATAATCAGCAGTTCCATTTTTTGATATTTATATGCCTTCCTGCAGGATTTATGGAGCACATACTGTGTGTGAGGAATTGAGCTGGAAATAGACATATAAATACACCATGGCACTAAATTAAAAAAACATCAAATTTGACTTCTCTAAAGTGTAGAATGTGGCAGGAATTATGGAGTTTGACTTCTGAGAGTAGGTCATAAAAGACATTGTTGGTACATAAATAGAAGATGGCAGAGTAAAAAGACTGAGCTCACCTCTCACAGCCACAAAATTACAATTATTTACATAATAACTATTGAAGAAAAAGACTGAAACCTATCAGAAAAGATATTCTATAACTAAAATTATAAAGAAGGAACTACAATAAGATGGGTAGGAGGGGTGGAGTTGTGGTATAGTCAAGAGTCATACCTCCAGATGGGTGATCCACAAAAGGCAGAAAAATTAGAATTGCAGAGGTACTCCCTAGGGAGAAAAGAGTCTGAGCCCCACATTGAGCTCCCAAGACTGGGGTTCCTGTATTGGGAAGATGAGCCCCCAGAATATTTGTCTTTGTAGGCCAGTGGGATTTACGTTTAGGAGACTCAGACTGACGTGGGAAATAGAGACTCCACCCTTAAAGGGTTCATGCAAAATCTCACATGCTCTGTGACCCAGGGCAGAAGCAGTAATTTGAAAGGAGCCTGGGTCAGACCTACCTGTTGATCTTGGAGAGCCTCGTAGAGGGGTGGGAGGCAACTGGAGCTCACCCTGGGGATATTAGACACCGTAGCAGCCATTTTTGGTAGCTAATTCTACCACATGGACACTGACAAGCACCATTTAGGAATCCTCCCTCTAGCTTATAAGCCTAGGACCCAGCTCTGCACCTGCCCACCAGCCCGTACACACAAGTACTGGGCAGCCTCAGGCCAAGTAACTAACTGGTCAAGGACACAGCCCTGTCTACCAGCAGATAGGTTGCCTTAAGACCCCCTGAGCCCACAGCCACCCCTGGACACATCTATACTTATCAGAGGACTCATGATCTGACCTCACACACCAATGCACAGACATTAGGCCTGAGACACCAGGGCCTTGCAGCTAGAGACCTAGAGATCCAGCTCTGCTTACCAGTGGACAGGTACCAGCCCCAGAATGCCCTGGCCTGCAGCCCCACCCACCAGTGAGTCTGCTCTAGACATGGGAATAGCCTCATTCACCAGTGTGCAGACACCAGTCTTAAGACAACCATAGTCCTTCAGTCTGTTGTGACAGGACTCAATCTTCCTACAAGCAGGTCAGCACCAGTCCTGGGACCTAATCTCTTGACCTTGACTCCACCCGCCAATGAGCCAGCACTATCTTCAGGACCTCCCAGAATTCAATAGGCAGCCACATTGTGAAAGGTCCCATCAACCAGTGGCTGGCAGCATTCACACAAGGCAGGTCTGGGCAATCAACTGGACTAGGGGCAGGCATGTCTACCAGACCATCCACAGTAAAACTTCAACCTGCCTCAACAGAAGGACCCTGCAGCCAACATAGGAAGCATACCTAGAGCATATAGATCTGGTGACCCAAGCAGAGTGTGCTATTGAGACACATAGGACATCTCTTACAGAAGGTCACTTCTCCAAGTCAGCAAATGTAACCAATGTACAAGATACACAGAAATAAAAGCCAGAAGTTAGGCAAAATGAGGGAACAAAGGAACATGTTCTAAGTAACAGGACAAGATAAAACCCCAGATAAACTAAGTAAAGTGGAGATAGACAATCTACCTGAGAAAGAGTTCAAGTTAGTGATCATTAAAATGACAAAAGAAGCAGGGAGAAGAATGGATGAACAGAGGGAGAAGTAAGAAGTTTTTAACAAGGGTTAGAAACTATAAAGAACAACTAAACGGAGATGAAGAATGTAATACTGCAATGAAAAATCCACTAGAAGGAATCAAGAGCACACTAAAAGATGCAGAAGAACAGATCAGTGAACTGGAAGATACAGGAGTAGAAATTACTGAAGCTGAACAGAAAAATAGAGTGAGAAGAAATGAGAACAGATTAAGAGACCTCTGAGACAACATCTAGTATTATAGGGCCCCCAGGATGAGAAGAGAGAAAGGGACAGAGAGCATACCTAAAGATATAATAGCTGAAAACTTCCATAACCTGGGAAAGGAAACAAACATCCAAGTCCAGGAAGCAAAAGGTATCCCAAACAGAATCAACAAAAAGATTACCACATCAAGACACATTGTAATTAAAATGGCCAAAGTTAAAGACAAAGAGGTAACATTAAAAGTAGCAAGTTTAAAGCAGCAAGTTACATAAAAGAATTCCCATAAGGCTATCAGCTAACTTTTCAGGAGAAATTTTGCAGGCCAGAAGTGAGTGGCATGATATATTTAGAGTGATGAAAGGCAAAAACTTACGACCATGAATACTGGTTTGCAAGGCTCTCATTCAGATTTGATGAAGAGATCAAAAGTTTTACAGACAACCAAAAGCTAAAAGAGTTCAAAACCATCAAACCACTTTTACAAGAAATGTTAAAGGGACTTATTTAAGCAAAATATGAGGCTACAACTAGAAATATGAAAATTATGAAATTAAAAACACATTGGGCTTCCCTGGTGGTGCAGTGGTTGAGAGCCTGCCTACCGATGCAGGGGACACGGGTTCATGACCCGGTCCGGGAAGATCCCACATGCCATGGAGCAGCTGGGCCCATGAGCCATGGCCACTGAGCCTGCATGTCCGGAGCCTGTGCTCCACAGTGGGAGAGGCCACAACAGTGAGAGATCCGCGTACTGCAAAAAAAACAACAACAACAAAAAAACAAAAACACAGTGGTAATTCTAAATAATTTATGTGTATATTCCACCCTCATGGAGGTAGAGCATGAGTACCCACTCCTTAGTGTGGGCTAAGCATAGTGACAACCTTCCAAAGAGTACAGTATGGAAAGGGTCACAAACAAGCAATTTTACAGTGGAGAAATCTGAAAAATACTACCTTAGCCAGGTGATCAAGATCAACATCAACATGGTAAGTCATGTTGATAATATGTACCTTTCATATGGTGTGATGAGAATGAGACTTTACCTCTGTGTCCTTCCTCACTAAAACACATAAACCCAGTTTAATCATGAGAAAAATATCAGACAAATCTCAATTGAGGAACATTCTACAAAATACCTGACCAGTACTCCTCAAAAAAATACTGTACCAGTACTCCTCAAAGGTAAGGAAAGTTCAGGAAAGTATCACAGCCAAGAAGAGTATAAGGAGACATGACAAATAAATGTACTGTGGTAACCTGGATGGGTTCCTAGAATAGTAAAAGAATATTAGGTAAAAACTAAGGAAATCTGAATGAGATATGTACTATGGTTAATAAAAATGTGCCAGTATTGATTCATTAATTGTGACAAATGTACCATCCTATGTACAAGAACTTAATAATAGGGGAAACTGTGTATAAGTATATGTTACCTCTCTGTATTATGTTTGCAATTTTTCTTTAAATCTAAAGCAATGTTAAAATAAAGTGTTTACTCTTAAAAACAAACACACATTAGTAAAGGTAAATATACAGGGAAGTTAGTAAATTAACCATGTACAAAGCTAGTAGGAAAGTTAAAATACAAATTAGGAAAATCACCTATATCAACAGTAAGCAGTTAAGGGATAAAATAAGCAAATAGATGTAAAATACTTAAAATATGATGTCAAAAAAAAATCATAAGGGGAGGAGAGAAAAATGTGGGGTTGCTAAAATATGTTCAAAATTAAGAGATCAGCAAGTTAAAACAAGCATATATATGTATATATATATATGGCTCATGGTAATCACAAACCAAAAATCTATACTATATATACACACAAAAAAGAAAAAGGGATCCAAGCATAACACTAAAGATAGTGATCAAATCACAAGAGAAGAGAACAAAAGAAGAAAGGAACAAAAAAGAACAACAAAAACAACGCCAAAAAATTAACAAAATGTCAATAAAAACATACATATCAATCATTAAATTAAGTGTAAATGGACTAAATTCTCCAATTGAAAGACATAGAGTGGCTGAATGGAAATAAAAACAATGGCTGCATATATGTTGCCTACAAGAGATTCACTTCAGATCTAAAGACACACACACACTGAAAATGAGGAAATAAAAAAAGGTCTTCCATGCAAATGGAAATCAAAAGAAAGTCAGGGTAGCAATACATGTATCAGACAACATAGACTTTAAAACTAAGACTATAGGGGAGACCTTCAAGATGGTGGAGGAGTAAGATGTGGAGATCACCTCCCTCCCCATAAATACATCAAAAATACATCTACATGTGGAACAACTCCTACAGAACACCTACTGAATGCTGGTAGAAGACCTCAGACTTCCCAAAAGGCAAGAAAATCCCTACATAACTGGATAGAGCAAAATAAAAAAGAACAAACAGAGACAAAAGAATAGGGATGGGATCTGCACCTCTGGGAGGGAACTGTGAAAGTGGAAGAGTTTCCACACACTAGGGAGCCCCTTCACTTGTGGGGACGGGGGTAGAGGTGAAGCTTCAGAGCCACAAAGGAAAGCGCAGCAACAGGGGTGCAGAGGACAAAGCGGAGAGATTTGTACAGGAGAAGCGGAGATCCTCCCATGCAGAGGATCAGTGCTGACCAGTCCTCAGCAGCCTGAGAGGCTTGTCTGCTCACACGCCAGGGCGAGTAGGGGCTGGGATCTGAGGCTCGGGCTTCAGAGGTCAGGCCTCAGGGAGAGGACAAGGACTGGCTGTATGAAGACAGCCTGAAGGGGCTAGTGTGACACAGCTAGACAGGAGGGTGTCCAGGAAAAAGTCTGGTCCTGCCAGAGAGAAAAGAGACCTTTGTTTTGGGGTGTGTGAATAGAGGGAATTCCTTCCCCATGTGCTCACAGAAAGCAGAGCACTGCCTAAGTGAGCTCCAGAGAAGGGAACAAGCTGCGGCTATCAGCTTCAACCCCAGAGACGGGCATGAAATGCTAATGGTGCTGCCTCTGACACCAAGAATCCTGTGTGCAAGTGCAGGTCACTATCCATACAACCCTGGGAGCCTGTATAACATGACACTGGCAGGGTCCTGAGATACAGGGACAACTTCCCCAGGAGAACACACAGCGTGCTTCAGGCTGTTACAATGTCACTCCTGCCTCTGTCGCCTCAGGCTTGACCTGCATTCCAATTATGACTACTACACACCTCACTCCCCCAGGCCTGAGTAAGCAAGAGAGCCCTAATCAGTCACTGCTTTAAGCCCCTCCTGTCAGGGCAGGGAACATACCCCTGAGAGCAGCCTACACACAAAGTGGGGAAAAAGCCAAAGCTGAAATGCAGGAGCTGTGTGCAAAAAAAGATGAGAAAAGAAAATTTCTCTGTGCAGCCTCAGGAGCAGCAGATTAAATCCCCACAATCAATTTTATAAACCTGCATCTGAAGAATACCTGAATAGAGAACAAATGTTCCCAAAATTGAGGTGCTGGACTTTGGAAGCAACTGTACACTTGGAATTTGCTTTCTGTTTCTAATTTGTCTCTGGTTTTATGTTTATCTTAGTTTAGTATTTAGAGCTTATTATCATTGGTGCATTTGTTTATTGGTTTGGTGCTTTCTTCCATTTTTTAAATTTCTTTCCCCTTTTTTCTCTTTTTGTGAGTGTGTATGTATATGCTTCTTTGTGTGATTTTCTCTGTAAAGGTTTGCTTTAACAATTTGTTTTAGAGTCCTGTCTGTTCATTTTCTTTTCTTTTTTTTTCTTTTTGTTGTTGTAGTCTTTTTTCCCCTCTCTTCCTTTTCTTCTGAGCTGTGTGGCTGAAGAAAAGATCTTGGTGCTCCATCTAGGTGTTGGGCCTGAGTCTCTAAGGTGGGAGGGCCGAGTCCAGGACATTGGACCACAAGAAATCTCCCAGTTCCATGTAATATCAATCAGCGAGTGCTCTCCAAAGATCATTTTCTCAATGCTAAGACCCAACTCCACTGAAAGGCCAGCAAGATCCAGTGCTTTATGTCCCATGCCAAAAAACAATCAAGACAGGAACACAACCCCACCTATTAGCAGAGAGGCTGACTAAAGTCATAGTAAGTTACAGACACACAAAATCACACTGCTGGACATGGCCCTGACCACAAGAAGGACAAGATACAGCCCCACCAACAGGAACACAGGCACCAGTCCACTCCACATGGAAGCCTACACAAGCAATTGAACCAAACTCACCCACTGGGGGCAGACACTGAAAATAACGGGAACTACAAACGTGAAGCCTGGGAAAATGAGACCCGAAACACAGTAAGTTAAACAAAATGAAAAAACAGGGAAATATGCAGCAGATGAAGGAGCAAGGGAAAAACCACTAAAACAAACAAATGAAAATGAAATAGGCAGTGTACCTGAAAAAGAATTAAGAGTAATAATACTAAAGATGATCCAAAATCCAGGAAATAGAGGGAGAAAATACAAGAAACGTTTAACAAGGACCTAGAAGAACTAAAGAGCAAACAAATAAGGATGAGTAAAACAATAAATAAAGTTAAAAATTCCCTAGAAGGAATCAATAGCCAAATAATTGAGGCAGAAGAACAGATAAGTGACCTGGAAGACAAAATAGTGGAAATAACTACCACAGAGCAGAATAAAAAAAAAAAAGAATGAAAAAAATTGAGGACAGTCTCAGAGATCTGGAACAACATTAAATGCACCAACATTCAAATTATAATGGTACCAGAAGAAGAAGAGAAAAAGGAAGGTTCTGAGGAAATATTTGAAGAGATTATAATTGAAAACTTCCTTAATATGGGAAAGGAAATAGTCAATCAAGTCCAGGAAATACAAAGAGTCCCAAACAGGATAAGTCCAAGGAGAAATATGCCAAGACACTTATTAATCAAAGTATCAAAAATTAAATACAAAGAAAAAATATTAAAAGCAGCAAGGGAAAAGCAACAAAAATATAAAAGGGAATCCCCATAAGGTTAACAGCTGATCTTTCAGCAGAAACTCTGCTAGTCAGAAGGGAGTAGCAGGACATAATTAAAGTGATGAAAGGGGAAAAAAACTACAACCAAAGTTACTCTACCCAGCAAAGATCTCATTCAGGTTTGACAGAGAAATTAAAACCTTTACAGACAAGCAAAAGCTAAGAGAATTCAGCACCACTAAACCAGCTTTACAACAAGTGCAAAAGGAACTTCTCTAGGCAGGAAATACAAGAGAAGGAAAAGACCTACAAAAACAAACCCAAAACAATTAAGAAAATGGTAATAGTAACATATTGATAACAACCTTAGTGTAAATGGATTAAATGTGCCAACCAAAATACACAGACTGGCTAAATGGATATATAAACAAGACCCATATATATGCTGTCTACAAGAGACCCACTTCAGACCTAGGGACACATACAGACTGAAAGTGAGTGGATGAAAACGATATTCCATGCAAATGGAAATCAAAAAAAGCTGGAGTAGCAACACTCATATCAACAAAATAGACATTAAATTAAATGTCAAGAGACAAATGTCAAGAGACAAAGAAGGACACTACATAACGATCAAGGGATCAAACCAAGAAGAAGATATAATAATTGTAAAAATTTATGCACCCAACATAGGAGCACCTCAATACATAAGGCAAAGGCTAACAGCCATAAAACAGGAAATTGACAGTAACACAATAATAGAAGGGGACATTAACACACCACTTTTACCAATGGACAGATCATCCACAATGAAACTAAATAAGGAAATACAAGCTTTAAAAGACACATTAGACTAGATAGACTTAATTTATATTTTTAAGACATTCTATTAAAAATAAAAAATACATGTTCTTCACAAGTGCTCATGGAACATTCTCCAGGATAGATCATATCTTGGGTCACAAATCAAGCCTTGGAAAATTTAAGAAAGTTGAAATCATATAAAGTATCTTTTCTGACCACTACACAATGAGACTAAATAACAATTACAGGAAAACAATTGTAAAAATACAAACACATGGATGCTAAACAATATGCTACTAAATAACCAAGAGGAAATCAAAAAATGCCTAGAAACAAATGACAATGAAAACACGATGACCCAAATCCTATGGGAGGCACCAAAAGCAGTTCTAAGGGGGAACTTTATAGCAATAAAATGCTACCTGAAGAAACAAGAAAAATCTCAAATAACCAACTTAACCTTACACCTAAAGCAATTAGAGAAAGAAGAACAAAAGAACCCCAAACAATGTCCTAAATAAATGGACAGGTATCATGTTTTAAAAATTAAAAAGAAAAATAAAAGGAGACTTAAAAAACCCCCAAACTGAGAAGAAGGAAATAAATCATAAAGATCAGATGAGAAAGAAATGAAAAAGAAATGAAGGAAACAATAACAAAGACCAATAAAACTAAAAGCTGGTTCTTAGAGAACATAAAATTGATAAACCATTAGCCAGACTCATTATGAAAATAAGTGAGAAGACGCAAAATCAACAAGATTATAAATGAAAACGAGAAGTAAAAACTGACTCTGCATAAATTCAAAAGATCATGAAAGATTACTACAAGCAGCTATATGCCAATACAATGGACAACCTGGAAGAAATGGACAAATTCTTAGAAAAGTACAAAATTCCAAGACTGAACCAGGAAAAACTAGAAAATATGAACAGACAAATCACAAGCACTGAAATTGAAACTGTAATTAAATATATTCCAACAAACAAAAGCCCAAGACCAGATGGCTTCACAGGCGAATTCTATCAAATATTTAGAGAAGAGCTAACACGTATTCTTCTTAAACTCTTCTAAAATATAGCAGAGGGAAGAACACTCCCAAACTCATTCTACGAGGCCACCATCACCCTGATACCAAAACCAGACAAAGATGTCACACACACAAAAAACTACAGACCAATATCACTGATGAACATAGATGCAAAAACCCTCAACAAAATGTTAGCAAACAGAATCTAACAGCACATTAAAAGGATCATATACCATGATCAAGTGGAGTTTCTCCCAGGCATGCAAGGATTCTTCAATATATGCCAATCAATAAATATGATAAACCATATCAACAAACTGAAGGATAAAATCCATATGATATTCTAAATAGCTGCAGAAAAAGCTTTCAACACCCATTTATGATAAAAACTCTCCAGAAAGTGGGCATAGAGAGAACCTACCTCAACATAATAAAGGCCATATATGACAAACACAGAGAAAACATCATACTCAATGGTTAAAAGCTGAAAGCATTTCCTCTAAGATTAAGAACAAGACAATAATGCCCACTCTTGCCACTGTTATTTAACATAGTACTGGAATTACTAGCCACAGAAACCAGGTAAGAAAAGGGAATAAAAAGAATCCAAATTGGAAAGGAAGAAGTATAAAAGTCACTGTTTGCAGATGGAATATTATTATACATAGTTTACATTGCAACAAAAAGAATAAAGTATCTAGGAATAAACCTACCTAAGGAGACAAAAGACCTGTATGCAGAAAATTTTAAGACACTGATGAAAGAAATTAAAGATGATACAAATAGATGGAGAGATATACCATGTTCTTGGATTGGAAGAATCAACATTGTGAAAGTGACTCTACTACCCAAAACAATCTACAGATTCAATGCAATCCCTATCAAACTACCACTGGCATTTTTCACAGAACTAGAACAAAAACTTTCACAATTTGTATGGAAACACAAAAGACCCCAAATAGCCAAAGTAATCTTGAGAAAGGAAAATGGAGCTGGAAGAATCAGGCTTCTTGACTTCAGACTATACTACAAAGCTACAGTAATCAAGACAATCTGGTACTGGCACAAAAACAGAAATATAGATCAATGGAACAGGATAGAAAGCCCAGAGATAAACCCATGCACATATGGTCACCTTATCTTTGATAAAGGAGGCAGGAATATACAGTGGAGGAAAGACAGCCTCTTCAATAAGTGATGCTGGGAAAACTGGACAGCTACATGTAAAAGTATGACATTAGAACACTCCCTAACACCATACACACACAAAAAAAACCTCAAAATGGATTAAAGATCAAAATGTAAGGCCAGAAACTATCAAACTGTTAGAGGAAAACATAGGCAGAACACTCTATGACATAAATCACAACAAGATCCTTTTTAACCACCCTCCTAGAGAAATGGAAATAAAACCAAAAATAAACCAATGGGACCTAATGAAACTTAAAAGCTTCTGCACAGCAAAGGAAACCATAAACAAGACCAAAAGACAACCCTCAGAATGGGAGAAAATATTTGCAAATGAAGCAACTGACAAAGGATTAATCTCCAAGATTTACAAGCAGCTCATGCAGCTCAATAACAAAAAGACAAACAACCCAATCCAAACATAGGGAGAAGACCTAAATAGACATTTCTCCAAAGAAGATATACAGAATGCCAACAAACACATGAAAGAATGCCAGGACATGGAAGCAACCTAAGTGTCCATCAACAGATGAATTGATAAAGAAGCTGTGGCGCATATATACAATAGAATATTACTCAGCCATAAAAAGAAACGAAACTGAGATATTTGTAGTGAGGTGGATGGACCTAAAGCCTGTCATACAGAGTGAAGTAAGTCAGAAAGAGAAAAACAAATACCGTATGCTAACACATATATATGGAATCTAAGGGGAAAAAAATGTCATGAAGAACCTAGGGGTAAGACAGAAATAAAGACACAGACTTACTAGAGAATGGAGTTGAGGATATGGGGAGGGGGAAGAGTAAGCTGTGACAAAGTGAGATAATGGCATGGACATATATACACTGCCAAATGTAAAATAGATAGCTACTGGGAAGCAGCCACATAGCACACGGAGATCAGCTCAGTAGTTTTTGACTGCCTAGAGGGGTGGGATAGGGAGGGTCAGAGGGAGGGAGACACAAGAGGGAAGAGATATGGGAGCGTGTGTATGTGTATAGCTGATTCACTTTGTTATAGAGCAGAAACTAACACACAATTGTAAAGCAATTATACTCCAATAAAGATGTTAAAAAAAAAAAAGAAAATCTTAAAGATGACACCAGAAAACTGAGAGCTCACCAATGAATTTGGCAAAGTTGCAGAATACAAAATTAATTTACAGAAATCTGTTGCATTTCTATACACTAACAATGAACTATTAGAAAAATAAATTAAGGAAAAAATCTCTTTTACCATCACATCAAAAAGAATAGAATACTTAGGAATAAACCTACCTAAGGAGATAAAAGACCTGTACTCAGAAAACTATAACACTGATGAAAGAAACTGAAGATTACACAAAAAAAATTGACAAATATATCATGTTCATGTACTGGAAGAATTAATATTGTTAAAATGACCATACTACTCAAGGCAATCTAAAGATTCAATGAACTCCCTATGAAAATATTCATGACATATTTCACAGACAAGAACAAATAATACTAAAATTTGTATGGACCCAGAAAGTATCCCAAATATCCAAAGCAATCTTGAGAAATAAATAAAGCTGGAGGTATCATGCTCCCTGGCTTAGACTATAATACTAAGCTATAGTTATTGAAACAGCATAGTACTGGCACAAAAACAAACACAGAGATCATTGAAACAGAACAGAGCCCAGAAATAAGCATACAAACTTATGATCAGTTAATCTAAAAATAGGAGACAACATTATACAAAGGGGAAAACACCATGCCTTCAATAAGTAGTGCTGGGAAAACTGAACAATTACATGTAAAACAGTGAAATTAGAACATTTTCTCACACCAAATAAAACAGTAAATTCAAAATGCATTAAAGACCTAAATGTAAGACCTGAAACCTTGAAACTCCTAGAATAAAACATTGGCAGAACACTCTCTGACATAAATTGTAGTGATATTTTTTTGGATCTGTTTCCTAAGGCAGGAGTCCCCAACCCCCAGGATGTGGACTGGTAGAAGTCCACAGCCTATTAGGAACTGGGCTGCACAGCAGGAGGTGAGTGGTGGGTGAGCGAGGGAACCTTCATCTGCCACTACCCATCACACCTCATCACTCACATTACCACCTGAACCATTGCTTGCATCATTGTCTGAACCATCACTCTCATTACCGCCTGAACAAAATCCTGTCCCCAATCTGTGGAAAAATTGTCTTCCATGAAACCAGTCCCTGGTGGTAAAAAGGTTGGGGACTGCTCTCCTAAGGCAAAAGAAATAAAAGCAAAA
Organism: Monodon monoceros; assembly: GCF_005190385.1. Taxonomy (NCBI): domain Eukaryota; kingdom Metazoa; phylum Chordata; class Mammalia; order Artiodactyla; family Monodontidae; genus Monodon; species Monodon monoceros. The sequence continues at coordinate 27,887,355 of NW_021703784.1, forward strand.
ATAAAGAAATGGGACCTAACTAGCCTTAAAAGGTTTTGCACTGTGAAGGAAACCATGGACAAAATGAGAAGAAAACCTACTGAATGGGAAAATTTATTTGTAAATGATGTGACTAATAAGAGGTTAATAACCAAAGTATACAAACAGCTCATACAACTCAGTATAAAAAATCAAACAACCCAGTTAATAACTGGGCAGAAGACCTGAATAGAAAACATACAGAAGGCTAACAGGCACAAGAAAAGATGTTCAACATAGCTAATTATCAGAGAAATGCAAATTAAAACCACAATGAGATATCTCCTCTCACCTGTCAGAATGGCTATCATCAAAAAGCCAACAAATAAGTGTTGGTGAGGATGTGGAGAAAAGGGAACCCTAGTACACTCTTTTAGGGTAATAAATTGGTAAACCACTGTGGAAAACAGTGTGAAGTTTCCTCAGAGAACCAAAAATACAACTTCTATATCATCCAGCAATTCCACTCCTGGCTATATATCTGAAGAAAATAAAGCAGTAATTCGAAAATATACACATACCTCAATGTTTATAGCAGCCTTATTTGCAGTAACCAAGATATGGAGACAACGTGTCCAACAACATATGAATGGATAAAGAAGATGTGATATATGTATATATACATGCATACACAATGGAGTACTACTTAGCCGTAAAAAATAATGACATTTTGCCATTTGTAAAAACATGGATGCACTTGGAGGGTATTATGCTAAATGAAATAAGTCAGACAGAGAAAGACAAATACTCTATGTTATCACTGATATGTGGAGCCCCAAAAAACAGAACAAACTACTGAATATAAAAAAAAGGACTCAGACACACAGATATAGAGAACAAACTAGCAGTTTTCAGTAGGATGAGAAGTATAAGGGTAAGGTATTAAGAAGTACAGACTACTATGTATAAGATAAATACACTACCAGGTTATAACATACAGCATAGGGAAGATAACAAATATTTTGTAATAGCTATTGAAGGAATATAATCTATAAAAATTTTGAAACACTATGTTGTACAGTTAGAACTAATATATTGTAAATCAATGATACCTCAATATAAATAAATAAGAAAATATTTAAAAATAAGTTTACCAAAAAAAGTACTACTTTCTTGTCCTGAGGCTGACTTTAATTAGTTTCCTGAGGCTGAGCAAGTCACTTTTCCTGTGTCATCCATTCATTCAACATTTTTTCTTGAAGGCTTCCTTGTGGATCATGGGCCAGAAACAAGATGGACTGTGGAGCAAACACACCTGGCCCTAGCCTTCATGGAGCTGATCTTATAGTGGGTAAGACAGATACTAAAGAATTGACTGGACACAGAAATAAATACATACACAGATTGTGTAAAGTGTAATAAAAAGCATTTGATATGAAAAAATATTTAAGATTTGGGTCCCTGGTTTATTTCACCAGTCCTAGAAGGCTTATCTGAGGAAGCAAAATTTAAGCTCATACCCATAGTATGACAGAACATTATGTGCAAAGAGTAAAAGGGGAAATATAACAGGCATGAGGTTCTTAGTATGGCTGGAATGCAGTCAAAGGGGAGAAGGGTAAAGAGTGGAACTTAAGAGCTAAACACAGTCCAGATCGTCTGAGGTCTTATAAACATGCTAAGAATTTTGATATGTATCCTAAGTGAAATGAGAAAATTACCAAAAAATATTAAGCAGCAGAATGGCATAATCAAATTTGTATTTTTAAAGTTTACTTGGGCTGCAGTATACACAGTGAATTGGTAGAATAAGATGCAGCAGTTAGAAAAAAGAGAATAGATTGTACACACTGAAATGTAGATAGATCTCTAAAACCCATAATACTGAGTGAAAAAGAAAAGACAAAATGCATTCCATAGCAAAATGTCATTTATATAATGATGGTCTGATCAGAACACATAAATTTTGGATACATATTAAACACCCTAAATTATTGCTCTTGAAAGGCTGCATAGGAATGGTGACAGAGGGAGGGGGTTAAAGGAATAAATAACTGAATAAAACAAAACAGGGGCCTCACATGGGCCAGTGATGATAGAAAATTATGAGTATGATTAACAGGAAACCCTGTAACTGAATTCCTCCTTTGGCATGCACATAGGGAGTAGTATTTGAGATGAATCTTAGTGGATGAGTAGGATTTAGATAGAAAAGATGAAAAGTGTTATTTCTGGAACAGCATGAATAAAGCAAATATTTGCAAAATACAGTGAATGTTTGAGAAGAGAGTTTCAGTTTAGTTTGGCTAGAATATAATTTTAATAATAATAAAGGGGAGAGGAAAAAGATTGAAAATAGGTTGAGTGTAGATATTGATAACTTTGCAGCCCTAAGGAGTTGAACTTCTATTTAGTGATAAATTGTACACCATTGATTTGTAAACAAGAAAGTGATTGAAAATTTAAGAGTGTGTTACATTTAAAAATTGCATAGGACAGATTGAATAGGGAGAGGGTAGGGGAGGAATTGAATGTAAAGACACCAGGTAAAAGATTCACATAGTAGTCTAGGAAAACTTAACCAGACAGAAAACTAACATAGAAGTCCAAGATAAAGATTATAAGGACTTAACCATGCATTTCCAGGAATAATTGGAAAAATCAGAAGTGAGAGTGTGGAAATACCATTATCAGGCTTGGCTAAAAACAGGAGGTGTTGAGGTGAGGAAAAGGACAAAGCCAAAGAACTCATAACCAAGGGAATTGAGATCTCTTTAACAGAAAAGAAAATTAAAATACGTAGATTGAAATTCAATTTTCCACATGTTGACTATGTAGTGCTAGAAGAATATCCAGGTAAATGTATTTAAAGGATAAGGGAAATACAAGATGAGAGTTAATGAACCAGAGATGGAGAGGACAAATATGAGAGATAGTAAAGAGTAACTGGTAAGATCACTGGAGTACATCAGACTTGCATTTAAATTGGTGGCAATGGGACTTACCTGGTGGCGCAGTGGTTCAGAATCTGCCTGCCAATGCAGGGGACCCTGGTTCTATCCCTGGTCCTGAAAGATCCCACATGCTGCAGACCAACTGAGCCCATGCACCACAACTACTGAGCCTGCGCTCTAGAGCCCGGAAACCAAAACTACTCAAGCCCGTGCACTGCAACTACTGAAGCCCATGTGCCTAAAGCTCATGCTCCACACAAGAGAAGCCACCGCAATGAGAATCTCCCGCAGCAATGAAGAGTAGCCCCCTCACCACAACTAGAGAAAGCCTGCACATAGCAACAAAAAACCTAACACAGTCAAAAATATAAATAAATAAATAAATAAATTTATAATAAGTAAATAAATTGGTGGTGACAATTTTGCATTGTGTGTTATAGCCTTTTATAAACTTTTATCAGTTTATCCACTTAATAAATAAAGGTTGTTTTAGCACCTATTAAATGCAGGACAATATCAGGAGCTGAACATGAAGGAGTGAAGAATGAAACAGTCACTTTTATAGTTGGAGGTTTTTGCATTCAGTATTTATTGAGCACCTCCCTCCCTGTGCAGAAGGACTGGGCATGGGTAGATGAATAAGATATGCCCTGTGCTGTGTCATGAGTACAAGTAGAGTGCTAGGGACATCGAGAGAAAGGAGACCCTAGAGAGAATACTGGAGCTGGACTTTGAGGGATGATTAGAAGTCCATCAAACAAAGTATATTCATATATATTAACAGTTCCTTTAATTCCAATCTCAACTCTATGAGTGTCAAATAAATAGCACATGTTAGAGGTGAGCTTTTTAGGGTATATTTTGAGCTATCCATCAAGATGAGTAAAAGGCTAGTTTGGTAGATCTGTCAATCCTTGTATTCCTCTTCCTAATTTCACTGCTTTGTTTGAAGTATGTCTTTTTATTTAGCTCTTGGTGGAAGAACAAAGGTATTCCTTGAGAATATTGATTTTTCAAGAGTGTGAAGGTGTGAGGTGTTGTGTTTGCCAAACAAAATACATGATTTCTAACACATTATGACTAATTCAGGCAAATATATTCTTTAAAGATAAGTCTTCATTTCATTCTGTCTCTATAGAGGTGGATTCAGTAAACAGGTTAAAATAAACATCCTCTGTCAACTAATTTTTCAACAATGTTTTAAAGCGTGGCAAACATTCCTTTTTGACAAAAAAGCTTTCAGTGTCTCAGACGCCAATGAATATGAATGCACAAGAAAAACTTTTTTACTTAGATTCATAGTGTTTGATATTCATATACGCTAAAGGATTTAAAATTTAGCTGAATTTAAAACTAACAGTCAACATTTTAAAATGAATTATTACTCCCCAAATTAAGTGCTTTAGTTTGCATATCATGCATTGTGCTTCCTAAGAAAACAGGCATTTTATTTTCTACTTAATTATCTACTTCTTCCTGTTGATCAGTGTTGATAGGTAATCAAAAATGAGTCAAATTTTTAAAGGAATCTCCATATTGTTTTCCACAGTGGTTGTATCAGTTTACATTCTCACCAATAGTGCAGGAGGGTTACCTTTTCATCACACCCTTTCCAGTTACTGGGCATATACCCTGAGAAATACATAATTCAAGAAGAGACATGTACCACAGTTCATTGCAGCACTATTTACAATAGCCAGGATATGGAAGCAACCTAAATGTCCATCGACAGATGAATTGATAGAGAAGATGTCGCACATATATACTATGGAATATTACTCAGCCATAAAAAGAAACAAGACTGAGTTATTTGTAGTGAGGTGGATGGACCTAGAGGCTGTCATACAGAGTGAAGTAAGTCAGAAGAGAAAAACAAATACCGTATGCTAACACATATATATGGAATCTTAAAAAAAAAAAAAAAGGTACTGATGAACCTTGTTGCAGGTCAGGAATAAAGATGTGGACATAGAGAATAGACTTGAGGATACGTGGTGGGAGGGGGAAGCTGGGGCGAAGTGAGAATAGCTTTGACATATATACACTACCGAATGTAAAATAGTTAGCTAGTGGGAAGCAGCAGCATAGCACAGGGAGATCAACTCAGTGTTTGCAATAACCCAGAGGGGTGGGATAAGGAGGATGGGAGAGAGGCTCAAGAGAGAGGGGATATGGGGACATATGTATGCATATGGCTGATTCACTTTGTTGCACAACAGAAACGAACACAGTATTGTGAAGCAATTATACTCCAATAAAGATCTACTTAAAAAAAATGAGTCAAGGACACCCTGCTTTGGTATCCATGCAAATAGGATTCAATTATGTCCAATGAGTTTCCAAAACTTGCATAAGTCATTAATCTGAAAAACATGAAAATTAATGCCAGGGAATTTGGAGATGATGCCAAAGACATTTTAAAATTAATCCCATTTAAACTTCAATTATTAATACTCAGAATATGCCTAATGCAACTAATTTCAACTTTGAAACATAATTTATACAATAAAAATACTTGTTAACTTCATTATTTTATTTCTAGTATAATTTTGACTAAAAGTTAACATTCCTTTAGATTAAAATATAACTATATTAGACAGCAAATGGGACTCAAATTAAATATGCCAATAAAGTATGCCTAATTTATCTCATTAAATGTTTTGCTCCCCTCCAATTCATGTTTTGTTTGTGAACATGTAAGTAGAGGCTCATTCTCTACATGCATGGAGCAATTTCTTCCATTTATTTGGAAAAGGTTTAGCTGTACCAGTCCACACAATTACATAATTATTTATCTTATGCCTTCAAATATTTAAAAATTTTATTTATCAGTATCAAAGGCCAGTTGATCATCCATTAAATTCAAGGCCCTATACAAGTCATTGGGTATTGAAACATGTCAGCAATCTATGAACTTGATAAGCTCATAATATGTAAAATATATTTTATTTGTATTGACAATTATCACTATAGGGAATTGATCACTTATGATGCTAAATGTTTATTTCTTCCTTTTTATAGATGAAATAATCAATTATATTTATACACACATTCTCTTCTCCCATTTTTTATAATCCCTCTTACATTAGTCTCTCTGTCCTATCACTCCACCAAAAATGCCCTTGTCTGTATTAACAATGATCTCCACCTTACCAAATCTACTGTTGAATTGTCAAGCCTCATCTTTCTTGACCCAGCTGCAGCATATGACACAGTATTTCTTTAAAATACTTTATTCAGTTCATTTGTATTCCAAGCCTTCAGATTTTCCTGAGTTTTTCTGTAATCCTCTGGCTGAGTCTTCCACATCTCCCTGACTACTAACTGTTAAGATGATGCAGTTCTTTCAGTTCCTAAACTTTTTTTTTGTTTCTCTTTCTATATTCACCCCCTTGGTTATTTTATTTACTGTTATGGTATACATACATATACATATATACATTTGATGATTCTCAGATTCATATCTCTACTCTTGAACTCCAGCCATGTATTTCAACTATATATTTAATATCTCCACTTTTCTGTCTAGTAGAAGTTTCAGTCTTACCAGGTTCATAGTAAGCTTTTGTTGTTTTCTTTTACCTTCCCCTCAAAGAAGCCCTCCAATTGTCTCCCTTGTCAGTAAATGACAACTTGATCCTTCTATTTCATCTAGTAAATTCCTTGGAAACATCCTTGACATTAAGGTTTCTCTCAAATGTCACATCTAATCAATCGATTAGCTATACCTGTCTTTAATAAAAACATGCAAAATCTGAACTTTTCCTATCTCCTCTATTTCTACACATCTGGTCTAAAATGGAATCATCTTTCTTCAGAATTTTTGCAATTTGTTTCACTCTACTTTAATCTCCATCCTCTATTATGTTCTACTTTCAAATCAGTTAAGAGTTATTCTTCTAAAATTTAGTCAGATGATGTTGCTGATCTACTTAAAAGCCTCAGGTGGCTCTAGAGTTCATTCAGTTAAAACCAAAGCCCCTTCAGTGACCTCAACTTCTCCCACTCTGCGTCAACATCACTCTTCTCCAACCTCACACTAGGCTTACTCCTACCAGACATATACCACCTGTGTATTGGCTCTGTCCTTTCTGCCTGGAATGCTTATCCCCAGATATCAACATGCTCTACTCCTTACTTCCTTCAGGTCTCTGCTCAATGTCTGGCTGAACCAGAGTCAAAGATAAATGAAGCCAGCAGTAGTTAAAGTGGTAAGGATATACTTCAATCAGTAAAAGACTATTGCAATAGGGAATGGAGTCCAGAGTGAACTGATATTAGCTTTGATTTGTACACAGTTGACTGAGCATTTCAAAGGGAGAATGGGGGCAAAGGTGGTGATGGTGGTGAAAGGGCCCTCAGCAGAGTCAAGGAAGTTAAAAATTACAAACAAAAAAAATGGAAGGAGGGGTCAGTCTATGTGAAACTCCTCTGGGTTTGCTAACTGATGTTTCTAAAGTTTAGACTCCCACCTGCTCACAGAGGCTGGAAAACAGGGTCACACTCTTCAGGTGTTGGTTGGAAGGAGCAGTAAATTCTTTTAGTAACATTGAGTTTTCTTAGGCAGGCACTTTAAGAGGGGCTAGAGTCACCAAAGGGATTAGGCTTGAGACTGTTAGAAGGTATGTTAGTGTTTCGTTTAAGCATTTAGACGCCAAGGTTGAGGCTTAGTCAAGAAGGGGGCTCAGAGGAACCTGGCTAGAGTTTGGTGAATAAGATAATCTTGCCAGCAGTGCTGTCTTTAGTCTAGGGATGATTACTATCCACTACTGAAGCAAGATACTTCTGAAAATTCTACCCCCTAAAGTTTCTACCTGGAAACTCTCTCAAGGCATGGGAAACCATTGGACTCACCTCATTTTTCTCCAGCAAGTCATGGATCACTGTCCTTAAGTTTCAGATATCCTATCTTGAAACTATTATTTTGTATGCCCTGTGTTTGTGTATATTTGTCTCAGAGGGGAGGGTAAATCCAGTTCCTGTTAGTCCATCTTTGTTATATTCCTTGTTCTTAAATCTCTTCCATGTGATATTACTATAGCCAGTTCAGCATTCTTTTGATTTGACATCTGCATGATATATTATTCCACCTTTTGGTTTTACACTTCTGTGAAAAACCACCCATGCCTAAGCCCCGCCCCCACAACCAAGGCCTTTTCCTGGATTTTTTTTTTCTCCTCTTTTGTGCTGTCATGGTTCTGTTTTACCTTCTGGCTGTTGTTTCATCTATATTTTTGTTTTTTCCTTTTTTCTAATATATCTGTTAGTTTTCTAATCTTGTTTTATTTTTTACTCTTTGTTATTGTTCTGCTCCATTTTTTTCCCTGCCACCTCATGTGCTTTGTGAGATCTTGGTTCATGAGATGGGAGTCAGGCCTGGTGCTTCTGCTGTGGGAGCTCAGAGTCCAAACCACTGGACTAACAGAGAACCTCGGACCCCAGGAAATATTCATCAGAGTGAGGTCTCCTGGAGGTCCTCTTTTCAGCAGCAAGACCCAGCTCTACCCAACAGCCTAAAAATTCCAGTACAGGAAGCCTCAGACCAAAAAACCAGTAAGACAGGATCACAATCCCACCCATCAAAAAAAAAAAAAAAAGAGATGACAAAAAAATATGTCACAGATGAAGGAGCAAGCTTAAAACCTACAAGACCAAATATATGAAGAGGAAATATGCAACCTACCTGAAAAGGAATACGGAGTAATGATAGTAAAGATGATCCAGAATCTTAGAAATACAATGGAGGCACGAATCAAGAAAATACAAGAAATGTTTAACAAAGATGTAGAAGAACTAAAGAACAAACAAACAGAGATGAACAACAAAATAACTGAAAAGAAAAGTATACTAGAAGATATTAATAACAGAATAACTTGAGGCAGAAGGACAATGACATGAGCTGGAAGACAGAATGGTGGAAATAACTGCCTTGGAACAGAATAAAGTAAAAAGGATGAAAAGAAATGAAGATAGCCTAAGAGGCCTCTGGGACAACATTAAACGCACCAATATTTGAATTATAGGAGTGTCAGAAGAAGAAGAGAAAAAGAAAAGGTCTGAGAAAATATTCAAAGACATTAAAGTGGAAAACTTCCTTAACATGGGAAAGGAAATATTCACCCAACTCCAGGAAGTGTACAGTCCCAAATAGGATAAACTCTAGGAGAAACACACCAAGATACATAATAATCAAACTAACAAAAATTAAATTCAAAGAAAAAATAAAAAAGCAGCAAGGGAAAAGCAAAAAATAACATACAAAGGAATCCCCATAAGGTTATCAGCTGATTTTCAGCTGAAACTCTGCAGGCCAGAAGGGAGTGGCAGGATATACTTAAAATGATGAAAGGGGAAAAACTACAACCAAGATTACTCTACCCAGCAAGGATTTCATTCAGATTCGACAGAGAAATCAAAAGCTTTACAGACAAGCAAAAGCTAAGAGAATTCAGCACCAAACCAGCTTTACAACAAATGCTAAAGGAACTTCTCTAGGTGGGAAACACAAGAGAAGGAAAAAACCCACAAAAACAAACCCAAAACAATTAAGAAAATGGTAATAGGAACATAAAAATCAATAATAACCTTGTATATAAATGTATTAAATGCTCCAACTAAGAGACACAGACTGACTGAATGGATACAAAACAAGACCCATATGTATGCTGTCTAAAGACACCAAATTCAGACATAGGGACACACAGAGACTGAAAGTGACAGGATGGAAAAAGATATTCCATGCAAATGGAAATCAAAAGAAAGCTGGAGTAGCAATACTCATATCAGATAAAATAGACTATAAAATAAAGACTGTTACAAGAGATAAGGAAAGACACTACATAATGATCAAGGAATCTATCCAAGAAGAAGACATAACAATTATAAATGTTTATGAACCCAACATAGGAGCACATCAATACATAAGGCAAATACTAACAGCCATAAAAGGGGAAATTGACAGTAACACAATAATAGTAGGGGACTTTAACACCCCACTTACAACAATGGACAGATTGTCCATACAGAAAATAAATAAGCAAACACAAGCTTTAAGTGACATTATAAACCAGATAGATTTAATTGATATATAGGACATGCTACCTGAAAGTGGCAGAATACACTTTCTTCTCAAGTGCACATGGAACATTCTACAGGATAGATGACATCTTCAGTCACAAATCAAGTCTTGGAAAATTTAAGAAAATTGAAATTGTATCAAGCATTTTTTTTGACCACAATGCTGTGAGATTAGAAATCAATTACAAGAATAAAACTGTAAAAAGCACAAATACATGTAGGCTAAACAGTGTGCTACTAAATAACCAACAGATCACTGAATAAATCAAAGAAGAAATCAAAAATTACATAAAACAAATGACAATGAAAACACAATGACCAAAAACCTATGGAATGCAGCTAAAGCAGTTCTAAGGGGGAAGTTTTTAACAATCCAATCTCACCTCAAGAAAAAAGAAAAATCTCAAATAAACAATCTAACCTTACACCTAAAGCAACTAAAGAAAGAAGAACAAAGGAAACCCAAAGTCAGTAGAAGGAAAGAAATCATAAAGGGTAGAGCAGAAATAAATGAAATGGAAATGAAAACAATAATAGCAAAGATCAATAAAACTAAAAGTTGGTTCGTTGAGAAGATAAACAAAATTGATAAACCTTTAGCCAGCTCATCATGAAAAAAAGGCAGAGGATGCAAATCAATAAAATTAGAAATGAAAAAGGAGAGATCACAAATGACACTGCAGAAACAGAAAGGATTATAAGAGACTAATATAAACATCTATATGCCAATAAATTGGACAACCATGAAGAAATGGACAAATTCTTGGAAAGGTACAATTTTCCAAGACTGAACCAGGAAGAATTAGAAAATATAAACAGACCTATCACAAGTAATGAAATTGAAACTGTAATTTAAAATCTTCCAACAAAAAAAGCCCAGGACCAGGTGGCTTCACAGATGAATTCTATCAAACGTTTAGAGAAGAGCTAAGACCTATCCTTCTCAACTCTTCCAAAAATTGCAGAGGGAGGAATACTCCCTAATTCATTCTATGAGGCCACTATCACCCTGATACCAAGAGCAGACAAAGATATTGCAAATAAAGAAAATTACAGACCAATATCACTGATAAATATACGTGCAAATATCCTCAACAAAATACTAGGAACAGAATGTAACAATACACTAGAAGGATCATACACCATGATCAAATGGGGTTTATCTCAGGAATGCAAGGATTCTTCAATATATGCAAATCAATCAATGTGTCACACCATATTAACAAATTAAGGAATAAAAAACATACGATCATCTCAAGATGCAGAAAAAGCTTTTGACAAAATTCAACACCTATTTATGAGAAAATCTCCCCAGAAAGTGGGCATAGAGGGAACATACCTCAACACAATGATGGCCATATATGAGAAACCCACAGCAAACCACATTCTCAATGGTGAAAAACTGAAAGCATTTCCACTAAGATTAAGAACAAGACAAGGATGTCTGTCCACTCTCACCACACTTATTCAACATAGTTTTGGAAGTCATAGCCACAAAAATCAGAGAATAAAAAGAAATGAAAGGAATACAAATTGGAAAAGAAGTAAAACTGTCACTGTTAGCAGATGACATGATACTATACACAGATAAACCTAAAGATATCACTAGAAAAATACTAGAGCTAATCAATGAATCTGGTAAAGTTGCAGGATACAAAATTAATGCACAGAAATCTCTTGCTTTCCTATACACAAACAAAAAATAATCAGAAAGAGAAATTAAGGAAACAATCCCATTTTCCATTGCAACAAAGAGAATAAAACACCTGGGAATAAACCTACCTAAGGAAGCAAAAGACTTGTACTTAGAAAACTCTAAAACAATGATGAAAAAAAATCAAAGATGATATAAATACATGGAGAAATACACCATGTTCTTGGATTGGAAGAATCAATATTGTGAAAGTGACTATACTACCCAAAACAATCTACATATTCAATGCAATCCCTAACAAACTACCAATGGCATTCTTCACAGAATTAGAACAAAAAACCTGACAATTCATATGGAAACACAAAAGACCCCAAATGGCCAAAGCAGTCTTGAGAAAGAAAAACGGAGCTGGAAGAATCAGGCTCCCTGACTTCAAACTATACTACAAAGCTACAGTAATCAAGACAGTATGGTACTGGCACAAAAACAGAAATATAGATCAATGGTACAGACCTGAAAGCCCAGAGATAAAACCACTCATATATGGTCACCTAATTTATGACAAAGGAGGCAAGAACTTACAATGGAGGAAAGACAGCCTCTTCAATCAGTGGTACTGGGAAAACTGGAGAGCTACATGTAAAAGAGTGAAGCTAGAACACTACCTAACACTATACATAAAAATAAACTCAAAATGGATTAAAGACCTAAATGTAAGACTGGACACTATAAAACTGTTAGAGGAAAACATAGGCAAAACACACTATTATATAAAACACAGCAAGATCTTTTTTGATCCACTTCCTAGAGTAATGAAAATAAAAACAAAAGTAAACAAATGGGACCTAATTAAACTTAAAAGCTTTTGCACAGATAAGGAAACCATAAAGAAGATGAAAATACAACCCTCAGAATGGGAGAAAATATTTGCAAATGAAACAACAGACAAAGGATTAATCTCCAAAATATACAAACAGTTCACAGAGCTCAATATCAAAAAACAAACAACCCAATTAAAAAATGGGCAGAAGATGTAAATAGTCATTTCACCAAAGAAGACATACAGATGGCCACCAGGCACATGAAAAGATGGTCAACATCGTTAACCATTAGAGAAATACAAATCCAAACTACAATGAGGTATCACCTCACACTGGTCAGAATGGCCATCATCAAAAAATCTACAAACAATAAATGCTGGAGAGAGTGTAGAGAAAATGGAACCCTTTTACACTGTTGGTGGGAATGTAAATTGATACAGCCACTATGAAGAACAGTACAGAGGTTCCTTAAAAAACTAAACATAGAGCTACCATATGACACAGCAATCCCACTACTGGGCATATACCCTGAGAAAACCATAATTCAAAAGGACACATGTGCCCCAGTGTTCACTGCAGCACTATTTGCAATAGCCAGGACATGGAAACTGCCTAAATGTCCAATGACAGATGAATGGATAAAGAAGATGTGGTACATATATACAATGGAATATCACTCAGTGATAAAAAAGGAACAAAATTGGGTCATTTGTAGACATGTGGATGGACCTAGAGTCTGTCATACAGAGTGAAGTAAGCCAGAAATAAAAAAACAAATATCATATATTTATGCATATATGTGGAATACAGAAAAATGGTACAGATGAACCTATTTGCAGGGCAGGAATATAGACGTAGATGTAGAGAATGGACATGTGGACACAGGGGGTGAAGGGGAGGGTGGGACAAATTGGGAGATTAGATAAATACACTACCATGTGTAAAATAGATAGCTAGTGGGAGCTTGCTGTATAGCACAGGGAGCTCAGCTTGGTGCTCTGTGACAACCTAGATGGGTGGGACTGGGGCAGGTGAGAGGGAGGTCCTAGAGGGGTGGGGATATAGATATACATATAGCTGATTCACTTCATTGTACAGCAGAAACTAACACAACATAGTAAAGCAATTATACTCCATTAAAAAAAATAAAATTGGTCTCTTGTAGAGAGTATATAGCTGTTACATATCCCCCCCCCCCCGAATCTGGAAATTTTTGCCTTTTAATTTACATGTTTTAAACCTTGTTGGTATTTTTGAATATATATTTGTCATTTTTTTAAAGTCATTTTCTACTTGCTCCATGAATTCTGTGTAGTTGTTCATTTCTTTCTGCCTTGTTTTGAATAAGTTGATTTTTATTCAATGGTTTCATTTTATTTCTACTCTAGGCTGATTAGTTAGAACACTGTTTAATTTTTTTTAGTTATTGCCTTAGGGTTTACAATATACATCTTTAGTTTATTACCACCCAACTTTAAAAAGACATTATACTACCTTGTTCACAATATAGAAAACTTACTTTTTAAACTCTGTCTCCCATTGTTTTCATTGAGTGTGACAACATTTTTATTTATATTCATTAAGAATATATTTGCAACTTAAAAAATCAAATATCATTTCAAATAATTAGGGAGAGGAAAAATATCTTTTATATTTACCTTCATTTTAATCATTTTTGAAATCATTATTTGTGTAGATTCAAATATCTGGTACTCTCTTTGTTCTGCCTAAATAACATTTTCACATGCACATTATGCAAGTTTACTGACAACTCTGTTAGATTTTTTTTTATCTTAAAAGTATGTATTTCACTTTCATTTAAAAATAATTAATAGACTTTATTTTTAGAATAGTTTTATATTTCAAGAATAATTGCAAAAATACTACAATGAGTTCTTATGTATTGCATACCCAGTTTCTCCTCATTAACATATTACATTACTGTAGTATATTGGGTACAATTAATGAACCAATATCAATACAGTATTATTAAACAAAGTCCATAGTTTATTCATATCTTCTTAGTTTTTACCTAATGCCCTTCTCTGTTTCAGGATTCATTGCAGAATATCCAGAATATCGCAATGCATTTAGTTGTCATATCCCCTTGGTTGTGACTTTTTTTTTCAGATTTTTCTTGTTTTTGATGACCTTAAAAGTTTCAAGGAATATTGGTCTCTTTTTTTCTTCTATGGGAAGTAAAAGACTTTTGTTTCAGAATATGAATATATATATGTATATATATCATGAAGTATATATCACATATTTTATTTCAGAATATATACAAAAATATAATGAAGTAAGCACTCTAAACCTTTAAAATTAAAGTATTTGAATATGAAAAGCAATGTCTTCATTCATTGGAAACATACTGAAAATTATACATAGTGTAGTTGATAGAGCATATGTTAAAGTTGATAGGATAATATATGTCGGGTGATATAATTTGTCTTTAACGATGGAATGAAATAAACCTAGAGTTATGCCTTTAAACATTCCTTATATAATCCCTGAGAAACTACTATACAAAGGATGTTAAATAATGTTATGATATATAATATATGCTCTCAAGTCCTTCACATATAGTCTAAAAGAGGAAATATACATTGACCTATGATTATAACAGAGTATAGTGATTCCACATTAGAAGTTAAGTACAAAATATAGTGACAACCCGAAGGAGGAAGTAACCAACTTTATCTGAGGTGAAAGAATCAAGATTAAACTTTAAGGTCTTGAAGGATAGATAGTTGGTTATTAGGCAAAAAGTGAATGAGTATTTAATGCAGAACATGCAGCTTGTACAGAGTGAAGTACAATGTGTTTGAAAAATCATAGGTAGTTTGTTGGAACCATATTAGTGAATTTGGATTTTAACACCATTAGGTGTTGAAGTATTGAATAATTTTAGTAGGGGATTGCATAGTTGATTTACTCTTCAGGAAGTCCACTAATGGAAGATGACTGGGAGGTAAAAGACACTAGAAAGGAGAGCTCCCAGGAGCCAAGTGCGGTATTCCAAGGAAAAGATGTAAAAAAGCCTGAACTAGAGCCCTGGTGCTGGGAATCAACAGATGAAGATAGATGTGAATCTCCTTAAAGCTCCTTAAAAGGTAAAACTGCCAGGACTCAGTACTTTATTAATTGTGTAAAGCTGAAAAAAATAATCTAAGATAACACCCAAGTTTGTCTCAAACTGAATGGTTGGTAGTTCTAATAATTAAGAGAAGGGACCTGGGAGAAGTAAAAGGGGGAGGAATAAGAGACATAAGATGGAAAATAATGAGTTAGATTTTTGATGTGAAACACTCAGCTCATGTGAGGTTGACATTGTGTATACAAGCCTGAAGAGCTGATGCAGAGTCAGGATTAAACATATAGCCTTAAACTCTTACAGAAGTTACCTATTTCAGTCTCCTATCTGATGTGTTCATATTCTCTACCTTAGCTCAGTTTACCTTACCTATGTAGGTGAGCATTTGCTATCTAGTTTCAGTCCCAATGCTGTTGAATGGCTAGAGCTAGAAGACACAATAGCACATTGGAAAGTGATTTTTGAAGCACTTTTTTTTCAAAGTTGGAGAAGGGAGATCACTAGACTTTCTGTTCATCCATTGTTTCTAATTTCATCTACCAGTGACACCTGAAGCTCTGAGGAATAGAGGTGTCAGGATTTATTAAGCATAAGAAGACATGATGCTATGACAGCTCTATATCAACTTTTAGCAGGTATGTTGCTGCCCTGTAAGCTGGAGCTACACACGATTTGGTTCTCTCCCAAGTAGAAAGCACATTAAGCAATTTTCAGACTTGGGCAGATGGTCGTGTTGATTACAACATTCAGTTTCCATGCCAGTCTCTCATTGTTGTGACCTAATTTGCTGGCCAGCATGCCCTTGCTGCAACTCTGGATTCCTGATCCTCTTCCTGTATCCTCCTCTTTCAGTTTCTATGAATTTCCAAATGTTTTGTTTTCTGCTTTGTTTCTCTGAGTTTGTGTGCTCTGTATTCATGCCATCCTTCCCTAAACTGACCTAGAGAACATGGTGCTCACCTATACCTAGTCTCCACTGCAGTACTCAGATACTGCCTAGCAGACAAGCGCTCACTAGGTCAGTTCCCTACTCAGGCCACACCCCATGATATAACTATGATACCAGTTCTAACAGAAGCTGAAACTAGATGGTAGTGAAGAATGGGAATATGAGTGCAGTAATGTCAGTTGTTAGAGCCACAATTGCTTCTGGGTCACCACATTTCTATTTCATTTTTCATATTGCCCATGGAAGTATTCAGATCTACTTCTTTTGTCTAATATATAATTTTCCAGAAAAAAAAAAATCTACTACCTCTAAGAGAAATTATCTGCAGAAGTCATCGTATGAGTTGAGAGAGGTCTGACCCCTAGGGGAATACATTCCAAGTTATATTAATAAAATTGCAAATATAAAATGCAGAGGGCTTCCCTGGTGGCACAGTGGTTGGCGGTCCGCCTGTCGATGCAGGGGACGCGGGTTTGTGCCCCGGTCCGGGAGGGTCCCGCATGCCGCGGAGCGGCTGGGCCCGTGGACCATGGCTGCTGGGCCTGCGCGTCCAGAGCCTGTACTCCACAGCGGAAGAAGCCACAGCGGTGAGAGGCCCGCATACTGCCAAAGGAAAAAAAAAAATGCAGAAATCCATAAACCCAGAAGTTTGATTTGGTATAGTAATATCATCAGAGTCACCTGTGGGTATATATTATACTGTATTATTAGTTAAATTATAAAATTTTGCTGAACATACATGCAATGCAGGATATTACCTTCTTACTCAGACATTCCTCTCACTTAACTTCTTTCTATGTCCATCATATTTAGCTTTTCCTAAAGTTTTTGGTTTTCCTAGTGTCCCTCTTCCTAAATTTTGCTCCAAATTAAATATAAGATGTAACACAGAAGGGGGGACCTTGAAGATGGCGGAAGAGTAAGACGCGGAGATCGCTTTCCTCCCCACGGATACACCAGAAATACATCTACACGTGGAACAATTCTTACAGAACACCTACTGAAGGCTGGCAGAAGACCTCAGACCTCCCAAAAGGCAAGAAACTCCCCACGTACCTGGGTAGGGCAAAAGAAAAAAAGAAAAAACAGAGACAAAAGAATAAGGACGGAACCTGCACCAGTGGGAGGGAGCTGTGAAGGAGGAAAAGTTTCCACACACTAGGAAGCCCCTCAGCGAGCGGGGACTGCGGGAGGCGGAGGGGGGAGCTTCGGAACCGCGGAGTAGTGCACAGCGACGGGTGCGGAGGGCAAAGCGGGGAGATTCCCGCACAGAGGATCTGTGCCGACCGGCACTCACCAGACCGAGAGGCTTGTCTGCTTACCCGCCGGGGCGGGCGGGGCTGCGAGCTGAGGCTCGGGTTCCAGTTTTGGACGGAGCGCAGGGATAGGACTGGGGTTGGCGGCTTGAACATAGCCTGAAGGGGTTAGTGCACCACGACTAGCCGGGAGGGAGTTCGGGGAAAAACCTGCACCTGCCGAAGAGGCAAGAGACTTTTTCTTCCCTCTTTGTTTCCTGGTGCGCGAGGAGAGGGGTTTAAGAGCGCTGCTTAAAGGAACTCCAGAGACGGGCGCGAGCCGCGGCTTAAAGCGCGAACCCCAGAGACGGGCGCGAGCCGCGGCTAAAAGCGCGGACCCCAGAGACGGGCGGGAGACGCTAAGGCTGCTGCTGCCGCCACCAAGGGGCCTGTGTGCGAGCACAGGTCACTCTCCACACCCCTCTTCCGTGGAGCCTGTGCAGCCCGCCACTGCCAGGTTCCCGGGAACCAGGGACAACTTCCCCGGGAGAACGCACGGCGGGCCTCAGGCTGGTGCAACGTCACGCCGGCCTCTGCCGCAACGTCACGCCGCCTCTGACGCCGCAGGCCCGCCCCGCACGCAGTGCCCCTCCTCCCCCCCCCTCACCCCCGGCCTGAGTGAGCCAGAGCCCCCGAATCAGCGGTCCCTTTAACCCTGTCCTGTCTGAGCAAAAAACAGACGCCCTCCAGCGACCTACACGCAGAGGCAGGGCCAAATCCAAAGCTGAGCTCCTGTGAGCTGTGAGAACAAAGAAGAGAAAGGGAAATCTCTCCCAGCAGCCTCAGAAGCAGCGGATTAAAGCTCCACAATCAACTTGATATACCCTGCATCTGTGGAATACCTGAATAGACAAGGAATGATCCCAAATTGAAGAGGTGGAATTTAGGAGCGAGATCTATGATTTTTTTCCCTTTTCCTCTTTTTGTGAATGTGTATGTGTATGCTTATGTGTGAGATCTTGTCTGTATACTCTTGCTTCCACCATTTGTCCTAGGGCTCTATCCGTCCATGGTTTTTTAAAAAAAATTTTTTTTTCTCAATAATTAATTTTAATTGTAATAACTTTATTATACTTTACCTTCGTTCCTTCTTTCTTTCTTTCTTTCCTTCCGTCCTTCCCTCCTTTAGACAACGAATAACCCCAAATTGAGGAGGTGGTCTCTGAGAGCAAGATTTATGATTTTTCCCCCTTTACCTCTTTTTGTGAAGGTGTATGTGTATGCTTCTGTGTAAGATTTTCTCTGTATAGCTTTGCTTCCAACATTTGTCCTAAGCTTCTATCCGTCCCTTTTTTTTTTCTAAATATTTTTTAATTCAATAACTATATTATACTTTATTTTATTTTTACTGTATCTTCTTTCTTTCTGTCTTTTTTCCTTCTTTCCCTCCTTCCTTCCTTCCTTCCTTCCTCCCTCCCTCCCTCCTTTCTTTCCTTCTTGGCTTCTTTCTTCCTTCCTTCCTTTCCTCCTTTCCTTCTTTCTTTCCTCATACTTCTACTAATTCTCTCTACTTTTTCTCCCTTTTATTCTGAGCCGTGTGGATGAAAGGCTCTTGGTGCTCCAGCCAGGAGTCAGGGCTCTGCCTCTGAGGTAGGAGAGCCAACTTCAGGACACTGGTCAACAAGAGACCTCCCAGCTCCACATAATATTAAATGGTGGAAATCTCCCAGTGACCTCCATCTTAACACCAGCACCCAGCTTCACTCAACGACCAGCAAGCCACAGTGCTAGACAACCTATGCCAAACAACTAGCAAAACAGGAACACAACCCCACCCATTAGCAGAGAGGCAGCCTAAAATCATAATAAGGCCACAGACACCCCAAAACACACCACCAGACGTGAACCTGCCCACTAGAGAGACAAGATCCAGCCTCATCCACCACAACACAGGCACTAGTCCCCTCCACCAGGAAGCCTACACAACCCACTGAAACAACCTTAGCCACTGGAGACAGACATCAAAAACAACGGGAACTACGAACCTGCAGCCGGCAAAAAGGAGACCCCAAACACAGTAAGATAAGCAAAATGAGAAGACAGAAAAACACACAGCAGATGAAGGAGCAAGATAAAAATGCACCAAACCTAACAAATGAAGAGGAAATAGGCAGTCTACCTGAAAAAGAATTCAGAATAATGATAGTAAGGATGATCCGAAATCTTGGAAGTAGAATGGACAAAATGCAAGAAACAGTTAACAAGGACCTAGAAGAAATAAAGATGAAACAAGCAATGATGAACAACGCAATAAATGAAATTAAAAGTACTCTAGATGGGATCAATAACAGAATAACTGAGGCAGAAGAACGGATAAGTGACCTGGAAGATAAAATAGTGGAAATAACTACTGCAGAGCAGAATAAAGAAAAAAGAATGAAAAGAACTGAGGACAGTCTCACAGACCTCTGGGACAACATTAAATGCACCAACATTCGAATTATAGGGGTTCCAGAAGAAGAAGAGAAAAAGAAAGGGACTGAGAAAATATTTGAAGAGATTATAGTTGAAAACTTCCCTAATATGGGAAAGGAAATAGTTAATCAAGTCCAGGAAGCACAGAGAGTCCCATACAGGATAAATACAAGGAGAAATACGCCAAGACACATATTAATCAAACTGTCAAAAATTAAATACAAAGAAAGCATATTAAAAGCAGCAAGGGAAAAACAACAAATAACACACAAGGGAATCCCCATAAGGTTAACAGCTGATCTCTCAGCAGAAACCCTACAAGCCAGAAGGGAGTGGCAGGACATACTGAAAGTGATGAAGGAGAAAAACCTGCAACCAAGACTACTCTACCCAGCAAGGATCTCATTCAGATTTGATGGAGAAATTAAAACCTTTACAGACAAGCAAAAGCTGAGAGAGTTTAGCACCACCAAACCAGCTTTACAACAAATGCTAAAGGAACTTCTCTAGACAAGGAACACAAGAGAAGGAAAAGACCTATAATAACGAACCCAAAACAATATAGAAAATGGGAATAGGAACATACATATCGATAATTACCTTAAATGTAAATGGACTAAATGCTCCCACCAAAAGACACAGATTGGCTGAATGGATACAAAAACAAGACCCTTATATATGCTGTCTACAAGAGACCCACTTCAGACCTAGAGACACATACAGACTGAAAATAAGGGGATGGAAAAAGATATTCCATGCAAATGGAAACCAAAAGAAAGCTGGAGTAGCAATTCTCATATCAGACAAAATAGACTTTAAAATAAGGACTATTACAAGAGACAAAGAAGGACACTACATAATGATCAAGGGATCGATCCAAGAAGAAGATATAACAATTGTAAATATTTATGCACCCAACATAGGAGCACCTCAATACATAAGGCAAATACTAACAGCATAAAAGGGGAGATCGACAGTAACACATTCATAGTAGGGGACTTTAACACCCCACTTTCACCCATGGACAGATCATCCAAAATGAAAATAAATAAGGAAACACAAGCTTTAAATGATACATTAAACAAGATGGACTTAATTGATATTTATAGGACACTCCATCCAAAAACAACAGAATACACATTTTTCTCAAGTGCTCATGGAACATTCTCCAGGATACATCATATCTTGGGTCACAAATCAAGCCTTGGTAAATATAAGAAAATTGAAATTGTATCAAGTATCTTTTCTGACCACAACGCCATGAGACTAGATATCAATTACAGGAAAAGATCTGTAAAAAATACAAACACATGGAGACTAAACAATACACTACTTAATAATGAAGTGATCACTGAAGAAATCAAAGAGGAAATAAAAAAATACCTAGAAACAAATGACAATGGAGACACATCGACCCAAAACCTATGGGATGCAGCAAAAGCAGTTCTAAGGGGGAAGTTTATAGCAATACAAGCCCACCTTAAGAAGCAGGAAACATCTCGAATAAACAACCTAACCTTGCACCTCAAGCAATTAGAGAAAGAAGAACAAAAAAACCCCAAAGCTAGCAGAAGGAAAGAAATCATAAAAATCAGATCAGAAATAAATGAAAAAGAAATGAAGGAAACGATAGCAAAGATCAATAAAACTAAAAGCTGGTTCTTTGAGAAGATAAACAAAATAGATAAACCACTAGCCAGACTCATCAAGAAAAAAAGGGAGAAGACTCAAATCAATAGAATTAGAAATGAAAAAGGAGAAGTAACAACTGACACTGCAGAAATAAAAAAAATCATGAGAGATTACTACAAGCAACTCTATGCCAATAAAATGGACAATCTGGAAGAAATGGACAAATTCTTAGAAATGCACAACCTGCCAAGACTGAATCAGGAAGAAATAGAAAATATGAACAGACCAATCACAAGCACTGAAATTGAAACTGTGATTAAAAATCTTCCAACAAACAAAAGCCCAGGACCAGATGGCTTCACAGGTGAATTCTATCAAACGTTTAGAGAAGAGATAACACCTATCCTTCTCAAACTCTTCCAAAATATAGCAGAGGGAGGAACACTCCCAAATTCCTTCTACGAGGCCACCATCACCTTGATACCAAAACCAGGCAAAGATGTCACAAAGAAAGAAAACTACAGGCCAATATCACTGATGAACATAGATGCAAAAATCCTCCACAAAATACTAGCAAACAGAATCCAACAGCACATTAAAAGGATCGTACACCATGATCAAGTGGGGTTTATTCCAGGAATGCAAGGATTCTTCAATATACGCAAATCTATCGATGTGATAAACCATATTAACAAATTGAAGGAGAAAAAGCATATGATCATCTCAATAGATGCAGAGAAAGCTTTCGACAAAATTCAACACCCATTTATGATAAGAACCCTGCAGAAAGTAGGTATAGAGGGAACTTTCCTCAACATAATAAAGGCCATATATGACAAGCCCACAGTAAACATCATCCTCAATGGTGAAAAACTGAAAGCATTTCCACTAAGATCAGGAACAAGACAAGGTTGCCCACTCTCACCACTCTTATTCAACATAGTTTTGGAAGTTTTAGCCACAGTAATCAGAGAAGAAAAGGAAATAAAAGGAATCCAAATTGGAAAAGAAGAAGTAAAGCTGTCACTGTTTGCAGATGACATGATACTATACATAGAGAATCCTAAAGATGCTACCAGAAAACTACTAGAGCTAATCAATGAATTTGGTAAAGTAGCAGGATACAAAGTTAATGCACAGAAATCTCTGGCATTCCTATATACTGATGATGAAAAATCTGAAAGTGAAATCAAGAAAACACTCCCATTTACCATTGCAACAAAAAGAATAAAATATCTAGGAATAACCCTACCTAAGGAGACGAAAGACCTGTATGCAGAAAATTATAAGACACTGATGAAAGAAATTAAAGATGATACAAATAGATGGAGAGATATACCATGTTCTTGGATGGGAAGAATCAACATTGTGAAAATGACTCTACTACCCAAAGCAATCTACAGATTCAATGCAATCCCTATCAAACTACCACTGGCATTTTTCACAGAACTAGAACAAAAAATTTCGCAATTTGTATGGAAACACAAAAGACCCCGAATAGCCAAAGCAATCTTGAGAACGAAAAAAGGAGCTGGAGGAATCAGGCTCCCTGACTTCAGACTATACTACAAAGCTACAGTAATCAAGACAGTATGGTACTGGCACAAAAACAGAAAGATTGATCAATGGAACAGGATAGAAAGCCCAGAGATAAACCCACGCACATATGGACACCTTATCTTTGATAAAGGTGGCAGGAATGTACAGTGGAGAAAGAACAGCCTCTTCAATAAATGGTGCTGGGAAAACTGGACAGGTACATGTAAAAGTATGAGATTAGATCACTCCCTAACACCATACACAAAAACAAGCTCAAAATGGATTAAAGACCTAAATGTAAGGCCAGAAACTATCAAACTCTTAGAGGAAAACATAGGCAGAACACTCTATGGCATAAATCACAGCAAGATCCTTTCTGACCCACCTCCTAGAGTAATGGAAATAAAAACAAAAATAAACAAATGGGACCTAATGAAACTTCAAAGCTTTTGCACAGCAAAGGAAACCATAATCAAGACCAAAAGACAACCCTCAGAATGGGAGAAAATATTTGCAAATGAAGCAACTGACAAAGGATTAATCTCCAAAATTTACAAGCAGCTCATGCAGCTCAATAACAAAAAAACAAACAACCCAATCCAAAAATGGGCAGAAGACCTAAATAGACATTTCTCCAAAGAAGATATACAGAATGCCAACAAACACATGAAAGAATGCTCAACATCATTAATCATTAGAGAAATGCAAATCAAAACTACAATGAGATATCATCTCACACCAGTCAGAATGGCCATCATCAAAAAATCTGGAAACAATAAATGCTGGAGAGGGTGTGGAGAAAAGGGAACACTCTTGCACTGCTGGTGGGAATGTGAATTGGTTCAGCCACTATGGAGAACAGTATGGAGGTTCCTTAAAAAACTACAAATAGAATTACCATATGACCCAGCAATCCCACTACTGGGCATATATTCAAAAAGAGTCATGTACCAAAATGTTCATTGCAGCTCTATTTACAATAGCCCGGAGATGGAAACAACCTAAGCGCCCATCATCAGATGAATGGATAAAGAAGATGTGGCACATATATACAATGGAATATTACTCAGCCTTAAAAAGAAATGAAATTGAGCTATTTGTAATGAGATGGATAGACCTAGAGTCTGTCATACAGAGTGAAGTAAGTCAGAAAGCAAAAGACAAATACCGTATGCTAACACATATATATGGAATTTAAGGGGAAAAAAAATGTCATGAAGAACCTAGGGGTAAGACAGGAATAAAGACGCAGACCTACTGGAGAACGGACTTGAGGATATGGGTAGGGGGAAGGGTGAGCTTTGACAGGGCGAGAGAGAGTCATGGACATATACACACTAACAAACGTAGTAAGGTAGATAGCTAGGGGGAAGCAGCCGCAAGGCACAGGGATATTAGCTCGGTGCTTTGTGACAGCCTGGAGGGGTGGGATAGGGAGAGTGGGAGGGAGGGAGACGCAAGAGGGAAGACATATGGGAACATATGTATATGTATAACTGATTCACTTTGTTATAAAGCAGAAACTAACACACCATTGTAAAGCAATTATACCCCAATAAAGATGTTTAAAAAAAAAAAAAAAGATGTAACACATATTCCACATTTGAGGTCATTTTTTTCAAAAACATATATAATTAAATTATAGTATTACAAAGTGTTGAGGTATTTAATAGTTTTAGTAGTATTAATAGTTTTAGTATTATCATGTAATTTTCAAAGCATGTTCATACCTTTTCTTTTGTTTGATTCTCACAATGAAAACAGTGAAATCTAGAGAATTAGAGACCACTAGGTCTACTAGGGCTGAATTTTCTGGGGAAAGACATCTGTTAGGCATGTTTCCTGGAAGTCTAAGCCTAGCTGCCTGGAATAAACATACTTGGCTATTCTCTTTTCCTTTCCCCATAATAGGGTCAGTGAAGTGAGATCTTATTTATAGAGGAAAATGGTTCCAGGTAATTGAGTAGGTGGTTATAGTGGAGTTTGTTTGTAACCTTAGCCAAAGGTTTCACATTTTATTCTTGAAGAGGGGGGGATACAGAGAGAGAGAGGGAGGGAGATTGATTTCTTGCATCATTTCTTCCTATCTATATCTTCCTACCAAAAAATTGACATTATCTTTCCCTTAAATCATATTCTCATTTGATTCAGATATTAATTGTTTTCTTTTTATAAATTTCAATCAATTCTCATATGCACTTTTTAAGGGACTGTTTTTGTATTGTAACTGATTTATATATGTTACTAATTGTTGTGATGAATAACCTGTCAAGAACCGTTCATATACAATACATGCCAGGCAAGCAAGACATTTTTTAAGTAAAAGGAAATCTGAGCAATTGATAACATTTTAACATTTCGTGGCTTATGTAATATTTGGATGAAGACTGTGTGTGTGTGTATGTGTGTATGTGTGTGTGTCTTATACACATATACACACATATACATACACATGCATATGGATACACATATACATAAATGTATATATGTATTAATCTAAAGCCCTGAAACTATAATCATCTGTTAAATCATTTGGCTTACGAAATTCTTTATGCATTATTATGCCTCTAATTCTAAAATCTCAATATCAGTGAACTATAAATAAGCAAAAGAGTATTCAGTAGGTCAACTTAGCAGTCAGGGGTTGGTTGGCATTGAATGTCAGTGGAATGTCATTCCAGCAACATCTGAAAAAGTCCTATTCTTTGAGCCTATGTCACAAGTGGACAATACTGTTTATGGAAAATTCAATCTCAAACAATAAGTTTGACAAAAGAGAGAAATAAAAATGATCCACTTACCACTGGCATATTCCTGATAGTCTTTTTATATACAAATGTAACATATGAAAAATATTACACATGCCTGACACACAACTGTAACTCAATAAATTAGAGTTAGGGAGGAGGATTTCACAGCAAGTGTGTATGGTCAGGCCACTCAAGATGGCTGTTCTCTCACTCTCTGTACATCTCCTACCCAGCCAGTGCCTGCTTCACCTATACCCTACTCACAGGACTGACCTTCCTACCTCCTTGCCCCAGGCCCCAGCTTGTGATTGTTCTTATCAAAGGGGTGGCAAGGGGCATGACCCTCTGCTGCTTTCCCTTGTAACTAATAAGCCAACCTGACCTAACTCCCCCTAAAACTGGCAATCTCCCCTTCCACCTGGGAGCAAAGACTGCTGCCATATGCTGCTCGCCATTCATTGCAGGTAAGAAGGTAAGAGGCCCCATCCATTAAACCAGTGATGTTTCTGTTGCTGACTCTGAGCTCTTTCTTCAGTCTTAAAACTGGGAAAGTGCAGGCCTTAGAGGCCTGTGGTGTGCAGCCCAACAAGGAACACAGGACTGTGAGTTAGATGAAGATAAAATCTCAGTTTCAATGTTTATCAATTATATAACTTTGGTCAACTTATTTAATCTACCTAATGTCTTATTTTTTTCTTCTGGGAAATGATATTAATAATGTCAGCCTCACAGATTTATTATAAAAATGAAATATTGAACATAAGTCATTAAAATCTTTGGGTCATAAAGTGTCTCTTCCATCATCATCATCATCATCACTATCACCATTATCAGTATTTTTTACCTTTCTTTTTTGATTAGGTATAGTCAGAAATCAGTTAAAAATAAAGAATACCAAAATTGAGATACCTAAAAAGGTCATTATTAGAAAGCAAGATCAAGTTGCCATGCCAGAGTCAGAAACATGGGAAGATTAGGATATAATGTAATCAAGGAGGTAGAAAAAGACAGAATAGGAATATGGGTGAACACTGTTGGAGAAGGTAAAGTAAAGCAGGGACTCCACAAACTATAGGCAATGGCCATTGGGAGGCACAAGGCCTATCTAAAGTATTTATATGCAAAGACTATAATTCCCTTTTTTGTTCAGGCATATATCTTCAGTTTCTTTGTCTGCCTTCCTAACTAGCTAAGTAATTTTTAGAATCAGTAATATGAAATTACAATAAGGGTAGAAAAATTAATTCCAGGAAATAGGAGGGAAGGATACTCTAATGAATGAGGACAACTTGTTCATTCAGTAGTGTTCTACATTACATGTTACAATACTAATATGTAAACTCTAGTTGCTAGTACTTAAGCTTAAGGTTTGGAAGAGAGGTGTACGTTTTATTAATATGCACATATATTATTCATATATATATGAAAATGCCTCACATACTACTCATGTATTCATTTTGGCCTATTTGTATGCAAATGTAACATCTAAAGCGTGCAAATATATATGATATAATACATAAACATATTCCTTGAAAATAACCATACGGCCTGTTCTTTTCATTGACAATATGGAGCTAATAAAGCATTGAATTGAGTAGGCTGTTTTCTCTGAACAAAAAGATACCAGTAGGGTACATATTCCCAAATCTACACTTTGGTGAATAAATAATTTAGATAGTTCTATGCTACCCAAAAAATGGCCGTAGTTCTAACCTTTGAAGACCAAGCCTCCTAGAGTTAATCTCTAGGACATTACTTCTATCATTTATTCATATGAAAACTTAGCACTGAGCCAGGCACTTTACAGTTGTGTGATTAAGGGAGAAATGTACCCTCAAAGTAGGAAAATAGTACAATTCAGCCAAGGTAAGAAATTTTCCTTTTTCTGTACATCTTTCTTTTGAAAGTATAAGCTGTATACAGGTGCCTTTAACTGCCACTATATACCCTGATTCTGATGCACACTTAATGGAAAGTGAGAATTAACTGGAAAATTCAACCTACTCAATAGCCACCTTTCTTCCCATGGAGAGTATTAAGTCCCATACAAAGTGACTTATTATTTTCATTAAACACAGGTGACTATACCTATAAACATGCTTCCTTTCTGTTAATAAAAGGATGTTAGAATACCAAAAGAATCTAAGGTCATTGCTTTTAATAAATACAGCAGCCTGTAATGATCTACTTATAGATTTATCAGTGATTATAAAATGGTTAAAAGCTTTGTTCAAATCACACGAAGCATGAAAATAAATCATCTTAAGATTCACTTTTATAAATTGGGAAAAGAATCATGAGAAGTTTTTACAACATTTGGAATGGTAGTAATCACTAAATAAAGCTGAATCATTCGGCTTTTATCAGATTAGAAACATATTTTTAACTCAGGAAATAATTGAGTAAAAGTATTCCAAACACCATATTCATTTCTCAATGGAACACTATATCAAGTCGGACTGTTGTTAATTGTACAAGATGATACGTTGATGTTAAAAAGAAAAAAATCTTGGGTGTTCACAATGAAAGAAAATGAAGCTGCAATTACTTCTTTATAATGAGTTTACATCTTCTTTCACAGTACTGAAGAAATAGGAAAATAATTGTCTTGAATGATAATATTCCTCTTGTGAAAAGATCAAAATAACATGAAGTAATTGATACAATTAAATTTCCCATGGCTTTGCTTTGAAATTTGAAAATCTCAACTCATAAACAGCTTGTAAATAAATAATCTAGAAATCTCTTCACCTCCCACAGCATACACGAAAAAAATACACTTCATTTTGAAAGCAAAACATTTTTTTTATGTCCTACAAAAGGTTAAACCTTTAAGCAGTGTAATGGATCACTGTGGGAAGCTTTACTCAGAGATGCATAAAATGAATGCATTTTTAGCAAAAAGGTGTTTATGAAATCTCCTTCAGCCTGAATGTATAACTGTGTAGGTTATTAAGAAGTCAAAGCATCTAATGGGCCACTGGCATGAAGCTCAGTTTTAGTCAGCATTTTCTATTCTATGCTCCACAAATCACCATAAATCCAGGAAGAAGTCAGTTGTTAACACCTCTAAATTCTACCATTGCACAATAGAGAAATGCAGTCGCAGAAGAGTCTCACATTTAGGTGAGTAAATTAAAAAGGTTTAGTTTAGATAGGATTTAGATTTAACAGCTCCTTCCACACAAACTGAAACATATCACGCTATCTCAGACTTCATTTAATAGCATTAGAAACTTCATTTCAGCAGTTTTAACAACAGCTTCTGCAGATTAGAAAGATGTTTCAACCAAGTTGCCTAGAAGCAAGGAAGGAGATTGGAGACTTATATGTTCTCTCAGAGTATTTTGATTAAGGTTGTAAATATTTATCAATCATTTATTTAGAGGTTTGCAACACTTGCATTTATTCATTTGGGGGAATGATAAACTGAACAATGTGTGAGTCAAGAGTTTCCTTTTTGTAGTCTGTTGAAAAATGACCAACCTGAATATAAAAGGAAAACTTGGCCAGAGCAAGCAGATGGTAGGAAACAACCTGAATGTCCCTCCACTGATTAATCTAAAGTTTTAATATGGGACAAGGTTCTCGAGGCAGCAATATTGAAGGCTTCCTGGCTTAGCCTCTGGCATTTCTTTTGAGGAAAGAACAGCTTTGTTCCCATGCTAGTGCTTACTTCTCAAGAAAGAATGTAGGAAGACTAAGTGATGTTGGCAGTACCCACCCCAACCTTCACCTACTTTATGTATGTATAGTGCTTATTTAAGGGTGTTTGCAATTCCATCAAAAATGTGGGAGTGTCTGTTACTTGTGATGGCTATTAAAAAGCAATGATGTTAATGTTACAGAAAAAGCATGAAACTGAATCCAAAGTTACTTAAATTCATATACCTACAACCAAATAAAATTGAATACATTCTCATAGAATTCCTAAAGCAATAGTTCTAAACCCTGGCACCAAATTGGGATCACCTGGAATACTTATCTAAACTTCAATGTTCAATGCCCTTCTTGCAACAATTCTGAAATCACTTGTCTGAAAGAGAAGCCCAGCAGCAGTCATTTAAAAGCTCCCTGTGGAAAAAGGATTTGACCTGAGCTCTCTTGGGCATTACATAGAATGAACAAAGTTCCAGACCTTATAGAATATGTGGTGCACCTGAATGTCTTTAACCTTCATTCTATTTTCTCCCTCTTCTTGTTCTTTGCACAGGAAATAAACACCTGAGAAATGTATGTGGAATTTCATAAAATTTTGATCTTCCCTCCTGATAACTATGTATTTATTTATGTCTGAATAGTCAGAAAGAAAACAAATAGATTTTATCATTATTCTCTGCAATATCTGAATTTAAGTACAGAATGGAAACTTTGCAGTAGTAAGTGACAACATTAGCTGCAAAACACCTCAGGCACATAATCTCAGCAATTAAGTGCATCTATGCAAAAGATTACACCAATATCAGGAGGTCCATCTTTATTTCTTAGGGTTTCTTTGTACAAATCTTACAAAAATTGTTCATTAAAAATAACCTTTGTTCCAAAAATCTGCTATAAATATCCTATGATATTTCATATCTCTGGACCAGTGGGATAATGAAGACGCTAATAACTGGAAGGATGTCTGCCCACCACTGAGCGATATTTGAAGCCACAAATATCTGAAGGGATATCTGATTTACTTTGAGAATTTTTTCTTAAAGAATGCAAGAGCATGAATGCTATGGAATTTTACATATCAGCATAACTATATGAATTTATATTGTAAGGTATGTTTTACCTATTGGAAAATAAACCATCAGAATGCTCATATATGGCCTGAATTAGAAGATACTTGTATGGGTGTGAATGTTAGAGGGAAGGTGATCTGTTTTCCTGGGAAATTGACCCTATTTTCACTAAGAAATGTTCACCTTTATCTTTGATAATACGTTTTGCTTAGAATTTTACTTTACCTGATATTAGTACAGTCATTAAATCATTTCTATGCTTATTGTTTGCATAATATGTCCTTTTTCATCAATTTACATTCAACATCTCTGTGCATTTATATTTAACATACCTCATTAATTCATACAGTTGGAGATTGCCTTTTTATTCATTCTTATAATTTCTGCCACTTAATTAGAGGTATTAGTCTATTAACATTTGTTAAGATTTGGTGTAATTATTGATATGATTGGATTTAGTTTTACTATTTGTTCTGTTTCTATTCAGTGTTTTTCTTCTCTTTTTTTCTCCTTTCCTGACATTTCAATTGACTGATGGGGATAGTGTTGGCAGGAATGAGATAACTTCATTTTAATTTATCTATTATCTTTTAGATATATTTGTTTGCATAATATGTTAGTGATTGCTAAAAAATTACAGTTACTTAGAGTTAATAATGTGACACCTCAAGTAAAATATAGAAAATTTGCAACCTATAGGTTTGTTTATCACCCCACCATCCTTTTACAGTTGTCATTATAAATATTACCCCTACAGCTGTCTTAAAACCCAAAAATAAAATCTTAACAATGTTTTTCTTTGTACATTATATATATTATAAATAAATTAAAGTATAAAAATTAATCTTTATATTTACCCATATATTTACTATTTTCAAAGGTCTTCATTCCTTTCTGCAGATCCATTTTCCTTATGATGGTCTATCCCTTCAGCCTGAAGAACTACCTTGAGCATTTCTTGTAGAGAAGGTATTCATTTTATTTATCTAAAAACATCTTGATTTTGCTTTATTGTTGAGAAACATTTTTGCTGAACATAAGATTCTGTATTAACAATATTTTTTTTCTCCCTCACTTTAAAAACATTGTTCCATCATCCTCTGGCCTTCATGCTTTCTATTGACAAATTTGTAGTCATTCAAATTGTTATTCTGAGGCACCACAACATTTTTCCCTTGCTGATTTCAAGAGTTTATCTTTAGCTATCCACAGTTTAACTGTGATATGCCTATATATATGTGGCTGTATTTAGATAAATACTCCCTTGTTTTCACTGAACTTCATGGATCTGTAAATTGATGTTTTAACTAAATTTGGGAAACATTTAGACTTTATTTCTTAAAAATTTTTTTCTAACTTATTCCCTTTCTAATCTACTTTTGGAGACCCAATTACATGTATGTTATATGTTTTTGTATGGTCCCACAGATACCTAAGTGTCTGTTAAATTTTTAATTATTTTTTTTTCTCTGTACATGACATTGGATAATTTCTTTTGATGCATCTTCAAGCTTACTAAACATTTATCTGTCATCTCTATTCTATTGTTAAGTAAGTTCTGAACTTGCTTTTTGTAATTTCAGAAAAAGATTTAGCAAATCTAGAACTTGGTTCAATTTTATTTTTTTCGATTTCCCACCTGAGATTTTTCTTTGTCCATTATAAGCATATTTTCCTTGACTTCCTTGAACATAAGCATGATAACTGTTTTAGAACCTTTGCTAATTCCAATATCTAGGCGATCTCAAAGTTTCTGTCCATTGTTTGTCTTTTCTCTTGAGAAGATATGTTTTCTTATTTGTTCATCTATTGAGTAATTTTTTTTTTTTTTTTTTGCGGTACACGGACCTCTCACTGTTGTGGCCTCTCCCATTGTGGAGCACAGGCTCCGGACGCGCAGGCTCAGTGGCTGTGGCTCACGGGCCTAGCCACTCCTGGCATGTGGGATCTTCCTGGACCAGGACATGAACCTGTGTCCCCTGCATCGGCAGGCAGACTCTCAACCACTGCGTCACCAGGGAAGCCCTATTGAGTAATTTTGAATTATATCTTGGACATAGTGTATTAAATGTTGTAGAAAACTCTAAATTCTTTTATGTTTCTCCAAAGTATGTTATTATTATTTTTAAAATAAGCAGTTTATGGGGCGGAATTAAAGCTGCAAATTTTGGTTGCCTTGTGGTAGGTGGCAGCTTAAATATTATATTTGTTCTTTTACCCTTAGCTTAGCTTGTCTGTTTATAGTCTGCACTGCCTATGAAAAGTTCAACATTCAGGGAAAAGTTTCTACATGGAATTTGGGGTGTTCCCTGCAGTGGTATCCTTTCTAGAATTTACCCCTATAATTCCAGGGACTGGTTATCCTAAAACCTATTCTCTAGTTCTTCAAGGCAGAAATGCTTAAGGATTCCACCGAAATTTTAGCTGGTCCTCAATGGCACTGATTGGAACATGGCTAAAACTTGTAATAGATGTAAATTCATTTATTCCTTTTCTTTCTTTCAAATGCCAGCTTCACTTCAGTTACTATTTACATTTCTATATGGCTTTAGATAGATAGGTTTTAAAAAAATATTTTCACAGATTTTAAAAAATTGAGATACAATTGACATATAACATATTCATTTTAGGTAAACATAGTAATTTGATATATGTATACACTGGGAGATGATTACTACAATAAGTTTGGTTAACACCATGCAGTTACAATTTTTTCTTGTGATGAGAACTTACTCTCTTAGCAACTTTCAAGTATACAATATTTTTTTCTCAGGTTTTATGGTTGTTTCTGTAGGAAGTTAGTTCAGCTGTAGCTGCTTTTCCATATCTGGGAGTTTATGTTAAGGATAATGTGTCATTTAATCAGAGAGCAAGAACATAGTCAGAGCATATAAAAAATTGAATTGTATAGGAATGAAATAAATTAAACTTTAAGAACCATGTATTTGTGAGGCCCTTTCACAAGTTTCTCAGAAAGAACTACTTAAGAGTTTTCAGTTATCTGGGATCATATTATCATTATGAAAATAAAGCAATGGGTTTGGGCCTTGTTATAGAGTAAAACTAATGATAAAATTATTATCCACAATTGGCACTATTAATGAGTTGCAGTCTTCCTTTTGCCTCTGCATGCATGTATACTAGGTTCACTTAAATCCTAGAAAGAAAAGGGTACCACCAGACAATTATTATAAGTGAGAACAAAATTGTAGTTACGTAAGCAGTGATTGTATTGGAAATGACCATTTCCCTATCAGTTTGCCCTATAATTAAGGTAAATTTTCTTTTAATTTACTGTTTATACAAATCTTTTTACCTCACTCTTCAAAAAAAGATAGAATGTTTCAGGACTTTTTTTAAAGGAAGATATACTTACCATATCAAGGACTACCATTGTTAGTACATTCTTAACACAATATTACTACTTAAAAACCACATCCTCAAGTAATATAAAAAGGAAAATGAAGAAAAATATTAGCTAATTGATAGCAAAACAAAAAATATTTTTTTAAAATTAATTTATTTATTTATTAACATCTTTATTGGAGTATAATTGCTTAACAATGTTGTGTTAGTTTCTGCTGTATAACAAAGTGAATCAGCTATATGTATACATATATCCCCATAACACAGTACTGTTCCATCTCCCTCTCACCCTCACTATCCCACCCCTCTAGGTGGTCACAAAGTACCAAGCTGATCTCCCTGTGCTATGCAGCTTCCCACTAGCTATCTATTTTACATTTGGTAGTGTATATATGTAAGTGCTACTCTCTCACTTCGTCCCAGCTCACCTTTCCCCCTCCCCGTGTCCACAAGTCCATTCTCTAATTCAGTGCTTTTATTCCTGTCCTGCCCCAAGGTTCAGGATTTTATTTGGCCTTTGGGGCCATAATACAAGCTTGACCAAAAACTGAGCCAACATCTTTATCTGCTGCTGCTTTCATCCTTAGGAATATTCTAATTTTATATATATATATTTATTTATTTATTTAACATCTTTATTAGAGTATAATTGCTTTACAATGGTGTGTGAGTTTCTGCTTTGTAACAAAGTGAATCAGTTAAACATATACATATGTCCCCATATCTCTTCCCTCTTGCATCTCCCTCCCTCCCACAATCCCTAACCCACCATTCTAGGTGGTCACAAAACACCGAGCTGATCTCCCTGTGCTATGTGGCTACTTCCCTCTATCTATCTATGTTATGTTTGGTATGTCCATGACATTCTCTCACTTTGTCCCAACTTACCCTTCCCCCTCCCCGTATCCTCAGGTCCATTCTCTAGTAGGTCTGGGGCTTTTTCCCCTCTTGCCAGTAGGTTCTTCAGCACAAATTTTTTGTTTTGTTTTTTAGATTCCATATATATGTGTTAGCATACAGTATTTGTTTTCATATTTCTGACTTACTTCACTCTGTATGACAGACTCTAGGTCAATCCACCTCACTACAAATGACTCAATTTTGTTTCTTTTAATGGCTGAGTAATATTCCATAGTATATATGTGCCTCATTTTCTTTATCCATTCATCTGTTAATGGACACTTAGCTTGCTTCCATGTCCTGGCTATTGTAAATAGAGCTGCAGTGAACATTTTGGTACATGACTCTTTTTGAATTATGGTGTTCTCAGGGTACATGCCCAGTACTGGTATTGCTGGGTCATATGGTAGCTCTATTTTTACTTTTTTCAGGAACGTCCATACTGTTCTCCTAGTGGCTGTATCAATTTACATTCCCACCAACAGTGCAAGAGTGTTCCCTTTTCTCCACACTGTCTCCAGCATTTATTGTTTCTAGATTTTTTGATAATGGCGATTCTGACTGGTGTGAGATGATATCTCATTTTAGTTTTCACTTGCATTTCTCTAATGATTAATGACATTGAACATTCTTTCTTGTGTTTCTTGGCAATCTGTATATCTTCTTTGGAGAAATGTCTATTTAGGTCTTCTGCCCATTTTTGGATGGAGTTGTTTGTTTTTTTGTTATTGAGCTGCTTGCAGATTAATCCTTTGTCAGTTGCTTGATTTGCAAATATTTTCTCCCATACTGAGGGTTGTCTTTTCGTCTTGTTTATGATTTCCTTTGCTTGCAAAAGCTGTTAAGTTTCATTAGGTCCCATTTGTTTATTTTTGTTTTTATTTTCATTTCTCTAGGAGGTGGGTCAAAAAGGATCTTGCTGTGGTTTATGTCATAGAGTGTTCTTCCTATGTTTTCTTCTAAGAGTTTGATAGTGTCTGAACTTACATTTAGGTCTTTAATCCATTTTGAGTTTATTTTTGTGTATGGTGTTAGGGAGTGTTCTAATTCATTCTTTTACATATAGCTGTCCAGTTTTCCAAGCACCACTAATTGAAGATGCTGTCTTTTCTCCACTGTATATTCTTGCCTCCTTTATCAAAGATAAGGTGACCATATGTGCATGGGTTTATCTCTGGGCTTTCTAACCTGTTCCATTGATCTATATTTCAGATTTTGTGCCAGTACCATACTATCTTGATTACTGTAGCTTTGTAGTATACTCTGAAGTCAGGGAGCCTAATTCCTCCAGCTCTGTTTTCCTTTCTCAAGATTGCTTTGGCTTTACTGGGTGTTTTGTGTTTCCATACAGATTGTGAAATTTTTTGTTCTAGTTCTGTGAAAAATGCCATTCGTAATTTGATAGGGATTGCACTGAATCTGTAGATTGCTTTGGGTAGTATAATCATTTTGACAATTTGATTCTTCCAATCCAAGAACATGGCATATCTCTCTGTCTGTTTGTATCATCTTTAATTTCCTTCATCAATGTCTTATAATTTTCTGCATGCATGTCTTTTGTATCCTTAGGTAGGTATATTCCTGGATATTTTATTCATTTTGTTACAATGGTAAATGGGAGGGTTTTCTTGATTTCACTTTCAGATTTTTCATCATTAGTATATAGGAATGCCAGAGATTTCTGTGCATTAATTTGGTATCCTGCTACTTTACCAAGTTTATTGATTTGCTCTAGTAGTTTTCTGGTAGCAACTCTAGGATTCTCTATATATAGTATCATGTCATCTGCAAACTGTAACAGCTTTACTTTTTATTCTCCTATTTGGATTCCTTTTATTTCTTTTTCTTCTCTGATTGCTGTGGCTAAAATTCCAAAACTTTATTGAATGACAGTGGTGAAAGTGTGCAACCTTGTCTTTTTCCTGATCTTAGTGGAAATGGTTTCATTTTTTCACCATTGAGGATGATGTTGGCTGTGGGTTTATCATATATGGCCTTTATTATGTTGAGGAAAGTTCCCTCTATGCCTACTTTCTGCAGGGTTCTTATCATAAATGGGTGATTAATTTTGTCAAAAGCTTTCTCTGCATCTATTGAGATGATCATATGCTTTTTCTCCTTCAATTTGTTAATATGGTGTATCACATAGATTGTTTGCTTATATTGAAGAATCTTTGCATTCCTGGAATAAACCCCACTTAATCATGGTGTATGATCCTTTGAATGTGCTGTTGGATTCTGTTTGCTAGTATTTTGTTGAGGATTTTTGCATCTATGTTCATCTGTGATATTGGCCTGTAGTTTTCTTCCTTTGTGACATCCTTGTATGGTTTTGGTATCAAGGTGATGGTGACCTCGTAGAATGAGTTTGGGAGTGTTCCTCCCTCTGCTATATTTTGGAAAAGTTTGAGAAGGATAGGTGTTATCTCTTCTCTAAATGTTTGATAGAATTCGCCTGTGAAGCCATCTGGTCCTGGGCTTTTGTTTGTTGGAAGATTTTTAATCACAGTTTCAATTTCAGTGCTTGTGATTGGTCTGTTCATATTTTCTATTTCTTCCTGATTCAGTCTTGGCAGGTTGTGTATTTCTAAAAATTTGTCCATTTCTTCCGGGTTGTCCATTTTATTGGCATAGAGTTGCTTGTAGTAATCTCTAATGATCTTTTGCATTTCTGCAGCGTCAGTTGTTACTTCTCCTTTTACGTTTCTAATTGTATTGATTTGAGTCTTCTCTGTTTTTTTTTCATGATGAGTCTGGCTAATAGTTTATCAATTTTGTTTATCTTCCCAAGGACCCAGCTTTTAGTTTTATTGATCTTTGCTATCATTTCCTTCATTTCTTTTTCATATATTTCTGATCTGATCTTTATGATTTCTTTCCTTCTGATAACTTTGGGGATTTTCTTGCTCTTCTTTCTCTAATTGCTTTAGGTATAAGGTTAGGTTGTTTATTTGAGACATTTCTGGTTTCATAAGGTAGGATTGTATTGCTATAAACTTCCCTGTTAGAACTGCTTTTGCTGTATCCCATAGGTTTTGGGTTCTCGTGTTTTCATTGTCCTTTGTTTCTAGGTATTTTTTGCTTTCCTCTTTGATTTCTTCAGTGATCTCTTGGTTATTAAGTAGTGTATTGTTTAGCCTCCATGTCTTTGTATTTCTTACAGATTTTTTTCTGTAACTGATATCTAGTCTCATAGCGTTGTGGTCACAAAAGATAGTTGATAGAATTTCAATTTTCTTAAATTTACCAAGGCTTGATTTGTGATACAGGATATGAGCTATCCTGGAGAATGTTCCATGAGCACATAAGAAGAATGTGTATTCTGTTGTTTTTGGATGGAATATCCTGTAAATATCAATTAAATCCATTTTGTTTAATGTATCATTTAAAGCTTTTGTTTACATATTTATTTTCATTTTGGATGATCTGTCCATTGGTGAAAGTCAGGTGTTAATGTCCCCTACTATGATTGTGTTACTGTCAATTTCCCCATTTACGGCTGTTAGTATTTGCCTTATGTATTGAGGAGCTCCTAGGTTCGGTGCATAAATATTTACAGTTTTTATATCTTCTTCTTGGATTGATCCCTTTATCATTATGCACTGTCCTTGTTTGTCTCTTGTAATAGTCTTTGTTTTAAAGTCTATTTTGTCTGATATGAGAATTGTCACTCTAGCCTTCTTTTGATTTCCACTTGCATGGAATATCTTTTTCCATCCCCTCACTTTCAGTCTGTATTTGTCCCTAGGTCTGAAGTAGGTCTCTTGTAGACGACATATATGGGTCTTATTTTTGTATCCATTCAACCAGTCTATGTCTTTTGGTTGGAGCATTTAATCCATTTACATTTAATGTAATTACCGATATGTATGTTCCTTTTACCATTTTCTTAATTGTTTTGGGTTTGTTATTGTAGGTCTTTTTTTTCTCTTGTGTTTCCTGCCTAGAGTAGTACCTTTAGCATTTGTTGTAGAGCTGGCTTGGTGGTGCTGAATTCTCTTAGTTTTTGCTTGTCTGTAAATGTTTTAATTTCTCCATCAAATCTGAATGAGATCCTTGCTGGGTAGAGTAATCTTGGTTGTAGGTTTTTCTCCTTCATCACTTTAAATATGTCCTGCCACTCCTTTCTGGCTGGCAGGGTTTCTGCTGAAATATCAGCTGTTAACTTTAAGGGGTTTCCCTTGTGTGTTACTTTTTGTTTTTCATTTGCTGCTTTTAATATTTTTTTCTTTGTATTTAATTTTTGATAGTTTGATTAATATATCTTGGCATGTTTCTCCTTGGCTTTATCCTGTATGGGACTCTCTGTGCTTCCTGAACTTGATTAATTATTTCCTTTCCCATGTTAGGGAAATTTTCAACTATAATCTCTTTAAGTATTTTCTCAGTCCCTTTCTTTTTCTCTTCTTCTTCTGGTACCCCTATAATTTGAATGTTGCTGTGTTTAATGTTGTCCCAGAGGTCTCTGTGACTGTCCTCAATTCTTTTCATTGTTTTTTCTTTATTCCGCTCTGCAGTAGTTATTTCCACTATTTTATCTTCCAGGTCACTTATCCATTCTTCTGCCTGAGTTATTCTGCTATTGATCCCTAGTAGAGAATTTTAAATTTCATTTATTGTGTTGTTCATCACTGTTTCTTTGCTCTTTAGTTCTTCTAGGTCCTTGTTAAACATTTCTTGTATTTTCTCCATTCTATTTCCAAGATTTTGGATCATCTTTGCTATCATTATTCTGAATTCTTTTTCAGGTAGACTGCCTATTTCCTCTTCATTTGTTAGGTCTGATGGGTTTTTCCCTTGCTCCTTCATCTGCTATGTGTTTCTCTGTCTTCTGATTTTGCTTAACTTACTGTGTTTGGGTTCTCTTTTTTGCAGACTGCAGGTTCATAGTTCCCGTTTTATTTTGGTGTCTGTTCCCAGTGGCTAAATTGGTTCACTGGTTTTTGTAGGCTTCCTGGTGGAGGGGACTAATGCCTGTGCTCTGGTGGATGAGGCTGGATCTTTTCTTTCTGGTGGGCAGGTCCACATCTTGTGGTGTGTTTGTGGGTGTCTGTGGCCTTATTGTGATTTTAGGCAGCCTCTCTGCCAGTGGATGGTGTTGTGTTCCTGTCCTGCTAGTTGTTTGGCATAAGGTGTCCAGCATTGTAACTTGCTGGTCGTTGAGTGGAGCTGGGTCTTGGCATTGAGATGGAGATCTCTGGGAGGTTTTTGCTGTTTGATATTACATGGAGTTGGGAGGTCTCTGGTGGACCAATGTCCTGAACTTGGCTCTCCCACCTCAAGGGCCCAGCCCTTACACCTGGTTGGAGCACCAACAGCCTGTTATCCACACAGCTCAAAAGCAAAGGGAGAAAAAGAGAAAGAAATTAACAAGAAAATAAAATAAAAAGTTATTAAAATAAAAAATACTTTTAATACATTTTTTAAGTAATTAAAAAAAGAAAAATAAAAAGAATAGAGCAATGAAACCAAAAAACAAATCCACCAATGATAACAAGTGCTAAAAACTATACTAAAAAAAAAAAAATGAAAACCGACAGACAGAACCCTATGGCAAATGGTAAAAGCAAAGCTATACAGACAAAATCACACACAGAAGCATACACATACACACTCACAAAAAGAGAAAAAGGGAAAAAAATATATATATCATTGCTCCCAAATTTCACCTCCTCAGTTTGGGATGATTCATTGTCTACTCAGGTATTCCACAGATGCAGGGTACATCAAGTTGATTGTGGAGATTTTATCATCTGCTCCTGAGGCTGCTGGGGGAAATTTCCCTTTCTCTTCTTTTTTCACACAGCTCCTGGGGTTGAGCTTTGGATTTGACCCTACCTCTGTGTGTACGTTGCCTGAGGGTGTCTGTTCTTTGCTCAGACAGGACAGGGTTAAAGGAGCAGCTGATTCAGTGGCTCTGGCTCACTCAGGCCAAGCCAGGGAGGAGTATGGAGTGTAGGGCGAGCCTGCAGCAGCAGAGGCCAGCGTGACATTGCACCAGCCTGAGGCACGCCATCTGTTTCCCCGGGGAAGTTGTCCCTGAATCCCGGAACCCTGGCAATGGTGGGCTGCACAGGCTCCCAGCAGGGGATGTGTGGATAGTGACCTGTGCTCGCACACAGGCTTCTTGGTGGTGGCAGCAGCAGCCTTAGCGTCTCATGCCTGTCTCTGGGGTCCACACTGTTAGCCGCAGCTCATGCCCATCTCTGGAGCTCCTTTAAGTGGCACTCTTAATCCCCTCTGCTTGCACACCAGGAAACAAGGAGGCAAGAAAAAGTCTCTTGCCTCTTTGGCAGCTCCAGACTTTTTCCCAGACTCCCTCCCAGCTAGTTGCGGCACACTAGCCCCTTCAGGCTGTGTTCACGCAGCCAACCCCAGTCCTGCCCCTGGGATCTGACCTCCGAAGCCCGAGCCTCAGCTCCCAGCCCCAACCCGCCCTGGCAGGTGAGCATACAAGCCTCTTAGGCTGGTGAGTGCTGGCCAGCAGCAATCCTCTGTGCGGCAATCTCTGTGCTTTACCCCACGCACCTCTGTTGCTGTGCTCTCCTCTGTGGCTCCAAAGCTTCCCCCCTCCACCTCCCACGCTCTCCGCCCATGAAGGGGCTTCCTAGTGTGTAGAAACTTTTCCTCCTACACAGCTCCCTCCCACTGGTGCAGGTCCCTTCCTTATTCTTTAGTCTCTGCTTTTTCTTTTTGCTTTTGCTCTACCCAGGTAGGTGGGAGTTTCTTTCCTTTGGGGAGGTTTGAGATCTTCTGCCAGCGTTCGGTAGGTGTTCTGTAGGAGTTGTTCCACATGTAGATGTATTTCTGATGTATTTGTGGGGAGGAAGGTGATCTCCACGTCTTACTTTTCCACCATCTTCTAGCCGTCTCATTAATTATTGAACAGAAACTATAAAATAAGAAATGAACATAAGCTTTAAAATAAGTGAGAATCCAATAACATATCCATTCATATTTGGCTCTGATGGTGGTACACAAAGAAAATTTCCTTTAATTAATCAGATGGTGATGAAAATTGTGGAAAAAAATAGAATGGTATAGAACCTGAGTGGTAATTTGTAATAATCTAATTCACAAGATCTTTCTTAAGTTCCAATAGTGATTGTGGTAGGCAGAATAATAGTCCCCCAAAGATGTTCATAACCTCATTCCCAGAACTTGTGAATATGTTACATTACCTGGAAAAGGAAATTAAGATTTCAGTTGGAATTAAGGCTGCTAACTGGATGATCTTAAAATAGGGAGTCATCCTCAATTATCTAGGTGGGCACAATATTTTCACAATAGATTTGTATTAAACATGAAGTTTTCCAATTCTTTTTTCATTCAAGGGAATATCTTCATTTTTTATTTTTGGTATTTTCCTCACCCGCCTCATATAATGTACTTATCTTAACAACTATTTATTGAATTCCTACTGAGGATTAGCACTGTGCTATTGGAAGAGACAAACTGTGAATTCATTTCTGTTTTATGTTAAAATAGCAACAAGCAAAAGCATCTAACATAGACTTGGTGATTGATAGTGATGTGTGGGATCCATTGACATGTTTGGGGTTTATGACTGTCCAAAATGTGATCCTTTGAAGAGTCATTAGAAGATGAGACATGAGTCCTAAAAGACCAAAATAATGTATAAAGTGAGACAGAGAGATACATGGGAAAGATTATAAAGATCATTCTAGTGGAAAACTGTATGCATGATGTACAAGGTAAGTGGGGGAAATGGCATGTGCAAAGGGTCCTAGGAAGCATACTGAGAATTGCAAGGAGTTCAATTTGACTGAAGTGACATGGGTAATGGGAGAAAGTTGCAGAAGCTGAGTCAGGAGAACAAGAATGTTAAGAGCCTTATAGACCAACTGAGAGAATTTTGGACCTTAGGAAATGAAGACCTATTGCAGTCTTAGATCCAGAAAACACTATATTGATCAGAGTTCAGTCAGAAATACAGATGTAACACTAGGTATTTCAACATAGAGAACTTATCATAAGGAGTTGGTTCCACAGGTGTTGGATAGCTGAATGAATAAGTGGGAACACTAAAGTAATTCAAAGATAAAAACAAATGTATTCTAGAGATGATAACAACTGCAGTAAGAAACTACCATTTGTATGACTTTTAAAATACATAAAATAAGTTAGACTGTAGAAATTCAAATTACGGGGGGGCATTTGAATTTGGGGCTCAGAATTCTGAGGAGGGGCATGGTCTGGCTGCTGTTCTACCTTAAGTGGGCACAATGAGCCAGATAGTAAGTGGAAAGAAGCTGGACACTGGAAGAGATTGACAGGCTGTTACTAGGGCAAAGTACTGTTACTGGGACAATCCTGGCATGACCAGAAGCAAATTTCCATCTTCCTATTGGTAGAACTTGATAACAGGGAATCAGTTGGCAAAGGAGATATGCAGTTTGTAGAG
This sequence comes from Monodon monoceros, assembly GCF_005190385.1. NCBI lineage: Eukaryota > Metazoa > Chordata > Mammalia > Artiodactyla > Monodontidae > Monodon > Monodon monoceros. The sequence continues at coordinate 27,930,914 of NW_021703784.1, forward strand.
TTCCAAACCCCGAGTCATAAAGCTGAGTATGGAAGGGTGGATTTAGTGCTAAGAGACAAGAGCTTAATAATTTTTTTTTTAAACATCTTTATTGGGGTATAATTGCTTTACAATGGTGTGTTAGTTTCTGCTTTATAACAAAGTGAATCAGTTATACATATACATATGTTCCCATATGTCTTCCCTCTTGAGTCTCCCTCCCTCCCACTCTCCCTATCCCACCCCTCCAGGCTGTCACAAAGCACCGAGCTAATATCCCTGTGCCTTGCGGCTGCTTCCCCCTAGCTATCTACCTTACTACGTTTGTTAGTGTGTATATGTCCATGACTCTCTCTCGCCCTGTCAAAGCTCACCCTTCCCCCTACCCATATCCTCAAGTCCGTTCTCCAGTAGGTCTGCGTCTTTATTCCTGTCTTACCCCTAGGTTCTTCATGACATTTTTTTTCCCCTTAAATTCCATATATATGTGTTAGCATACGGTATTTGTCTTTTGCTTTCTGACTTACTTCACTCTGTATGACAGACTCTAGGTCTATCCATCTCATTACAAATAGCTCAATTTCATTTCTTTTTAAGGCTGAGTAATATTCCATTGTATATATGTGCCACATCTTCTTTATCCATTCATCTGATGATGGGCGCTTAGGTTGTTTCCATCTCCGGGCTATTGTAAATAGAGCTGCAATGAACATTTTGGTACATGACTCTTTTTGAATTTTGGTTTTCTCAGGGTATATGCCCAGTAGTGGGATTGCTGGGTCATATGGTAATTCTATTTGTAGTTTTTTAAGGAACCTCCATACTGTTCTCCATAGTGGCTGAACCAATTCACATTCCCACCAGCAGTGCAAGAGTGTTCCCTTTTCTCCACACCCTCTCCAGCATTTATTGTTTCTAGATTTTTTGATGATGGCCATTCTGACTGGTGTGAGATGATATCTCATTGTAGTTTTGATTTGCATTTCTCTAATGATTAATGATGTTGAGCATTCTTTCATGTGTTTGTTGGCATTCTGTATATCTTCTTTGGAGAAATGTCTATTTAGGTCTTCTGCCCATTTTTGGATTGGGTTGTTTGTTTTTTTGTTATTGAGCTGCATGAGCTGCTTGTAAATTTTGGAGATTAATCCTTTGTCAGTTGCTTCATTTGCAAATATTTTCTCCCATTCTGAGGGTTGTCTTTTGGTCTTGATTATGGTTTCCTTTGCTGTGCAAAAGCTTTGAAGTTTCATTAGGTCCCATTTGTTTATTTTTGTTTTTATTTCCATTACTCTAGGAGGTGGGTCAGAAAGGATCTTGCTGTGATTTATGCCATAGAGTGTTCTGCCTATGTTTTCCTCTAAGAGTTTGATAGTTTCTGGCCTTACATTTAGGTCTTTAATCCATTTTGAGCTTGTTTTTGTGTATGGTGTTAGGGAGTGATCTAATCTCATACTTTTACATGTACCTGTCCAGTTTTCCCAGCACCATTTATTGAAGAGGCTGTTCTTTCTCCACTGTACATTCCTGCCACCTTTATCAAAGATAAGGTGTCCATATGTGCGTGGGTTTATCTCTGGGCTTTCTATCCTGTTCCATTGATCAATCTTTCTGTTTTTGTGCCAGTACCATACTGTCTTGATTACTGTAGCTTTGTAGTATAGTCTGAAGTCAGGGAGCCTGATTCCTCCAGCTCCTTTTTTCGTTCTCAAGATTGCTTTGGCTATTCGGGGTCTTTTGTGTTTCCATACAAATTGCGAAATTTTTTGTTCTAGTTCTGTGAAAAATGCCAGTGGTAGTTTGATAGGGATTGCATTGAATCTGTAGATTGCTTTGGGTAGTAGAGTCATTTTCACAATGTTGATTCTTCCCATCCAAGAACATGGTATATCTCTCCATCTATTTGTATCATCTTTAATTTCTTTCATCAGTGTCTTATAATTTTCTGCATACAGGGCTTTCGTCCCCTTAGGTAGGTTTATTCCTAGATATTTTATTCTTTTTGTTGCAATGGTAAATGGGAGTGTTTTCTTGATTTCACTTTCAGATTTTTCATCATTAGTATATAGGAATGCCAGAGATTTCTGTGCATTAATTTTGTATCCTGCTACTTTACCAAATTCATTGATTAGCTCTAGTAGTTTTCTGGTAGCATCTTTAGGATTCTCTATGTATAGTATCATGTCATCTGCAAACAGTGACAGCTTTACTTCTTCTTTTCCGATTTGGATTCCTTTTATTTCCTTTTCTTCTCTGATTGCTGTGGCTAAAACTTCCAAAACTATGTTGAATAAGAGTGGTGAGAGTGGGCAACCTTGTCTTGTTCCTGATCTTAGTGGAAATGCTTTCAGTTTTTCACCATTGAGGATGATGTTTACTGTGGGCTTGTCATATATGGCCTTTATTATGTTGAGGAAAGTTCCCTCTATGTCTACTTTCTGCAGGGTTCTTATCATAAATGGGTGTTGAATTTTGTCAAAAGCTTTCTCTGCATCTATTGAGATGATCATATGGTTTTTCTCCTTCAATTTGTTAATATGGTTTATCACATTGATAGATTTGCGTATATTGAAGAATCCTTGCATTCCTGGAATAAACCCCACTTGATCATGGTGTACGATCCTTTTAATGTGCTGTTGGATTCTGTTTGCTAGTATTTTGTTGAGGATTTTTGCATCTATGTTCATCAGTGATATTGGCCTGTAGTTTTCTTTCTTTGTGACATCCTTGCCTGGTTTTGGTATCAAGGTGATGGTGGCCTCGTAGAAGGAATTTGGGAGTGTTCCTCCCTCTGCTATATTTTGGAAGAGTTTGAGAAGGATAGGTGTTATCTCTTCTCTAAACGTTTGATAGAATTCACCTGTGAAGCCATCTGGTCCTGGGCTTTTGTTTGTTGGAAGATTTTTAATCACAGTTTCAATTTCAGTGCTTGTGATTGGTCTGTTCATATTTTCTATTTCTTCCTGATTCAGTCTTGGCAGGTTGTGCATTTCTAAGAATTTGTCCATTTCTTCCAGATTGTCCATTTTATTGGCATAGAGTTGCTTGTAGTAATCTCTCATGATTTTTTTTATTTCTGCAGTGTCAGTTGTTACTTCTCCTTTTTCATTTCTAATTCTATTGATTTGAGTCTTCTCCCTTTTTTTCTTGATGAGTCTGGCTAGTGGTTTATCTATTTTGTTTATCTTCTCAAAGAACCAACTTTTAGTTTTATTGATCTTTGCTATCGTTTCCTTCATTTCTTTTTCATTTATTTCTGATCTGATTTTTATGATTTCTTTCCTTCTGCTAGCTTTGGGGTTTTTTTGTTCTTCTTTCTCTAATTGCTTGAGGTGCAAGGTTAGGTTGTTTATTCGAGATGTTTCCTGCTTCTTAAGGTGGGCTTGTATTGCTATAAACTTCCCCCTTAGAACTGCTTTTGCTGCATCCCATAGGTTTTGGGTCGTTGTGTCTCCATTGTCATTTGTTTCTAGGTATTTTTTTATTTCCTCTTTGATTTCTTCAGTGATCACTTCATTATTAAGTAGTGTATTGTTTCGCCTCCATGTGTTTGTATTTTTTACAGATCTTTTCCTGTAATTGATATCTAGTCTCATGGCGTTGTGGTCAGAAAAGATACTTGATACAATTTCAATTTTCTTATATTTACCAAGGCTTGATTTGTGACCCAAGATATGATGTATCCTGGAGAATGTTCCATGAGCACTTGAGAAAAATGTGTATTCTGTTGTTTTTGGATGGAGTGTCCTATAAATATCAATTAAGTCCATCTTGTTTAATGTATCATTTAAAGCTTGTGTTTCCTTATTTATTTTCATTTTGGATGATCTGTCCATGGGTGAAAGTGGGGTGTTAAAGTCCCCTACTATGAATGTGTTACTGTCGATCTCCCCTTTTATGGCTGTTAGTATTTGCCTTATGTATTGAGGTGCTCCTATGTTGGGTGCATAAATATTTACAATTGTTATATCTTCTTCTTGGATCGATCCCTTGATCATTATGTAGTGTCCTTCTTTGTCTCTTGTAATAGTCCTTATTTTAAAGTCTATTTTGTCTGATATGAGAATTGCTACTCCAGCTTTCTTTTGGTTTCCATTTGCATGGAATATCTTTTTCCATCCCCTTATTTTCAGTCTGTATGTGTCTCTAGGTCTGAAGTGGGTCTCTTGTAGACAGCATATATAAGGGTCTTGTTTTTGTATCCATTCAGCCAATCTGTGTCTTTTGGTGGGAGCATTTAGTCCATTTACATTTAAGGTAATTATCGATATGTATGTTCCTATTCCCATTTTCTATATTGTTTTGGGTTCGTTATTATAGGTCTTTTCCTTCTCTTGTGTTCCTTGTCTAGAGAAGTTCCTTTAGCATTTGTTGTAAAGCTGGTTTGGTGGTGCTAAACTCTCTCAGCTTTTGCTTGTCTGTAAAGGTTTTAATTTCTCCAGCAAATCTGAATGAGATCTTTGCTGGGTAGAGTAGTCTTGGTCGCAGGTTTTTCTCCTTCATTACTTCAGTATGTCCTGCCACTCCCTTCTGGCTTGTAGGGTTTCTGCTGAGAGATCAGCTGTTAACCTTATGGGGATTCCCTTGTGTGTTATTTGTTGTTTTTCCCTTGCTGCTTTTAATATGCTTTCTTTGTATTTAATTTTTGACAGTTTGATTAATATGTGTCTTGGCGTATTTCTCCTTGTATTTATCCTGTATGGGACTCTCTGTGCTTCCTGGACTTGATTAACTATTTCCTTTCCCATATTAGGGAAGTTTTCAACTATAATCTCTTCAAATATTTTCTCAGTCCCTTTCTTTTTCTCTTCTTCTTCTGGAACCCCTATAATTCGAATGTTGGTGCGTTTAATGTTGTCCCAGAGGTCTCTGAGACTGTCCTCATTTCTTTTCATTCTTTTTTCTTTATTCTGCTCTGCAGTAGTTATTTCCACTATTTTATCTTCCAGGTCACTTATCCGTTCTTCTGCCTCAGTTATTCTGTTATTGATCCCATCTAGAGTACTTTTAATTTCATTTATTGCGTTGTTCATCATTGCTTGTTTCATCTTTATTTCTTCTAGGTCCTTGTTAACTGTTTCTTGCATTTTGTCCATTCTACTTCCAAGATTTCGGATCATCCTTACTATCATTATTCTGAATTCTTTTTCAGGTAGACTGCCTATTTCCTCTTCATTTGTTAGGTCTGGTGCATTTTTATCTTGCTCCTTCATCTGCTGTGTGTTTTTCTGTCTTCTCATTTTGCTTATCTTACTGTGTTTGGGGTCTCCTTTTTGCAGGCTGCACGTTCGTAGTTCCCATTGTTTTTGATGTCTGTCTCCAGTGGCTAAGGTTGTTTCAGTGGGTTGTGTAGGCTTCCTGGTGGAGGGGACTAGTGCCTGTGTTGTGGTGGATGAGGCTGGATCTTGTCTCTCTAGTGGGCAGGTTCACGTCTGGTGGTGTGTTTTGGGGTGTCTGTGGCCTTATTATGATTTTAGGCTGCCTCTCTGCTAATGGGTGGGGTTGTGTTCCTGTTTTGCTAGTTGTTTGGCATAGGTTGTCTAGCACTGTGGCTTGCTGGTCGTTGAGTGAAGCTGGGTGCTGGTGTTAAGATGGAGGTCACTGGGAGATTTCCACCGTTTAATATTATGTGGAGCTGGGAGGTCTCTTGTTGACCAGTGTCCTGAAGTTGGCTCTCCTACCTCAGAGGCAGAGCCCTGACTCCTGGCTGGAGCACCAAGAGCCTTTCATCCACACGGCTCAGAATAAAAGGGAGAAAAAGTAGAGAGAATTAGTAGAAATATGAGGAAAGAAAGAAGGAAAGGAGGAAAGGAAGGAAGGAAGAAAGAAGCAAAGAAGGAAAGAAAGGAGGGAGGGAGGGAGGAAGGAAGGAAGGAAGGAAGGAGGGAAAGAAGGAAAAAAGACAGAAAGAAAGAAGATACAGTAAAAATAAAATAAAGTATAATATAGTTATTGAATTAAAAAATATTTAGAAAAAAAAAAAGAGGGACGGATAGAACCTTAGGACAAATGTTGGAAGCAAAGCTATACAGAGAAAATCTTATACAGAAGCATACACATACACCTTCACAAAAAGAGGTAAAGGGGGAAAAATCATAAATCTTGCTCTCAGAGACCACCTCCTCAATTTGGGGTGATTCGTTGTCTAAAGGAGGGAAGGACGGAAGGAAAGAAAGAAAGAAAGAAGGAACGAAGGTAAAGTATAATAAAGTTATTACAATTAAAATTAATTATTGAGAAAAAAAAATTTTTTTTAAAAAACCATGGACGGATAGAGCCCTAGGACAAATGGTGGAAGCAAGAGTATACAGACAAGATCTCACACATAAGCATACACGTACACATTCACAAAAAGAGGAAAAGGGAAAAAAATCATAGATCTCGCTCCTAAATTCCACCTCTTCAATTTGGGATCATTCCTTGTCTATTCAGGTATTCCACAGATGCAGGGTATATCAAGTTGATTGTGGAGCTTTAATCCGCTGCTTCTGAGGCTGCTGGGAGAGATTTCCCTTTCTCTTCTTTGTTCTCACAGCTCACAGGAGCTCAGCTTTGGATTTGGCCCTGCCTCTGCGTGTAGGTCGCTGGAGGGCGTCTGTTTTTTGCTCAGACAGGACAGGGTTAAAGGGACCGCTGATTCGGGGGCTCTGGCTCACTCAGGCCGGGGGTGGGGGGGGAAGGAGGGGCACTGTGTGCGGGGCGGGCCTGCGGCGTCAGAGGCAGCGTGACGTTGCGGCAGAGGCCGGCATGACGTTGCACCAGCCTGAGGCCCGCCGTGCGTTCTCCCGGGGAAGTTGTCCCTGGTTCCCGGGAACCTGGCAGTGGCGGGCTGCACAGGCTCCACGGAAGAGGGGTGTGGAGAGTGACCTGTGCTCGCACACAGGCCCCTTGGTGGTGGCAGCAGCAGCCTTAGCGTCTCCCGCCCGTCTCTGGGGTCCGCGCTTTTAGCCGCGGCTCGCGCCCGTCTCTGGAGTTCCTTTAAGCAGCGCTCTTAAACCCCTCTCCTCGCGCACCAGGAAACAAAGAGGGAAGAAAAAGTCTCTTGCCTCTTCGGCAGGTGCAGGCTTTTCCCCGAACTCCCTCCCGGTTAGTCGTTGTGCACTAACCCCTTCAGGCTATGTTCAAGCCGCCAACCCCAGTCCTCTCCCTGCGCTCCGTCCAAAACCGAAACCCGAGCCTCAGCTCGCAGCCCCGCCCGCCCCGGCGGGTGAGCAGACAAGCCTCTCGGGCTGGTGAGTGCCGGTCGGCACAGATTCTCTGTGCGGGAATCTCCCCGCTTTGCCCTCCGCACCCGTCGCTGTGCACTACTCCGCGGTTCCGAAGCTCCCCCCTCCGCCTCCCGCAGTCTCCGCCCACGGAGGGGCTTCCTAGTGTGGAAACTTTTCCTCCTTCACAGCTCCCTCCCACTGGTGCAGGTTCCGTCCTTATTCTTTTGTCTCTGTTTTTTCTTTTTTTCTTTTGCCCTACCCAGGTACGTGGGGAGTTTCTTGCCTTTTGGGAGGTCTGAGGTCTTCTGCCAGCCTTCCGTAGGTGTTCTGTAAGAGTTGTTCCACGTGTAGATGTATTTCTGGTGTATCCGTGGGGAGGAAGGCGATCTCCGCGTCTTACTCTTCCGCCATCTTCAAGGTCCCCCACAAGAGCTTAATAATTGACACAATTCACTTCTTAGCCCACTCAACCTCCAAATACTATGCTATATGGAAATTATGGAAGTCCCTACCGTATGGTTTCCATCTCTGGGTAATGTTAATTTCTCCTTTAATTCTATCACAATCCTATCTGAATAGTCTCTAACCTAAAGATTAATTTACATTAGGTAGTTAACAACAGCAGTATTTATATTCAGTAATAAGGGGAAGAAAGATTATATATGTATTCCTAACAAGCAGTAAGACTCTGTTCACTTGTTACTGTCCTGATTTCTGTAAAAGTCACATCACACAGTTTATAAACTCCTTCCATATCTCACACACTCTCTGGCCTCAACCAATTTCTCAGCTTGTAGTGTTCTTTATTGAGCCTGATGACTCAAACTTATACTTCTGAGATGTTTGAATTTTCTGTGGTCTTTTCTTTAGATTTTTGTGGTTTTCAAAATATTTTTACTTTTGAACATGTGTTCCTTACCAGAAGCTATATTTTAGGTAGTAGCATGACAGCAAGTAAGGCACTCACTGTGTAAGTGCACAGATGTCCAGGCTGGCATTTCAGGCAGGAAGGACAATCCAAATGCAGAATTCATGTTCCAATGAGGGTAAATTGTTACCTCCTCCATGAAGGAAGAGGTCTAACCTGCTGCTAGGTGTCTGTCTGGTGAGGAAATGGTGCCATTTAGGGGGTCATCCCTTTGGTTTTGATCAGGCACTTCACAATAACAGTAGCAGAGTAAGTCATAGTGAGGGAAATTCCATGTTATTGAAACCATGTATAGTTCTCATGTTCTTCCACCAGGATGCCTGGGAAAGAGACTGATGTCTTCATGATTATTGAGAGTCTCTCCTGTATGTAATTGATTCTTTGTGGGGAGGCTTTACATGGATCAAAAATACTTCCACGCTTTGTGTGCATTCCAAGAGGTAATCTGCATACCTGTTTCCTAGACCTCCTGGTTATCAATCTTCTAATTCTGATCTTTCCAAGTTGCTGACCATCTGCCCAAACTATTAGCCACTGTCCTTAAACCAGTCTCTGCACACCTCTCAGTGTAGACAAAGACAACCAAATATACTGTTAGATGTTCTGACCCTGAGAGGGATTCCCTTCACCTCTGTCTCTTGGGAACACTCCTGATTGGGGCTGTAATGATATAGCTGTTCACTCCCAGCTAGTGCCAAGAACTTGCCTAGTCCTACATTTATGCTCTATAAAGATCACTCTGGCACAGTTAAGAATGGATTGTAGGCAGCTACTTGCACTTTCAGTGTGTGAGCTGATGGTATCTTGAATCAAGATAATGGTAAAGAGGATTTAAATATGCATCATGAGCTGAAAATCTTGAGAATGAAGAATTCTATATATATTTGATACTGCCTACATGATTATTAGTACTTAGAGGGTGGCGGGTCAGTCTAATTTACCTTATAAACTTCCTCCAACATAATATCAAGTGCTTTATATATTGATCACCACAGAAAATTCTTACTTTGGATGGAATCTCCTTTTAAGTTTCTCCCAGTACTCGGAGCAAAACTGCCATTAAAAATGTTAACTGCTGTGAAGAACAGTTTTTACTTTGTTTCCTTTCTCTTACAAGACATGACTTACTTCCTGGTTTTTATATTCCATACAAAAGCCCAAATTTACCTAATCTATACATTCCATTATTGTGTAGGCTTTAACATATAAGTCTAAAGAATTGAATTATTCCTGAATAATCTGAAGCCTGGGGTAATTGAAAGGGGATGCATATGAGCTATCTTTTGCCACAATAACATTGTGTAATGATCACAATATCTCAGTAGCATGAAACATTAGAATTTATGGCATATGTCTAGACTGATCTTGGATGAGCTCACTCAAATATCCAAGGGTTGGCCAGGGCAAATAGGATCACTGGGATTTGCTCCACATGTCTCTCATCCTTCATCAGAATAGTCCAGACAAGTTCTCTTGGAGATGAAAGGGCTGCAAGAGAGAGAAGGAGAGCAAGCTCAATTTCATGTGCACTTTTCTGTCTTCTGCTTGCATTATTTGCTAAACTATCAATGGCCAAAGCAATTCTCAGAGCTGAGCCCTGAGTCAGAGTTGGAGGCAGGGATTGCAGTGTTACCCATCAAAGGATATGGACAGAAGGAGCCGGAAGTAAGAGCTACTTCTGCTATTGACCACTAGGCATAGGTGTTAGAGGTGTGTTATAAACGTTTTCTTTCTCACTCAGGAGACCCTACATCTGGGTAAACTGACAGGGCCAGGGAAGCTGAAGCAACTCATGATAACTTAGGAGTTCACACAAGAAGTCCATAAAGTAGGATTCAAATGGGTGAGACTCTCATTGATCTCAGGAAGACTGCCAACCTATAGCTGCCCCATATTATTTGACGACCAGGGTCTAGAATTTGAAACAGATGAGGCATTCTTAAACAAAATAATCTTTGAGCGCAGGAAGCTCCTATTTTATTAATTTGGATAAATATTCTGATTTCCATATGTATTATAATTTATACTTTTTATTTATTCTTAAATTTTCTAGAAAACTTTTTTTTTTTTAAATCATCCAACTTCATCTGGTTAATCTAAGGAGAAGGTATTTGTTTTTGGATAATTAAGTGTGATGGTGGCAGCATATACTCAGCTAGCCATCTGGGAAAACCTAGTAGAATTGGGGTAGTTAGGAGTACATAGTGGAAAGTTTCTAATGCAACTTGTTTGCCAGTAGGAGTATTTTTCTCTCAACTACCATTGAGCTATATTAAAAGTAATTAGTTTCTTTACTTAAAAATTTTTATAGTTTTTAACCATAAAAAGGAATTATGAGGCTAATTTTTCAAGAAAAAGATTAGTGAGTAGACTGTGATAAAGAAGATATAATTCTAATTTGCCATGCAGTTTAGTTGTTAAACTTTTACCACTGGGAAATATGTTCTTATTTTTTGATGATATTAAAATTTTTGTGAGATCAACCTGGCAGCTCCAGGAAGGACATATCATTCAGATAGAACAGAGTCAGAATAATGAAGTTTTCATATAAGTACAGGAAGAATATTGATATCTGAATCAATGTGGCTATAGTTAAATAGGAAATATCGACCGACTCTTCAAAAGCAGAATTAACGGTAGTTATTAAGTTAATAGTTCACACACACAGCTGAATCTGAAAATTGCAATGCACAGTTATCGAAAGATTTCTTCAAAGACTTTCAACAGTAGTTATCTCTATTGAAGTGGAAGAGTTTTTAAAAGAAGAACAAAAATATTTCCTAACACTGGCTCATGAGTTCATTTTTCTCTTCTGCCAAAATATGCACTGAATACATTTAGTAGAATTTAATCTCTTGCCTATATTTGATTCTTTCAAAGAAAAATGGAAATAATTTTAATTAGGTAATGTAATCACCATAATAATTGCAATATATTAGAATTACATAGCTCCCAGCACTCCAGATTATTCCATACACTCCCAATAGTCTTATCTTGTGCTGGACCATAGCAGACATGACAATTATTTTTCAGTATAATAGAAAATTATAAATATGTGTGTTTTATGACTATGCTATATGTGTTGAGAACTTGTGTTCTAATCATAGGTTTGATGTGTTAACTGAAATAGTACAATCCTCCTGCCTTTCCTGATGAGAATTTAGCAATTAACTTCATTTTTGTCTGAACTTGAGCTTTGACTTTACTGGTTGTAAAATAGGGTAACGTTTTTTGTCTGATCTAGGGAAAAGTCTGTAAAAAGATTTTAAGATTTTAATGTGTGATATGTAGATTTTTAGCCAAACTCCTCTAAAGGAATGCAATTGCTTGTTCATGTCTAGCCTTTGTTTTTTTCTGTTACAATTGCTAGTAATAGTCACACTCACAATGAAATATAATTGGATAATTATTTTTGAAGATTTATAAAAACCTCACCAGTTTGTCCTAAAGATTAATGTGGTCTACAGACATTTCAAGCCATCATTTTAAATGTCAAGCTGCTAATGTTTCCAGTGAGTTGAGTGATTAGTTATATCGGCTACCCGATAGCAGTTTTACTCTGCAGAAACCACATCAAGAGCTTATTTGTAGGAGGCAAGAATGCTCTCTCCTGGGAACACACTGCAAAACCTAGAGGTAAAGGCTGAAACTATTTTCCCAAGGGATATATATGAGAGTCAAAGCTCTCTTTTTCTCCCAAGTCCTTTCCAAGTTCTGAGACACAAAATAGAAAAACAAAACCACAGAAAAAAATTTATTATGATTGTCTTGTTTCCATTAGTCTGTTCAATATCTGTGATTTTTTTTCTGGTGTGAACACCAAACCAAAAACATTTTGAGGGGAAAATAATATTCGAAGATGGAAATCTTATGTGAATTCTTTAATATAAATGATAAAGAACAGTATGAGAATTTTGCACATTAATACCAGTATCCACAAGTCCATGTCCTACTCCCTGCTATTCCTTAAAGCCACATTTACAAACGTTTAAGAATTCTAAGATTCAGATCTGGAGCAAATAATTTTAGCACTAGCTGACTCACTTACAAAAGATATCCATTTGCCTCTGAAAATGTTTTTGGTTTGGATATCTTTCATAGGGCAATCACACCAAATCAATGGTAACAAAACAATTTGGTTGACAGGATGTGACCTGAGGAATTCCTCAGAAGTTCAATCTTTTAAATAAATATAAATAAATATATATGTATATAACAGTCTCAGAGATTAATGTCATTGAAATAATTGCATTTCCTCATTTACATACTTACATTTAGTGTTATTCTGTTGTTTTTGTTCAAACAAATTCAGATCTTCAGTTCTCTTACTATTAATGACTTATTCTTCCAGTGATTATTTTACAATTCATTTTCCTTCCTAGTTTCATGTTATGCCATTATAGCATTCAGCAACCAATTTTATTTTTTTCAATCATACTTCCTCCATTCACATCCTATCCAGAGGAGACACATGTGAAGGGATAAGAGGCTACTATGGTCTGCTGGATGCTGACATCCTGCCTTGCCTGCTAGTTGTGTCTGACCTTTCTTAGTCTCAGTTGTCTTTTGTGCAATTGGATGTACTGACAGTTCAGAGATTTTATGAAAGACAAAAGACAATGTACTTTGGAAAATACTTTTTGAAAACCTATGGAAGTGAAAGGTGAGGTATTCTTAAAGTGTTTCATGTCAATGCCAGCTAAATAGCTGTATCTGAGACCTCTGTTTTTGGTGATCTTTTTTTAAAAAAATTAATTAATTAATTAATTAATGGCTGTGTTGGGTCTTCGTTGCTGCATGCAGGCTTTCTCTAGTTGCAGGGAGCCGGGGCTACTCTTCATTGCGGTGCTCGGGTTTCTCATTGCGGTGGCTTATCTTGTGGAGCATGGGCTCTAGGCTCACGGGCTTCAGTAGTTGTGGCACGCAGGCTCAGTAGTTGTGGCTCACAGCTTAGTTGCTCCATGGCATGTGGGATCTTCCCAGACCAGGGCTCGAGCCTGTGTCTCCTGCATTGGCAGGCAGATTCTTAACTACTGTGCTACCAGAGAAGCCCAGTGATCTTATCTTAATATTAAAAATCAGTTATTATTAAATCGGCTTAAGGAAGAAACTTTATAAAATGTAGGTAGGTCTCATGTTAAGGAAAGTTTAGAAATTGCCATTATTTACTTCCTACCCCAGAATACACACTAGCTACAATTTAAAATGCGTTTTTCTGTTTGTTTGCTTTTCCTTCTAGACAAGTCTTCCTATAAAAGAAGCAAAGTACATTTCTGTTCAAGAGTACAGTGATATTTGCATTGCATGCCTGCATGCACACACACACGCACACACATACACACACACGCACATTTTCCTGTGATCTAAAGAACTTACACTCTAATGGTCATTAGGGCAGATTTTTTTCATTTGGGTGAAGGGTCTACCTGGTGTATGCTGATCTGTAGGAGTCGAATGGCATCTGTTTCATCTCCATGTGAACATTAGTTTGAAGTAGATATCCATAATGTGTATCAAGGTATTATAAAGAAACTGTATATGCCCTTTCTTTATGTCCTGTTTATTTCTATAATTCATTAAACAAGAAAGCCAAATACTGTAGTGACTGGCAATTGTGTCTGATTCCAGCTGGTACCTAAACTGATGCTCTGCCAAATGTGTCATCTTGTATATATGCATTAGGATCAAGGTCAGTAGCATACAACAGATGATTTCTTAAATGTGATAATACTTATCAACTGACTTTGGAAAGCATAGCCAAGCTATCCTTCATTAAGCGTTCTATCCTTAAGCAGTGTGGCATAAAATAGGTTGAAGAGACCAGTTCTCTCACATAACCTGCCACATTCCATTGGAGATTCACAACAGCTCATATAGGGCACCTGGCCAGTTCCCAAGCAATCCAGCATGTTGACTAATAGCTGCCATATTTGACATTTGTGAGATGTCATCTAGTGATACCCACCCATAAAGGGAAACCTGTATAAAATTATTTAAATCTAGCACAAAATTCCAAATAATCTAACTATTGAAATCTTTAAATGTTTCAATCATGTAAATATTCATAATAAATTTGAATATTGGTTCATAAAATTCATTCATACAATTGCTTACTATTTTGTCATATTTTCCTGACATAAATTTGCTGATTTGAGGCTATAAAATCTACGGCACTATATAAAGGAGCATGCCCAATTTGTGGAGGTACAATAACCACCACATTAAGAAACATTCTTAATATCTTTCCATAAAGTTTGAACAACTCTGAGCATATGGAGGAAAACTGAAGAACAGCAACCTCAGATGGCTCAGCTGCTTGTCCGGATGGTGAGAAACACATGTAGCTGACTGCAGTCAGCTGCCCTTCAGAGCCATGGCTGAGGAGAATATTCCAGGCCTCAGTCCCTAACATATTATTATCAGTTATGTATTTAAGAAGAATCTCTTAGGTGTATGTAAACGTACTCATAAACCCTCCCTTTTCTTAGAACTACATTTGGGTATTCACATACTGTAGGGTATTAAGGAAGCTACTGTTTTGAGCATGAGTTTGCATTGAGAACATGCTATCATAAATAAAATAGAAACTATTCAAAGGTGCATTAATCCTAAGCTTTCATATGAATAATCTTATAAAGACCATAATAATAATAATGGTGATAATATTTCTTGATACTCAACTTTATAGTGTATAATACAGTCACACTATTTTATGTGTGAAATAAAGCAAATGCTAGCTTAGAAAATAGAAACTGCTATTTTCACAAATCTGAGATTGAAACTATTTCAATTTCCTGTTACTGCTCAAAATGTTATTGGAAATATACAATTATATAGAAATATTTGTATCAGTATTTGGTAGTTGAGGGCTTTCCTCACACATATTTCCACACATATCTTTGTGTAAGGGAATGTGGATGTGACTAATCAAAATACTAGCTCTAGCCAATATTTATTGAGCACTTCCTTGGTGCCATGCCTTGTTATAATGGCTTTGTTTATTATATTAATCCATTTAAATATATGATATATATTTAAGTTAAGCTGTCTATGAGTTTATTTAAATATATGCTAAATAAGTGAGCTACTTATTTAGCTACTCTTTGTTGCTTCCTAGATATAATATTTTATTGTTCTAAATACATTTGTTCACCTGTGTACATAAATGCTCATATGTATGTATGTATGTGTTCACACTTGCACATCAGGTTAAACTAATTATTTGTTTAGTTACAGTTTTCAAGTATTTAAAATTTAAGAAAGTTCATGTTTAGAACTACTATTGAAAAAAGGGAAATGTAATGAAGAGCTTCCTCGAAGGATTACAATCTAGACAGAAGACAAAACACATTTAGTCCTATAATTAACATTTAAAAATATGAACATGTTGTCACAATCTCACTAGTATCACTACTGTTAGAACTATTTGCAAATGCAGAGTTAAAATAACTATTTACCTGTGACACATTTGTACCTCATTAATAGAAATCTATATTAATTGGGATTTCTTTTTCTAAACATCGCTATTACCTCACTTGTTATCAGGACCCACCTCCATTTTCTAAATGAAATTTAGGGTTTAGTTCTAATCCTTACTTTCAACAATTGTCTTGATCATTTCAATATTTATGTCAATGATCCTTTGTAATCATTGTCTTTCTTGATCCCACTGACCACCCTGTATCAATAGGATTACATTCAAGACTTCATTATCTAATTGTATTATGCTATTCCTAAGTTCTCAAATTTGTTATTGGTGTCTTATACCACAATGCTCTCAATATCCACCTCTTCCATAACCTCTTACCCACTCCACCTTTAAACTAGGGATTACTTCACGTATATGTGTATATCTTCATTGTACATTTTCTCCTATGCTTCATTACCATTTTCTAACTACATACTGGATATTTCCACCTAGATAACCTGTGGCCCTTTCATTTATCTGAAGTTTAACTCAACCTTCCCTCTCTAAAATAGGAGCTTATTTCAAAATTCTCTAAGTGTTTTACCTCTGTACTAGGTCATCTTAGATTATTCTGAGAGTTCTTGTGCAGTCTTCACACTCAAAAACAATCACTAGTTCACAACTTCCTTCATGATAACTCTTGCATCTTTGCCATTCTCTAAGTTGCAACACCACCATCTGAGTTCAGTATCACTTTGTCTGACTTATTTCATTAACATTCTAATAGGCCTCTAGTCTCTCCCTCTGCAATCTACTCGACACTCCGTTGGTAATTTAATCTTCTTAATATATTTTTCCACTGAAGAAAACCTTCAGTGACCTTCTACTATAGCCAGACTGAATTGTTCACTGTATCTTCAGCATACAATGTACTTTATTCATATGTAGGCCTGTCATTGGTTAGATCATTTCACTATCCCTAAATGCCCTTTCCTTTTCTCTTCATCCATTTGTATTTTATTTATCTTTTATTCCTCAGTTGAGGTCCATTTACTCATGTCACATTTCATTAAACTTTTTCTTCTTTAAATAATGTGTTACTCATGGAGTTACCATGCAAGTGTTCCATGTGTTTTACACCTATTAGAGCAGAGAGGTTGAAGGGCTCTCACTTCTGTTGAGCATCAACAACTGAATGTCAGAGCTGTGATTCAATCAAGCACATTCTATTTTCATTATTCCACAGAAGCCACCTATTTAATATACTCAATAAGTTAATTTGGTGCTGAAGATATATATTGCCATGTGTTATAGACTGAATTTTGTCTCCACAAAATTCATATGATAAAGTCCTAACCCCCAGTATCTCAGAATGTGACAGTATTTGGAGACAGGACCTTTAAAAAGGTAATAAATATAAAATGAGGCCATTTGATTGGACTGTAGTTCACCCTGACTGGTGTCCTTATAAGAAAGAGCGATTAGAAAACAGACAACACAGAGACGGAGGGGCAACCATGTGAGGACACAGGGAGAAGCTGACCAGGAAGGAGTCCTAAGAATCAAAACGAACTGTTATACCTTAATCTTAGACTTTTAGCTTCCAGAGCTGTGAAGAAATAAGTTCCTATTGTTAGTGCCATCCAGTCTGTGTATTTGTTATGGCAGCCCTAGCACATATATATATATATATATCTTGCATAATTACTTATATTTGATATTCATTTATTTGAGGTTCTATGAAAAATATTATCTATTATAGTCCACTCATGTGTTAACATAAATATACATAAATATCAATATAATAACATGCCATTGAAAATCAAACTTTGAAGAGAAGTTAATAACATCAAATTTGGTGGGCATACATCATGCTTTTTTTTTTTTTTTTTTTTTGCAGTACACGGGCCTCTCACTGCTGTGGCCTCTCCCGTTGCAGAGCACAGGCTCCGGACGCGCAGACTCAGCGGCCATGGCTCATGGGCCCAGCCGCCCCGCTGCATGTGGGATCTTCCCGGACCGGGGCACGAACCCG
Organism: Monodon monoceros; assembly: GCF_005190385.1. Classification (NCBI taxonomy): domain Eukaryota; kingdom Metazoa; phylum Chordata; class Mammalia; order Artiodactyla; family Monodontidae; genus Monodon; species Monodon monoceros. Next base: position 27,948,472 of record NW_021703784.1, read on the forward strand.
TGTCCCCTGCATCGGCAGGGGGTCTCTTAACCACTGCGCCACCAGGGAAGCCCATACATCATGCTTTTTAAAGAATATCTAAATGATCGTAAACAGCTAAACCTCACATCCAAATATGACCCTGAAAATTAGCATCTAGAGTGAAATAGAAATATATTCAGTACTTTAAATCTACATCATTAAATTTTGCTTGGTATTATATTTAATTCCTTTCCCCTTAGAAGCAATAATTAAACTCCTTCAGTCTTTTATATTCTGTTGACTTTAAATTCACCTAAACTGCCACAAATGCTCAGCAAAATCCTTTCCTGTGTTTATTCAAAATCTACACTAGACAGAATAGAAATTGCTTGACTGATGGTTCAGTTTCTTCCTGAAATAAAGAATGATTTTCCTAGACATTGTGTAGGTTAGAAATGTGCAGATGTACTTTTTCTTCCAAGGCTACAACTACTGCTGTGAGAATTTGTATAAAAGCTCAACATGTCAAAAGAAATTTAAGTGGAAGCAAATATACCCACTATTGGGGTTGACACCCAGGCTGACCCATTCTCAGAATAAGTAACACCTGGAGTAGTAATTTTAAATATAGAGTCTTAAAATCCATTGGACTTCAATTAATCTTATTTCTATAAAAGTTATTATTTTTTACAATTGTAAATTTTATTCTTTTTTATGATTGTGAATACAAGTTTAAAAATATGTTTCTAAAATGGGACTTTGCTTTGATGAGAATACAAAAAAAATTAATTGCAACTTTATTTCTGCTTTGCTCTGTTTATGTACCTGTATTCTCATCTTTATTCTCACAAAGCAAAATTTATAAGGATTCCAAGGTGTTATAGATTGGATTCCCTGAGAAAAATGTCTCCAAGATGGAAATTTGTGTGCAGGAAGTTTAATGGATTAACACTTATAGGACAGTAAAGAAAGCAGTATGAAGCAGTGGCAGGAGTTGAACTGAGATGTAGTCACAACAATGACCTTAGCTGAACACTTGGAAAGCTCTGGAGCCAAGAAGGCCTTGTATACTCCTTCCAAACTGTGGAAAGAGGGCTGGGCCTTCTACCTCCACATTGTACAGATATTGGATATATATACCTGTGAAAGGAGGCAGGGCTTTGGATGAATTGACCCTCTTTAGCTGATGGCAATTCTGGAGAAAGACTCAGCTAAGACCTATCAACTGTTAACATTTCCATCAAGTGAAGGAATGAATTCCTTCGTCATGAAGGTGAGACATCATGTTTACAAACCACAGCATTCTCTATAGAAAAATTTTAATTTGATTCCATATGTATTGGCCAAGTATATTCAGGTAAATAATTTTATTCTTTATGAGTCTTTGTAACTGAGACTATTAATACCATTCAGCCTTCCTCACAATAGTTTTGTTAGTTTCACTGGAGCCAATACAAATGAAAATTCTTTGGGTAATAAAAGATCAGAGCTAAAATATATATTAGAAATTATCTAAGTCTACTTCTTTGTTGTACAGCTAAAGAATTAAAGCCTAATATGGACTCATATATTACTGTATATCTGACACAGTTCTAGCATTTTATACCTATTACCTCATGTAATTCTTACTATGACCCTATGAGAAAATAGACAAATAGGGGTCATGTTACTTGACCAAAGTCATGCAGTTGGGGGCAGGAGACATCACTGACTATATCTTACCCCAGTGGCTGTGCTTTCAACCACTATACTATATTGCTTCTGGTGAGACAGCAGTTAATGGAAGATTAGTAGTCGGGTCTTAAACTTTCTGTCAAGTAGTTTATTTAACCTATACCTGGAGGTCATGGTAAATTATAAAGCAGAGAAAGCAAACTGGCAACTGGGGAGCAGAATATTCCTTGTCATGTTTGTTTGTTCTTTTTTTCTATATCTTGAAAGATGGTTTGTTTTAGTCTGTCCAGGGTTTTATAATGTAATGTGACTAAATAGATCTTATGTTTAGTACCTCATCAAGAAGTTTAGCAACTATAATCTTATACTACATATAAATTGACTTAATGCACTTATGTTCCCAGCCTGGCCATTTAGGTACTGCAGTTTGTAACACAAGATTATGCATATAAAGATGATGATGATGATGATGATGATGAAGGAGAAGGAGAAATAGTAGAAGGAGAAGGAGGAGGAGTAGGAGGAGAAGGAGTTGGGGAAGAAGGAGAGGAGGAGAGAATATAAAAGGAAGAGGGAGGAGGGGAGGCAAATGTGAAGAATAAGTTATTGTTTATAATAATATAAAGAATATTTAGTACCTATTAAAGTATAGTCTTTCATTATTGACTATTCCCTTGGTCTCCTCTAAGAAATCTCGTTAGGTATACAATTTTAGAAGAGCACCACACTATTTTCTTCCAGACAGATGTAATCTGCTTAAATGAATTAATATTCTTACACAGAATTTGAAGGGAGCAAAAAGTTTGCATACTAATACAAATGGTTATGTGCTAGTGCGTGAAGAAAGAGGGTAGGGTATGAAGGCATCTTACAAGTTATTAAAATATAAATATTTTCTTTTCATATTTAATCAGAAGAGAAATGCCTTTGAAAATCAGAGACACATTATTGTTGGGTTTTTTTTTTAAGAATTACTTTAAACAGAAAGGAAGAGATTTTTCCATGAAGATAAAAATTGAGACCTTTTGAAAAACATGTCTCTATTGAGCATCTCCTTTCTGACAGGCATCATATTATGTGTTGAGGATATAGAATAAAAACCATTTTCTTTTTTTACTTGTATACAATTTTTAAAGGTTACACTCCATTTACAGTTATTACAAAGTATTGCTGTATTTCCCATGTTGTACTGTACATCCTTGTAGCCTATCTTACACACAATAGTTTGTACCTCCCACTCCCCCATCCCTATAATGTCCCTTCCCCATCTTCCGACTTGTAACCACCAGTTGTTCTCTATATCTATGAGTCTACTTCTTTATTGTTATATTCACTAGTTTGTTGTATCTTTTAGATTTCACATATAAGTGATATCATACAGTATTTGTCATTCTCTGTTCTGACTTATTTCACTTTGCATAATCCCTTCCAAGTCCATCCATAATTCTGCAAATGGCAAAACTTCATTCTTGTTTATGGCTGAATAGTATTCCATTGTATATATACCATGACTTCTTTATCCATTCATCTGTTGATAAACATTTAGGTTGTTTCCATATCTTGGCAATTGTAAATAATGCTTCTATGAACATTAGGGTGCATGTATCTTTTCATATTAGGGGTTTAGCATTTTTCAGATAAATACACAAAGTGGAATTGCTGGATCATATGGTAGTTCCATTTTTAGTGTATTGAGAAACCTCCCTACTGTTTTCCACAGTGGCTGCACCTATTTATATTCCCACCAACAGTGTACAAGGGTGTCCTTTTCTCCAGATAGTTGCCAAAATTTGTTATTTGTGTTCTTTTGGAAGATAGCCATTCTGACAGGTGTGAGGTGATATCTCATTGGGGTTTTGATTTGCATTTCCCCTATGATTAGTGATATTGAGCATCTTTTCATGTGCCTGTTGGCCATAGGCGTTTTCTCTTTGGAAAAAATATCTATTCAGGTCTTCTGCCCATTTTTTAATCAGGTTGTTTATTTATTGATTTTTCTTGATTTTGAGTTGTATGAGCTGTCTATATATGTAGGATATTAATCCCTTATCGATTATATCATATGCAAATATTTTCTCCCATTCAGTAGGTTTACTTTTGTTTTGTCAGTGGTTTCCTTTGCTGTTCAAAAGCTTTTAAGTTTAATTAGGTCCCATTAGTTTATTTTTGCATTTTCTTCCTTTACTTTAAGAGACAGATCCAAAAAAATATTGATGCAATTTATGTAAAAGAGCATAGGTTATAGTGATATATGCTTACCTCAGGAAACAAGAAAAATCTCAAATAAACAACCTAACCTTACAGTTAAAGGAGCTAGAAAAAGAATAACAAAGAAAACTTAAAGTCATTAGATGGAAAAAAATCATAAAAATCAGAGCAGAAATAAATGAAATAGGGACTAAAAAGAATAGAAAAGATCAATGAAACCAAAATTTGGTTCTTTGAAATAATAAACAAAATTGATAAACCTCTAGCCAGACTCATCAAGAAAAAAATGCAGAGGGCCCAAGTCAATAAAATTAAAAATGAAAAAGGAGAAGTTACAAACAACACCACAGATATACAAAGGATCATAAGAGATTACTATGAACAACTGTATGCCAATAAATTGGGCAACCTAGAAGAAACAGACCAATTCTTAGAAAGGTACAATCTCCCAAGACTGAATCAGGAAGAATAGAAAACACAAACAGACCAATTACCAGTAATGAACTTGAAACAATAATTTAAAATATTCCAACAAACAAAAGGCCAGGACCAGATTGCTTCACAGGTGAATTCTACCAAACATTTAGAGAAGAGTTAACACCTATCCTTCTGAAACTATTCTAAAAAATTTCAGAGAAAGGAACACTTTCAAACTCATTCTATAAGGCCAGCATCACCCTAATACCAAAACCAGAAAAAGATATCACAAAAAAGGAAATTACAAAATTTCCTTTTGTAATTTGACAAAATTCTTTTGACAAAAAGAATTTTTGACAAAATTCAACATCCATTTATGATAAAAACTCTCCAGAAAGTGGGTATGGAGGAAAGATACCTCAACATAATAAAGGCCATACATGACAAGCACACACCTAACATCATACTCAACAGTGAAAACTGAAACCATTTCTTCTAAGATCAAGAACAAGACAAAGATGTCCACACTTGCCACTTTTATTCAACACAGTTTTAGAAGCCCTAACCACAGCAATCAGACAAGAAAAAGAAATAAAAATATCCAAATTGGAAAGAAGTAAAACTGCCACTGTTGGCAGATGGCATGCTACTGTACATAGAAAATCCTAAAGATGACACCAGAAAATGACTAGAACTCACCAATGAATTCAGTAAAAGTTGCAGGATATAAAATTAATATATAGAAATCTGTTGCATCTCTATAAACTAACAATGATGTTTCAGACACAGAAATTAAGGAAACAATCTCCAGGAATAAAATACCTAGGAATGAACCTACCTAAGGAGGCAAAAGACCTTGTACCCTGAAAACTATAAGACACTGATGAAAGAAATCGAAGATGACACAAACAGATGGAAAGATACACCATGTTCTTGTATTAGAAGAATCAATATTGTTAAAATGACCATACTACCTAAGGCAATCTACAGATTCAATGTAATCTCTATCAAAATGCCAATGGCATTTTTCACAGAACAAGAACACATAATTCTAAAAGTTACATGGAAACACAAAAGACCTGAATAGCCAAAGCAATCTTGAGAAAGAAAAACGGAGCTGGAGGAATCAGGCTCCCTGACTTCAGACTATAGCACAAAGACTATACCGCAAAAAACTGATAACGATACAGTTATCAAAACAGTATTATACTGGCACAAAAACAGATACATAGATCAATGGAACAGGATAGAAAGCCCAGAAATAAACCTGCACACCTATGGTCAATTAATCTACAACAAAGGAGGCAAGAATGTACAATGGAGAAAAGACAGCTTCTTCAACAAATGGTGCTGGGAAAACTGGAGAACTACATGTAAAAGAATGAAATTAGAGCATTCTCTAACACCATATACAAAAATAAACTCAAAATGCATTAAAGACCTAAAGGTAAGACCAGCTACTATAAAATTCCTAGGGGAAAATAACAGGCAGAACACTCTGACATAAATTGCAGCAATGTTTTTTTTGGATCCATCTCCTAAAGTAAAGGAAATAAAAGCAAAAATAAACAAATGGAACATTTTCAATCATGTAATAAATGCTAGAAGAGGCTGCAACAGGTGGTGTAATTATTATATAATTAAAAATTATAAGTCTCAGATGATCAGGGAAGGCTCCCTGTATAAGGTGAAATCTAAACTAATTTTTAAATATTAGTAATTGATCAGTTAAAGAAAGTGGACAGGGTATGTCAGGGATCAGGAATAGCATATCAATTCATAAAGGAACATGAAAAATATAAATAACATATACAGATATAAATACATTTGAGATTGCTAACAGAAAAGCAGGTAATAACTTGGAGCTTGCCAGCAGCCATGGTGCCCAATGAGTATCCATGGAAATGAAGTCAACACAAAGGAAAGCAGAGCTGAGAGGTAGAAAGAGAACAATCTCTGACAGTCTTATTGCTGACCCTCTAACCAGCTGTGCCTGAACCTAGCTTTCACTATTTTTGAGACTCTTCATTTCCAGGGTCTATAAATTCCCTTTTTGCTTAAGCTAGTGAGAGGCAGGTTACACTTGCAATTAAGAACCTTGCTTAATAAAAGCTATTTGCCCTCTTGCATTTGATTTAAAACATGTTGAGAGATCCATATTTTATTCTCATATGAGCCTTCATGCTTCTGAGAACAACACCTTGCGCTGTTCATACATTACCTCTACACCACATAATGGACACTCACATCCCCACACACACTTTCCTGAACACCTACGACAGAATAACTGGCCAGAGTAGCCGTGCTTCAAGCTGAAGTAAAAAGGACACAAAGGAAAGGAGAAGAGAAAAAGACTCAAAAAGAAATAGCACTGGAAAACTCTATAAATATCTAAGCTGTTCACATAAGTAATATAGCCTGGTCCCTGATCAAGAGATTGTTTTTAATCTGCCAATATTGTGACCATTTACACTCAGGTAGTCCTAATTTCTAAAGCTAATTACACAGTCTCTAGGTATTTTGCCTTCTGATTCATCTCTCGTGTAATTTTCCAAATGGTCTATTTGGCAACATGTAAGTTTACTGCTGTAGGGGGCCCAGACAGAAATGTGATAAGAGTTTTAATAATCTGTTTGTCTTTCCAGTGAAATGTGATAAGGTATCTTTGTGGATGAAAAGAGAACAACTAAGTATTTAGTTATTAAATGAAGCAATGAAAAATATTCTGTACCGTTGATTTAAATTTGGGCATACTAAGAAAACATATTCATATTTTTAGAAGTAAGATTATTGAATAAGGAAATTTTCAATTAGTCTAACCTCACATTTTTTATTAAAAATACTTTTAATTCTATACTTTTGCCAAAAAGACAATTATATCCTGGAAATAGTACAGTCTTAAAACCAGCTAGCATACTCTTTTTGTGTACTATGTTAGAATAACAAGCACTTGAACAAACTGTTCATATGAGATTTTCCTCTGTAGGTTAATTAAAAATCAAGTAATACAAAGTATAAAATTTGGGAATAAGGTGATACCATAAACAGGTATTTGCTTTCCTGTCCTCAAATTATCACAAAATGACCGACAGAAGGCTGCCATCATCGTTGTCATCATCTATTAAACTCTTCCTTTTGTTCCAATAATTATGCTAAATACCTATATACACATTAGCTTAAAACTACCAGGTGTGATAGGTAATATTATTATCCTCCCTTTTTATATGGCAAAACTAAGGTTTATGTAAGTTCAATAATTTATCTAAGGCAACATAGTAAGTGGTAGAGTCCAACTCCAAACACATTTCTATTTTTCTCCCTAACCAAGTTTTTAACCATCACATTAACATATCAAATCTATTTTGAAAACAAGAAACGTGGCATCTACATATAAGGAATTTCTTCTATATGTAATGCAGACACATTTTGAGTTAAGGCAGGAAGAACTATCAACTTTTACTAACCTGTTAATACTCCATACACAGAGGCAATAGGCAATGGAGGCGGGTGGCCACAGAAAGCAGAGAATTCACTGGGAAATACCTCCTGGTCTTGGTTATTACATTTAGCAGAAGCTGGACAGATAAACAAACAAAAAGTTACCGTGTTTGGGTTTTTCTTTAAGAAAATGTCCCCTGCCTCCCCCTTTCCCATCCACTCAGTTATATATAAGTAAAAAAAAAAAAGATACTACAGACCCAGTATTATTTAAAATATTTGACTTAAAAATTAACTTGTCTTGAAAAACTTGTTTTGTATTGAATTAGTCAGCAGTTGACACAATAATACTATGTACCAAGTGATCACCACAAAATTCAGTAAAATAATAATAAGTATATATTACCCAATTTACAGATCTGGAGGTTTGCTATTTATCTGCTATTTAGCTAAGGCAACTTTGCTTCACGTGCCTCATTCACAGGCCCAGCCTGGAGGGATGGCAGCTTTATGGGCATGCTCTTTTTATGTAAAAGGTCAGATGCTGCCAGGCTGCTAAAGAAACACATGACACCCCTTAATGTCAAAGTTCAGAATTTGTATGTTGTGAATTCCACCTACACGCCACTGGTCATAAAAGTCACATGGTCAAGCTTAAAATAGATCAATGAAGCAGAAATGTATTTGTCCCACAGCTGAAAGAGAAGGGAGTAAATATTAGATGGCTAATATTGAGTTCAAGCTATATCATTCACTAACTTCAAACTAAATAAACAAACAAAAATCATCCTCAGTTTCTCAATTACCTATCATGGTGATCATTTCATGATGTACACAGATGTCAAATCATTATGTACTACACCTGAAAATTGTACATCAGCTGTATTTCATTTTAAAAATAAATGTATTAATGCAACTTTCACTTAGTAGAAACTGGCTAGCTGTTCGTCGAAACTGCTTCCTCTTATTTTGACACATGTAGCTAGATTACATTATCACCCTCTCTTACATGTAAAAGGGGTCATGTGACGAAATTTTAACCAACAGAATGCAAGCAGAACTGATGTGTATCACCTGTTAGTCTGGGCTATAAAAGCCTTTCATGTGTGCTTCTTCACGTTCTTTCGCTTTTGGCTGACTTAGATGGAGAAAACTGCAGCAATCTTGGAAGTCACATGTTAAAGTTGACAGAGGGACCTCCCTGGTGGTCGAGTGGTTAAGATTCCCTGTTTTCACTTCAGGAAGCATGGGTTAGATCCCTGGTCAGGGAACTAAAGTCCTGATGCTGCGTGGCATGGCCAAAAAATTTTTAAAAATAGTTGACAGAGTGGCAAGATCGAAAGAGTTTGGATTTCTGCATTAATGTGTGGAGGAGAGCCACTGCCAGTTAAGATCTCCCACTTTGGATTTTTTGTGGGTGAGAAATAAATGCCTATTTTGTTAACCCACTGAATTTGTGGAGTTCATCTGTCACCGCACTAGCATTTCTCTAAAATGTACATGGGAACTAGCCTATTTCCTTTGACTGTGATATTGGATGGGAAAAGGTGATAATACAGAAGGAAATCAGGGGTACAACCTTACCAGAAGAAATCCAGGTGCCTTCCTGCATTATAGTCCTACAGAATACAGATGCTTCAGCATAAATATTAAGCTCAGAAGACTGAGATATTTAGTGCTCACAAAAGGGAGACAGGAAAGCTGTGAAAGGCACCTGACACTGAATAGTAGGAGGAAGACTCATTGCAACTGTCATTGAACTGATTATCTGAAGGCAAAGCAATGCTATTTTCTGCAAACAATATATAATACTTAGGGAACAGCAATTAGAATCATGAATCCTTACATAAGTGAATGGGGTCTGATGGTGTTTACTCAATCTTAAATTGCTGGGGTAGTGATAGAAAAATAAGCCCTGCAAAGCACTTTGGAAATGTTACTTTCAGAACATTAATGTCAGACTTAACATAAGAAGCTGAATAAAGCAAAAGAGAACTGAGGAAGAAAATCTCAGAGCTTGTATTTATGAGGGTTCTCCCTTAAGGTCTCCCCCTTCATCTGTTTCCATAGTAACTCCATGTTTCCATAAGTTTTACAAATGGCATTCATTTAATGTCAAAACACTTAATGAAAAATTTTACTATGTATAGTAAGTGAACTACCTAATAGAGCATTTTATACTCAAATTTTCTTATGCATTTTGACAACACCTAAGTATTAATACATAGCAATAATCATAGAAAAATCATGGTTTATAATAGTTAACATGGAATGCTTCTTTTTACACAATTATCATGCAGCCCAATATCAGTAATACATTTTACTAACTGCCTGGACAACTCTGTGGCAAATTTTATGGCGTAACAGCACTAAATTTGTTTTGTAACCTCACTCAGTTTTTATTTTTCACTTCTTTCTCTTTTTTCTTTTCTTGTCACCTAAATTGAACTTAGAAAACTTAGTGGAAATTCTCTCTGAGGACCAGGCAACTGAGCATTTTATAATAAGCCTTTAGTAGGTATAATTAATTTAAATCTCTTCAAAATATGAACAGCATTTAGTCAGACATGTAAACCTGTCAATAATACAGAGAAAACAGGTGGAAATATTGCACCTCGGAATTCTAAAAATAATCAGTCCCACCCATAAAAATACAAATCACTGTCTTGGATAATCAGGCATCAAGCAGTGTAATTAAGTATCTGGTTTTAACTCAAAATGGGACACGTCAGATTCTAGATATCACTAATATATATGGAGTCCACTCTTAGAATAACATTGGATTGAAAATGTGGGGGGGTAAACTTAAGGAGAAAATCCAGTCTGACAAGTTAAAGGATGCCCAATGGAGCTACTTTTTATCTCTAGAATATCTTCTAATTCAGAATCACAGTAACTTATTTATTTATTTTTTTAACATCTTTATTGGAGTATAATTGCTTTACAATGGTGTGTTACTTTCTGCTTTACAACAAAATAAATCAGTTATATATATACATATGTTCCCATATCTCTTCCCTCTTGCGTCTCCTTCCCTCCCACCCTCCCTATCCCACTCCTCCAGGCAATCACAAAGCCCCGAGCTGATCTCCCTGTGCTATGCGGCTGCTTCCCCCTAGCTATCTGCCTTACGTTTGGTAGTGTATATATGTCCATGCCTCTCTCGCGCTTTGTCACAGCTTACCTTTCCCCCTCCCCATATCCTCAAGTCCATTCTCTAGTAGGTCTGTGTCTTTATTCCTGTCTTATCCCTAGGTTCTTCATGACATTTTTTTTCTTAAATTCCATATATATGTGTTAGCATATGGTATTTGTCTCTCTCTTTCTGACTTATTTCACTCTGTATGACAGACTCTAGGTCTATCCACCTCATTACAAATAGCTCAATTTCGTTTCCTTTTATGGCTGAGTAATATTCCATCATATATATGTGCCACATCTTCTTTATTCATTCATCCGATGATGGACACATAAGTTGTTTCCATCTCCGGGCTATTGTAAATAGAGCTGCAATGAACATTTTGATACATGACTCCTTTTGAATTATGGTTTTTTCAGGGTATATGCCCAGTAGTGGGATTGCTGGGTCATATGGTAGTTCTATTTGTAGTTTTTTAAGGAATCTCCATACTGTTCTCCATAGTGGCTGTATCAATTTACATTCCCACCAACAGTGCAAGAGGGTTCCCTTTTCTCCACACCCTCTCCAGCATTTATTGTTTCCAGATTTTTTGATGATGGCCATTCTGACTGGTGTGAGATGATATCTCATTGTAGTTTTGATTTGCATTTCTCTAATGATTAATGATGTTGAGCATTCTTTCATGTGTTTGTTGGCATTCTGTATATCTTCTTTGGAGAAATGTCTATTTAGGTCTTCTGCCCATTTTTGGATTGGGTTGTTTGTTTTTTTGTTATTGAGCTGCATGAGCTGCTTGTAAATTTTGGAGATTAATCCTTTGTCAGTTGCTTCATTTGCAAATATTTTCTCCCATTCTGAGGATTGTCTTTTGGTCTTGTTTGTGGTTTCCTTTGCTGTGCAAAAGCTTTGAAGTTTCATTAGGTCCCATTTGTTTATTTTTGTTTTTATTTCCATTTCTCTAGGAGCTGGGTCAAAAAGGATCTTGCTGTGATTTATGTCATAGAGTGTCCTGCCTATGTTTTCCTCTAAGAGTTTGATAGTTTCTGGCCTTACATTTAGGTTTTTAACCCATTTTTAGCTTATTTTTGTGTATGGTGTTAGGGAGTGATCTAATCTCATACTTTTACATGTACCTGTCCAGTTTTCCCAGCACCACTTATTGAAGAGGCTGTCCTTTCTTCACTGTACATTCCTGCCTCCTTTATCAAAGATAAGGTGACCATATGTGCATGGGTGTATCTCTGGGCTTTCTATCCTGTTCCATTGATCTATCTTTCTGTTTTTGTGCCAGTACCATACTGTCTTGATTACTGTAGCTTTGTAGTATAGTCTGAAGTCAGGGAGCCTGATTACTTCAGCTTTGTTTTTCGTTCTCAAGATTGCTTTGGCTATTCGGGGTCTTTTGTGTTTCCATACAAATTGTGAAATTTTTTGTTCTAGTTCTGTGAAAAATGCCCGAGCATCACTGTAATTTAACAGAGGTGTTCAGAGGGGGAGGCAGTCAGGGGAAAGTGGAAGAATGGCTGTATTGAGCAGGAAAGAATGATCTTATAGACCACGGTGGATTTCTTCTTCTGTAATTTGAAGGGACTTAAGACACAATAACTCAAGATATACTACTTTCAATTCATTTCACTCTAACAATCATTTAATGAGAACTGACTCTAAGGTAGATATTGTTGTCCCTGCTATGTGAAAGGAATAAGACAAAGACAAGTAAGGCAATAGGATGTTCTCTGAAAAACCTAATGAGTTATTGGGGTTGTGCCCTGTTGATACATATATGACATATAAGAATAAGAAAATATAGTGTTTGATAAAATAGGTTTATATTCTAGAGGATTTAGAGGAAAAAGAGTCACAATCTCTTAAGAGGATCAAGAAAAGTTTCAATAAAGTAAATGAGTGTAAAGTGGCCCAAAAATACTAGAGCAATTGTGACAGCCATCACTACATGGAGGAGATATTCCATGTAGAGGGATTAGTATTTAAAAAATCCTTTAATTATTGCCTCTATAGGAACTGATCCAATGCACATGGGGCATTCATCTTTGCACCCCCATGTTGTCCATATCTGAGGTAGATGGTGAGTTGACCTACACCAATCACATTCTTTCTTCTCATATTATAGTATTTTTATGTGAGACAGACAGATACTGGGAGCTGCTGGTAACCAAGTCAATGTTAGTAGTCTAGGGGGTGACAAAGACACTCTCCTTGACCCAACTCTAGTCAGGCTCCTCTAAACCCTCAAGGTCCAAACCTTGGGCTCTGCCCTGGCCAGTTTAGTTCAGTTTTAGTAAGAATTCTACTGAATCTCCTTAGCAGAAATTACCCAACCTTGATATCTAATTAAATTCCTTTTCTACCTCCCTGAATAGCTTATCACCCTGGCCTGCCTTCAGCAAGAATTCTGTTGAATCGGTCTAACAAGAATTCCCTTAGCCATGATGTTCCTCCTAATAATTTCTATCCACTGACCTCCACCCTGCTCCTTGGCTATAAATCTCCACTTGTCCTTATATTCAGAGTTGAGCCTGATCTATCTCCCTTACTGCAAAACCACACTGCAGTCGTCCCCCTGAATAAAACCTGCCTTACCATATTTTATGAGGTAATGATTAAATTTTTTAACATGAGTAGTTTTTCATTAACTAGAGAAGTATTGTAAATTTCTGGTACTGAATCTGAAGAGCTGAACTGGTTCCCAAACTTTATGAGATTTGTTTTATTTGTATTCATTTTTGTTTTATGCTGTGTTATTGTTATACTTCCTTAGATACCTGAGATAGTCCTTTTGTGCTTAAATTAGTTCCAATTTGTATCTAAAATAGAAAACAGATGTTAACTTACCTTTGGCAATATTCAAAAAACAGTTTTGTTTTAAAAGATCACAAGATACATTTTTGTGGCTCAAATGTATGTCAGGGACATTTTGACAAAGACTTTTATTACAACATTAAAGAGTTGATGCTTCCTTCAGCAAGACAAGAAAAAGCCAGTGAAGACTTTCAAGTAGGATAATGGTATGCCTGAAACTAAACTTTGGGGAAGGTAATTTGCAGTGTGGTTTAGTCAAATAGCAAACTACAAGTTAGAAGACTGGCTATGCGTCTATGTCATTGGTTCACGTAGCTAGGGTTTACAGGGAAGTTACACGTATTTCAGCAGAATTTGCAGAACAAAACACTAGGGAACACTTCACATCATATTCTATGTGAATGGTACCCTTATAATTGTGCAATACACAACTTCCTCAACTATGTGTGACAGCTCATAGAATATGAAATAGAGTGGTAGTGATGATATTTAAAGGAGAGAAAAGATATGAGAGATTTTACCAAGATAAGATTTGAAGGTTTTGGAAACATTTAGAAATAGTTAATGAAGTACTGGGAAGGGGCAAAGTTACATCCAAAATTTAAATCCAAGTAACTTGGAGAATGATGGCAACATTTGTACAAAAGTAGAAGGCAGAAAGAAAAGTTCAGTCAGGAATTGGGAGTGCAAAATGAAATTTAGGACGATGTTGTTATTCATATAAATGAGTCTGAGATGACTGCATGATATCCTAGTGGAGATAACCAACAGAAATTTTAGATTTGAAAGTAATTGAAATGAAGATAATACTTGTAGCCATATAAATTGGTGAGATTACAATAAACAAGAGAAAACAGGTAGAAGATCAATAGCAAAATTTTTATATAATGCTTAAGTTCAGATCTTAAATAAACTATCTGGAAAAGGAAATAAAGAAAGGGAATAGGTAGAAGAACACAGAATTCAAAGGATGAGTTTCAATATGACAAACAGGGCGAAGAATGTCAAATTATATAGAAAGATCAGGAAGGGAGAAGATTCAATGACAGCATTTGAATTAAATGATTGAGAAGGCATTGCTTAGAGTTATCATCAAGATATTTGTGGTCAAAAGTAGGAAAAAGAATATAGAAATGTGTAAAGATTGTTGATAGAAAGATACTGGTTTTTAGTTAAATGTTTGTAGAGAGGTAAGCAAATGTATGAGAGTAGAAAGATAATATAATGAAATTAAAGATTCAAGAGTAAGAGAAATTGATGGAGCAAGGTGTCTCTTAGGAGATGGAAAGGGGGAGAAGGTCAAAGCCAAGAAAGAGATTGGATTTAGTTGACGAGAGAGCTGAATACCATCATGACAGAAGTACGAGTGAAGAGAAATCATAAAAATACAGTGACATTGTATAACAGAATGCACAAAAGTTGAGAAAGTGCACATAGAATTCAGATACCTCTTGATTTTCTCAGTGAAATAAAAGAAAATAACTGCTGAAATTGAAGGGTTAATGGTAATATGAGAGGGCAAACTTGGAACACTCACAGGGGCAAATTATATTATCTTTTTATTATCACAAAGATAGCTGAGGGTGATTCATTGCAAACTTTCTCATTTGCTTCCAGGACTTCAGTACACAGAGATTTGGAAAATAAGTATACATTTTAAATTCTAATTCTTTCTCCTTTTGCTTCTGCTTCTAAAAATTATCAAGCTCTCTTTCTCAGCAAGGTGTACCAGTTGTGTCTTTTATTCCATTTATTTCTTCAACTCTGAGATCCAGATTCAAAAATAAATTTTTTTGCATTGTGAAACTCTCTATACTACAAGCAGAGATTTTGAATATTTGAAAACAATATTTATTTATCTTACTGCTTCCTAAAATAATAATGTCAGCAATAATAATAATTCCTAAAATGTACTGAGCACTTACTATCTTCTGGAAATTAGCCAAATCATTTTACTTCTAACCATCATATAAGCTTCATAAAATCCTATGAGCTAGATGCTATGATTCTTCCCATTTTACATGTGGGGCGATTGCAGTGCAGAGTGATCTGCCCAAGATTCCACAGAAATGAGTGGTGACCAGGATGCAAACCTATAAATTATGAATCCAGAACTCATATTCTTAACCATTTTTTCTTCTTTCCTTCATCCTCAACTTCTTGAAAAAAAAAATGTTCTACTTTCACTGCTTCCATTTACTTTCTACACAATAACTTAACCCACTGTTTCTCAAGGTAGGGTCCATAAACTGTTCTCAACAGAATCCCCTGGGGCACTTACTGAAAATGCAGATCACTGGATCTCCTCTACATAGGATGATTGAGGATCTAGCAACTTTACTTTAATATGTTTACCAAGTGACTCTTAGATGCTTTTAAGTTTGAGAACATCTCACTTCAACACTTGCAATTTGGTTTTGCTACCAATTCTAATCTTCTATAATATATGCTTGAACAAGTGAACTCTTTTTTAGTTACTTCTGAGAAACATTCTTAGGTTCCCCCAAACTCCTTAATATTTCATTCAATTGCTCAAGCTTGGCCTCTGCCTCACTTCCTAGCATCATAATTTCTTGCTGCTGCTTCTCTCACTCTGCATTCTGTGTTTTAAAGTCTAAACACAGCAAACTACTTGCCCCCCCGCCCCCCAGTACGTGATTTTGCTTGTTTCACAAACTCTATTCAAACAACTTCTTTTTCTTTCCTTACCTTTCTCTCATTCCTCAAGGTCCAGCTCAAATATTGTGTATATTCACAGTATATAGACATCCCACATCCTCTGTGAGGTCAGTTTATCCTCCATGATACTAAAGCACTATTTTATGTCACTAACATAGTTGTACTCTATGAAAGTTAGTTGTATTTACATATAAATACTTAACATAGACATATAACATACTCTATGGCAGTTAGTTGTCTTATTTTATAAGATTGTGAGCTGCTTGAGGACAGAAAAATGCACATCTCTAGTACAGTCTAGTAGACAAGAGGAATTGGGGTAATGAGTGGGTAATAGGACCAATTCAGCATCACTTGAGACATGCCATTCGGATCCTGACCTCTCCTAAGGCAGAGATAGCTAGAGGAATGTTGTGATGGTCTGTGAAAAAGACAAGACTGGAAATCATCTGGTGACTCAAAGGGAACAGAGAATTTAGAACCCAAAATGCACCTTTATCACAAAGTCTCAAAACTGGTCTATTTAATGGAGGTCTGCATATTAATCTGAGCAAAACCCTTCATATCTAAAGAAGTAAAATGAAGAAACTGAATGAAGGAATCTATCAACTGTCAAACATAAAATTAAATGTACTTGACATTTTCCAAATTGGTATGAATATCTGTGTGACATTTTCAGAACTATTCCAAAATGGGCATAGAAGGATGAAGCTATATGTGTCCAATGAACTGAAGAGAGATTTTTAAAGAAAAATTATGCAGTCATTTTCCATTACAGTCAGGCACTTTAGAATAATGAAAACTTTCACTAAACCAGAAACATGAATTACAATCACAGTGTCTGTAGTAATTTCATTTTTGCTACTGATACAATTCTTGGGTTTGAGTTAGTATAAAACAAACCCTTAGAATGAATTAGGAAGCAGCAGTTTGGTGTGTGTGTGTGTGTGTGTGTGTGTGTGTGTGTGTATGTGTGTGTGTAGAAAACTTACAAATACAGTTAACCATGATGTCTTTTCCCCTTCAAATCCTGTGGGGAGAGAATATAATACATTGATCTGGTCAAGAAAATCAACGAATTCTTATAAGAGGATAGGCCATGTTAAATACCCAGGCCATGGATTTGGGATAATGTGCATCTTTGTAATTATCTACAGTTCATTTATTTATTTATTTATTTATTTTTAGTTTTTAATATCTTTATGGGAGCATAATCGCCTTACAATGTTCTGTTAGCCTCTGCTGTATAACAAAGTGAATCAGCTATACATATACATGTATCCCCATATCTCTTCCTTCCTGGACCTCTCTCCCACCCTCCCTATCCCACCCCTCTAGGTGCTCACAAAGCACCGAGCTGATCTCCCTGTGCTATGCAGCTGCTTCCCCCTAGCTATCTATTTTACATTGGTAATGTATATATGTCAATGTTACACCTTCACTTCATCCCAGTTTAGCCTTCCACCCCCCCACTGCCCCATGTCCTCAGGTCCCTTCGCTACCTCTGCATCTTTATTCCTGTCTGTCCCTAGTTTCTTCAGAACCATTATTTTTTTAAGATTCCATATATATGTGTTAGCATACAGTATTTGTTTTCTCCTTCTGACTTACTTCACTCTGTATGACAGAATCTAGGTCCATCCACCTCAGTACAAATAACTCAGTTTCGTTTCTTTTTATGGCCAAGTAATATTCCATTTTACATATGTGCCACATCTTCTTTATCCATTCATCTGTTGATGGACACTTAGGCTGCTTCCATGTCCTGGCTATTGTAAATAGAGCTGTGAAGAATATTGTGGTACATGACTCTTTTTGAACTATGGTTTTCTCAGGGTGTATGCCCAGTAGTGAGATTGCTGGGTCATATGGTAGTTCTATTTCTAGTTTTTTAAGGAATTTCCACAGTGTTCTCCATAGTGGCTGTATCAATTTACATTCCCACCAACAGTGCAAGAGGGTTTCTCCACACCCTCTCCAGCATTTATTATTTGTAACTTTCTGATGATGGCCATTCAGACTGGTGTGAGCTGATACCTCTTTGTGGTTTTGATTTGCATTTCTCTAATGATTAGTGATGTTGAGCATCCTTTCATATTTTGTTGCCAATCTGCATATCTTCTTTGGAGAAATGTCTGTTTAGGTCTTGTGTCCATTTTTGGATTGGTTATCTTTTTTTTTTTTTAATTGAGCTGCATAAGCTTGTTGTATATTTTGGAGATTAATCCTTTGTCAGTTTCTTCACTTGCAAATATTATCTCCCATTCTAACAATTGTCTTTTCACTTGTTTATAGTCTCCTTTGCTGTGCAGAAGCTTTTAAGTTTCATTAGGTCCCATTTGTTTAATTTTGTTTTTATTTCCATTTCTCTAGGAGGTAGGTCAAAAAGGATCTTGCTGTGGTTTATGTCATAGAGTGTCCTGCCTATGTTCTCCTTTAAGAGTTTTATAGTGTCTGGCTTTACATTTAGGACTTTAATCCATTTTGAGTTTATTTTTGTGTATGGTATTAGGAACTGTTCTAATTTCATTCTTTTACATGTAGCTGGCCAGTTTTACCAGCACCACTTATTGAAAAGGCTCTCTTTTCTTCATTGTACATTCTTGCCTCCTTTATCAAAAATAAGGTAACCATATGTGAGTGGTTTTATTTTCAGACTTTCTATCTTGCTCCATTGATCTATATTTCTGTTTTTGTGCCAGTACCATACTCTGATTACTGTAGCTTTGTACTATAGTCTGAAGTGAGAGATCCTGATTCCTCCAGCTCCATTTTTCTTTCTCAAGATCACTTTGGCTATTCAGAGTCTTTTGTGTCTCCACACAAATTGTGAAATTTTTTGTTCTAGTTCTGTAAAAATGCCATTGGTAGTTTTATCAGGATTGCATTGAATCTGTAGGTTGCTTTGGGTGGTAGAGTCATTTTCCCAATATTGATTCTTCCAATCCAAGAACATGGTGTATCTCTCCATCGTTTTGTGTCATCTTTGATTTCTTTCATCAGTGTCTTATAGTTTTCTGAGTACAGGTCTTTTACCTCCTTAGGTAGGTTTATTCCTAGGTATTTTATTCTTTTTGTTGCAGTGGTAAATGGGAGTGTTTCCTTAATTTCTCTTTCAAATTTTTGATCATTAGAGTATAGGAATGCAAGAGATTTCTGTGCATTAATTTTGTACCCTGCTACTTTACCAAATTCATTGATTAGCTCTAGTAGTTTTCTGGTAGCATCATTAGGATTCTCTACTTATAGTATCATATCAACTGCATTGACAGTTTTATGTCTTCTTTCCCAATTTGCATTCCTTTAATTTCTTTTTCTTCTCTGATTGCTGTGGATAAAACTCCCAAAACTATATTGAATAATAGCAGTGAGAGCGTGCAACCTTGTCAAGTTCCTGATTTTAGAGGAAATGGTCTGAGTTTTTCACCACTGAGAAATATGTTGACTGTGGATTTGTCATATATGGCCTTTATTGTGTTGAGGTAGGTTCCCTCTATGCCCACTTTCTGGAGTTTTTTATCCTAAATGGGTGTTGAATTTTGTCGAAAGCTTTCCTGCATCTATTGAGATTATCATATGGTTTTTATCCTTCAGTTAATATGGTGTATCACGTTGATTGATTTGCGTATATTGAAGAATCCTTGCATTACTGAGATAAACCTCACTTGATCATGGTGTATGATCCTTTTAATGTGTTGTTGGATTCTGTTTGATAGTATTTTGTTTAGGATTTTTGCATATATGTTTATCAGTGATATTTGTCAGTAGTTTTCTTTTTTTGTCTGGTTTTGGCATCAGGGTGATGGTGGCCTCATAGAATAAGGTTGGGAGTGTTCCACCCTCTGCTATACTTTGGAAGATTTAAGAATGATAGGTCTTAGCTCTTCTGTAAATGTTTGTTAGAATTTGCCTTTGAAGCCATCTTGTCCTGGGATTTTGTTTGTTGGAAGATTTTTAATCACAGTTTCAATTTCAGTGTTCTGATTGATCTGTTTACATTTTTTATTTCTTCCTGGTTCAGTCTTGGAAGTTTGTAGTTTTCTAAGAATTTGTCCATTAATTCCAGGTTGTCCATTTTATTGGCTTACAGTTACTTGTAGTAATCCCTCATGATCCTTTGTATTTCTGTGGTGCCAGTTGTTACTTCTTTTTCATTTCTAATTCTGTTGATTTGAGTCTTCTCCTTTTTTTTCTTGATGAGTCTGGCTAATGGCTTATCAATTTTGTTTATCTTCTCAAACAACCACCTTTTAGTTTTATTAATGTTTGCTACTGTTTTCTTTATTTCTTTTTCATTTATTTCTCATCTGATCTTTATGATTTCTTTCCTTCTGCTAACTTTGGGGTTTTCTTTTTCTTCTTTCTCTAATTGCTTTAGGTGTAAGTTTAGGTTGTTTATTTGAGACTTTCCTTGTTTCTTGAGGTTGGATTGTATTGCTATACACTTCTCTCTTAGAACAGCTTTTGCTGCATCCCATAGGTCTTGGGTCATTTTGTTTTCATTGTCATTTGGTTCTAGGTATTTTCTGATTTTCTCTTTGGTTTATTCTCCCTGATTTGTTCTCTTGGTTATTTAGTAACATAATATTTAGCCTCCATGCGTTTGTATTTCTTACAGTTTTTTTCCTGTAATTGGTATCTAGTCTCATAGTGTTGGGGTTAGAAAAGACACTTGATATGATTTCAATTTTCTTAAATTTACTGAGACTTGGTTTGTGACCCAAGATATGATCTATCTTGGAGAATGTTCCATGAGCACTTGAGAAGAAATTGTGTTCTGTTGTTTTGGATGGAATGTCCTATAAATATCAATTAAGTCTCTCTGGTCTAATGTGTTATTTAAAACTTGTGTTTCCTTATTTATTTTCATTTTGGATTATCTGTCCATTAGTGAAAGTGAGGTGTTAAAATCCTGTACTATTATTGTGTTACTGATGATTTCCCCTTTTATGGCTGTTAGCATTTGCTTTATGTATTGAGGTGCTCCTATGTTGGGTGCATAAATATTTACTATTGTTATATCTTCTTCTTGGATTGATCCCTTGAACATTATGTAGTGTCTTTCTTTATCTCTTGTAATAGTCTTTATTTTAAAGTCTATTTTGTCTGATATGAGAATTGCTACTCCAGCCTTCCTTTGATTTCCATTTGCATGGAATATCTTTTTCCCTCCCCTCACTTTCAGTCTGTATGTGTCCCTAGGTCTGAAGTGGGTCTCTTGTAGACAGCATATATATGGGTCTTGTTTTTGTAACCATTCAGCCAGTCTATCTTTTGGTTGGAGCATTTAATCCATTTACATTTAATGTAATTATCTATATGTATGTTCCTATTACCATCTTCTTAATTGTCTGTGGTTTGTTATTGTAGGTCTTTTCCTTGTCTTGTGTTTCCTACTTAGAGAAGTTCCTTTAGCATTTGTTGTAAAGTTGGTTTGGTGGTGCTGAATTCTCTTAACCTTTGCTTGTTTGTAAAGGTTTTAATTTCTCCATTGAATCTGAATGAGATCCTTGCTGGGTAGAGTAATCTTGGTTGTAGGTTTTTCCCTTTTTCCCTTTAAATATATCCTGTCACTTCCTTCGGGCTTGCAGAGTTTCTGCTGAAAGATCAGCTGTTAACCTTATGGGGTTTCCCTCATATGTTATTTGTTTCTTTTCCCTTGCTGCTTTTAACATTTTTTCTTTGTATTTAATTTTTGATAGTTTGATTAATATGTTTCTTGGCATGTTTCTCCTTGGTATCCTGTATTGGACACTCTGCACTTCCTTTACTTATTGCCTATTTCCTTAACGATGTTAAGGAAGTTTTCAACTATGATGTCTTCAAATATTTTCTGTGTCTTTTACTTTTTCTCTTCTTCTGGGACCCATATAATTCAAATGTTGGTGTGTTTAAGGTTGTCCCAGAAGTCTCTGAGTCTGTCCTCAATTCTTTTCATTCTCTTTCTCTATTTGCTCTGCAGCAGTTATTTCCACTATTTTAACTTCCTGGTCAGTTATGCCTTCTTCTGCCTCAGTTATTCTGCTATTGATTCCTTCTAGAGTATTTTTAATTTCATTTATTGTATTGTCCATCATTGTTTGTTTGCTCTTTAGTCCTTCTAGTTCCTTGTTAAATGTTCCTCGTATTTTCTCCATTCTATTTCAGAGATTTTGGATCATCTTTACTATCATTACTCTGAATTCTTTTTCAGATAGACTGCCTGTTTCCTCTTCATTTGTTTGGTCTGGTGGGTTTTTACCTTGCTCCTTCATCTGCTGTATATTTCTCCGGGTTCTCATTTTGTTTAACTTAGTGTGTTTGGGGTCTCCTTTTCGCAGGCTGCAAGTTCGTAGTTCCCATTATTTTGGTGTCTGCCCCCAGTGGGTGTGGCTGGTTCAATGGCTTGTGTAGGTTTCCTGGTAGAAGGGACTGTTTCCTGTGTTCTAGTGGGTGGGCTGTATATTTTCCTTCTGGTGGGCAAGGCCGCATCAGGTGGTGTGTTTTTCAATGTTTGTGATCTTAGTATGACTTTAGGCTGCCTCTCTGCTAATGGGTGGGATTGTGTTCCTGTCTTGTTAGTTGTTTGGCATGGGGTGTCCAGCACTGGAGCTTGCTGGCTGTTGGGTGGAGCTGGGTCTCAGTGTTGAGACAAAGATCTCTGGACGAGCCCTTGCCAACTGATATTTCGTGGAGTCAGGAGGTTTCTAGTGGTCCAATGTCCTGGACTCAGCCCTCCCACCTTGAAGGATCAAGCCCAACACCCATCCAGACACACCAAGACCCTGCCAATCACACTGCTCAGAAGAAAAGGAAGAGAAAAACAAAACAAAACAAAACAAAAAAATGAACAGACAGAACCCTAGGACAAATGGTCAAAGCAAATTTATACAGAAAAAAATCACACAAAGAAGCATACACATACACACTCACAAAAAGAGAAAAAGGAAAAAAAAAATATATATATGTATAAAAGGAAGAGAGCAACCAAACCAAGAAACTAATCCACCAATGATAATAAGCATTAAATACTATAAGATAAACATAAAACCGGAAATAAATTAGATGCAGAAGGAAAACCCAAGTTTACAGTTGCTCCCAAAGTCCACCACCTCAATTCTGGGAACATTTATCATCTATTCAGTTATTCTTCAGATGCAGGGTTTATCAGGTTGATTGTGGGGATTTAATCTGCTGCATCTAGTCTGCACAGAGAAACTACCCTTTCTTTTCTTTGTTCCCACAACTCCTAGGGTTCAGCTTTGGTTTTGGTCCCACTTCTTCATGTAGGCTGCTCTCAGGTGTCTGTTTCCCGCCCAGACAGGAGGGGTTTAAAGCAGCAGCTGATTAGGTGACTCTTGCTCACTAAGGTCATGGAGAGAGAGGGGTACGGTAGTCAAACTGGAATGCAGGGCGAGCCTGAGGCATCAGAGGTTGGCATGATGTTGCAACAGGCTGAGGCATGCCGTGTGTTCTCCCGGGGAAGTTGTCCCTGGATCTCAGGACCCTGGCAGTGGCATGCTGCACAGGCTCCTGGGAGGGTGTAAATAGTGGCCTGCAGTTGCACACAGGATTTTTGGTGGCAGCGGCAGAAGACATAGCATTTCATGCCTGTCTCTGGTGTGTCAGCTGATAGCTGCAGCTCATGCCCGTCTCTGGCACTTGCTTAGATGGAGCTCTGCCTTCTGTGGGCACACTGGGAAGAAATCCCCTCTTCTCATGAACCCTGAAACAAAGGTCTCTTGCCTCTCCGGCAGGTCAGACATTTTCCTGGACTCCATTCTTGCTAGCTGTGGCGCACTGGCCCCCTCAGGCTGTCTTCACACAGCCAACCCCAGTCCTCTCCCTGGGATCTGAACTCCAAAGCCCGAGTCTCAGCCCCCACCCGCCCTGGCGGGTGAGCAGACAAACTTCTCAGGCTGCTGAGTGCTGGTTGGCACCGATCCTCTGTGTGGGAATCTCTCCACTTTGCCCCCTGCACCTCTGTTTCTGTGCTCTCCTTTGTGGCTCTGAAGCTTCCCCCCCATCCACCCCCTCGTCTCCACCAGTGAAGGGTCTTCCTATTATGTGGAAACATTTCCTCCTTCACAGCTCCCTCCCACAGGTACAGGTCCCATCCTTTTCTTTTGTCTCTGTTTTTTCTTTTGCCCTACCCAGGTACGTGGGGATTTTTTTGCCTTTTGGGAAGTCTGAGGTCTTCTGCCAGTGTTCAGTAAGTGTTCTGTAGGAGGTGTTCCACATGTAGATGTATTTTTGATGTATTTATGGGGAGAAAGATGATCTCCACTTCTTACTCCTCCACCATCTTGAAGGCCTTTTACAGTTCATATTAAGCCCCATATTTAATAGCTGATTTGAAGATATTTTTATCTTTCTTTAAGATATTTCTTTAAAATATTATTTTCTTCTTTAAGCAAAACCTCTTTTAAATCCTAATCTTCATAATCAAGTAAGATGCTTTCCTTTCTGTTACTGTACCAACTTTTGCTTTTTAATCCTACAATATATGGATTTTGATGCCTTTATCATTGCCAAATCAGGAAAATGCATATATTTTTGGCCTTAAAGGAAACAAAAAAATCAAAATAAGTCAAAAGGAAATCTGAGAGTCTTAGCTTTTCTTTTCCCACTCCTAACCTTGGGAGTTAGTATCCATTCTTTAATAGATAGTCAACAATAAATTTGTTTATAATGATTAAAGGAAAACAAAAGAACCATAAGAAAAAATTATGAAATAAGAGTAAGTTTGAAAAATAAACAAGTAGAATTTTAGAAATAAAAATATATAGTCAGTGAAATTAAAAATGCAATAGATGCATTAAACTGTTAGTCACAGCTAATCTTTTATTTCTAGCTAAACTTTAAAATGTCCTCTTAAATGTCATTGTTCATTTCTGAGATTACTTTTTAAAAATCATATTAAGGGCTTCCCTGGTGGCGCAGTGGTTGAGAGTCTGCCTACTGATGCAGGGGACACGGGTTCGTGCCCCGGCCTGGGAAGATCCCACATGCCGTGGAGCGGCTGGGCCCGTGAGCCATGGCTGCTGAGCCTGCGCGTCTGGAGCCTGTGCTCCGCAACGGGAGAGACCACAACAGGGAGAGGCCTGCGTAACGCAAAAAAAAAAAAAAAAAGTCATTCATGACCACCAAAACGAGGCAGTCCTCTGGTATAAGTTTGTCTAGTTCATTCATTTGTTCATTAATTTCTTCAATAAAGAGTTACTATAAGAGCAGTATATCAAAATGGTTAAGAGCACAAAAACTGAAGCTACAAGCTTGTAGAATTTTAACTTCTCTTTACCTCAGTTTCTCCATCTGTAAAGTGGGAAATATTGTGAAGGTCACCTCAAAGACATTTAGGGGGTTAATAAATGAGTCTGAATATAAAAGTGCCCAATAAACAGTATAGGACATGTTAGCTTTTTAATGTTCTTACTATTTGCCTGATAAAGTATAAGGCACTCAGATGTGACGGAGAACAATAAAAGGCTAGGTTCCTGATCTTATGGAACTTTTAATCAAAAGGAAGAAAAAAGATTTTTTAAAAAGTATAAATAATGGTTTACTTCTATGAAAGAAAACTACAGGCCACATGAAGTCTATTATGATGGGGTTATCCAATATAAGCAAAGGCTTTTCTGAGAAAGTGACATTTATCCTGAGATTTGAAGGTTGAATAGAATTCAGTCAAGTAGAAGAGGTAGGAAATGGTTATAAAAGAGAGGAACAGCTTAAGGAGTTCCTCTACTCTGTCTCTCACAGTACTTGTGATGCTTTATTCTCATTACTTGTGTGGTGCCTTCACCCCTGCCCCCTTTTCCAAAAAAACTTGAATATATAACTCAATGATTATAGGACTTTTGCTGTTTTCTTCTATTCTTAATTCTTATTAAATGTATTATAATCCATCAATTGATCAAATAGGTATCAAAATCTGTAATCAAACAGCTAATTAAATAAGTATTTAGAAGGAGAACTGTCTGTGAAAGAGGATGGAGATATACTTTTATATACTTTTCACGTAAATTACAATATATGTGCTTTAAATTGGGCATATTACCAACTCAAAGCTGCACTGATGTACCTCTAACAGCTCCATTTATTATAGCAGCATAGATGTCTCCCAGAAGGCATTTCAACTATCTGCTGCAGGCTGATATTATCTTCTTTCTGACCAAATTAGCATATGACTTTATTTATTTATAGATAACTATCCAGGCTGGGAAATATGTCAGCAATTTTCATTATCAGCCAAAGAAAAATTATCAGCAAAGTCTAAATTCTAAATTGAACCAGCTAAGAAAAGATTCCAATTGTTTTCTTTGTCCCCAAAGAAATGAACCTCATTCAGCTAAGATACTGAATAAAAGGGTGGGATACAATTTGTTTCACGGTGTATTAGTAAATAATAGCAGGGTTCTATTTCTGTTCCTTGGAGGCTGTGTGGGCTTATTTACACTCATCCTTGAAAAATGAAAAGTGTCCTTGAGAAGGAGTATGCAGTTCCTGGATCCAAAACATTTGGCCCTGCAGTCCCCACCCCTCACTAACATTGTTTCTCCCAGTGAGTATAGTCATGTTCCTGGCTTTCTGGGTGTTAGAAGCCTAGCTCCTATGTAGTAAAACTGGTTGGGATACAAAAAAATGGTACTGATGGACCTAGTGACAGGGCAGGAATAAAGACGAAGACATAGAGAATGGACCTGAGAACACGGTGGGGAGGGGGAACTGGGACGAAGTGAGAGTAGCATTGACATATATACACTACTGAATGTAAAATAGTTAGCTAGTGGGAAGCAGCAGCTTAGCACAGGTGGATCAGCTCAGTGTTTTGCGATGACCTAGAGATGTGGGATAGGGAGGGTGGGAGGGATGATCAAGAGGGAGGGGACATGGGGATATATGCACACATATGACTGATTCACTTTTTTGTACAACAGAAACTAACACAGTATTGTGAAACAATTATACTCCAATAAAGATCTATTAAAAAAAAAAAAAAGAAAACTGGTTGGGAAACTGGGACAAAAATCCTACCACCAGCATTCATTAAAATCTGTTCCACAGCAGGTAGGTTGAATAATCATTTGAAGCTGAAGAGACATGATGGTTTGCTTTTACATTAGAGGAAATAAAGAAGGGTAGGATGCAGATATTAAGAAACTACTGTTTCATTTTATAAAACAAATCTGTGGATGTGATTAGATTGCTACTAAGAAGAAAATCAATATTTTCTGGAAGATTCCTAAGTTCTTTGTCAAGACTAAAATTCTGAGCTTCTGCGCTAAATTGTAGATGTTTGTTTAAGCACTGAAGTGTCCATCTGTTCTATCTTGATTTAAAGATGCAGTTTTTAAAAATAAAACCACAAGGCAATGTGCATTGGAAGTACAAAATCTCTCTACTTATCACCCAAGTAAAACATGAATTAAAACAATAAGCCTGGTGCTTCCCTGGTGGCGCAGTGGTTGAGAGTCCGCCTGCCGATGCAGGGGACACGGGTTCATGCCCCGGTCCAGGAAGATCCCACATGCCGCAGAGCGGCTGGGCCCGTGAGCCATGGCCGCTGAGCCTGCGCGTCCGTGAGCCTGTTCTCCGCAATAGGAGAGGCCACAACATTGAGAGGCCTGCGTAAAAAGCCTGGAATGTTAATATTTTTATACAATGCCAGTGTCACTTTATTTGAGAAAGTTTTATTTGAAATGTGCCTAACAGTTTCAAAACAATTATGTGGCCCAAAATTATTCATAGAGTTGACTCTGATCTCAGATAATAGTATCTAGGAAGACACATGAAAAGCAAATTAACTTGCACAGGCATGTTTGCAGTCAGATCTTCTCTCTCAAATAATAGGGTAAACAAAAGAGACTTTGCTGTGGAAAACCACATTTTCTTCAAGAATATGTATGGCATTTGATAGAATTCAATTTTGGAAGAATATGAAAGAAATAAATCCAAAGCAATTGTCAAGATCCTTCAGTTACATAAAATTACACCTTTAAAATAATTCTTTTCCATGAAAAGCAGTATATCCTTTAAAACTTATGTAGGGTTCTCTGGTAGAAGTTGATTGTTTTTTAAAATATTTCTCTAATTTTCCATGACTGCTGAGTTGCGTCTGAGGTAGTATTTTTTACACTATTTGAATTAATTTATTACTTGTTTGAATAAAAAAATAATTCATAGAATTAGCCAAGCACAGGATAAATTATCCCAGGTGTGTGTCTGTGTGAAGTGTGTGTGTGTGAAGTGTGTGTGTGTGTGTGTATGTGTAGCATGTATGTTTTTATCATAAGTTAATCATTGTTAAAATTTTATTTAAGAGATTAAAAAAATTTATCTTTGGAGATCATGTTAAGCTTCCATTCAAATAAGCAGTCTTAACTCTAAATTTGTGCTCCTGTCATATTCTTTTCGTAATTCGGGGTCACAGATCTATTAAAAAATCTGATGAGAGACATAGACCCTCTCCATGAATACCTATAAGCAAATACAATTTTATATGTAATTACAGATACTTCATGTGTTCCCTCAATGCCATCTTTGGACTTCAGTAAGAAAATTTCTCTCGATACTTCTTTTTTCCTTTTCAAAGGGGTTCCTTTTTAATTAAGATTTTAAATCCTAGAAATTTCCTCTGGAAAAGACCTTAGAGATTATCTAATCCAGTTCCCTTAAAGCCCAGAGAGGTAAGGTGATTTCCCCAAGGATACACTGCCAGTAAGTAGCAGGGCTAGACTGGAATGCAAGTCTTCTGGCTATTTGTCCAATGCAATTTCAAATAAGGTAGGCATTCAAGTTGTAAGAATATGTTGCCAGTGCTGAGTAAATGACTAATAAAGAAAAAAAAACTAAAGCAGACTTAAAACAGCAAATATCCTGACAGCTGTTAAGAGCCATCCTTCTGAGTAAGTTATTTCCCCCTGTGGTTACACAAACACCAATATAAGTAAAGGGCCTACTTCTTGCTTTACTGCACAAATCCTGTAGGGCTAATCCAAGCACAGAGCTCCTATTAGCATCAACAGACTTTAGATCTTGAGCCAGCTCTGTGGGGATGCTAAGCAAGACAAGATGCTGGCCAATGCTTTTGAGATGAAAACTGGAAACAAATTACTATATGACACTTAGTTGAATAATAAGAAAAACGCACCCCATCCCTATACACTACTAAATTTCTCTGACAATCCCCCTTAATCTCCAGACACTTGAGTCTCATTCTTTCACAATGTTGTTTCTATCACAACCATGAAATCTGGGTTATTTCATCTCAGGGAAACTTGGATACAATTTGTTAAATGGTAATTGTGTTACCTACACTATTGATTTGGGCACTTATCCCACAAGGAGCTTGACTAGTAATGAAGCTTGCTTGAGCTGCATTGTCTGACATTACTCTTATCAGTACATTGCAGTAAAAGCTTTCCTCTTTTTTCAGGTAAGTACAAATATTTCTTATAAAGTTAATGTTCCTCAATCAGGGTGGTAGCTATGGGACTGCAAGTTACTTGGCCATTGTACAACAGATCAATTTCAAGCATGGGTACTTTTAAATAAAGAATGGCAGGTCAAAGACAAAGTAAGACTCTTTAATAATAAAAGAATCCTCACTTTCCTTTCAATTTAATCAAATTAGATAAGATGACAAATAAAGCATCTTTAGATATCTCCCAAAACTGTGCAAAACAATTGAAACAAGTGAAATCTAAATATCGTGTTTCTCAAATTTTAAATGGGAGAATTACCTAAGGATCTTGTTCAAAATTAGATTCTGAATCAGTGGGTCTGGGGTGGGATTGTATATTCTGTATTTCTAACATGCTTACAGGGATGGCTGACAACACTGAGTAGCAGGGTTTAAGATAGCTGTGAGCTAAGGTAACCAATGATGAAAATTTGTTTTAATAAACACTAATGCTTACCAAGTACCTACTATGTGCTAGGAACTTTACCTATATTACATTTGACACTTACAAACCTGCTGAAGAAGGTGTCATTGACCCTTTTACAGCTAACAAAGAATGGGACTCACAAAGATATACAATATGAATAAAGTAAACAATTATAAATGGTTACAACTTGGGTCTGAATTTAGCATTTTATGGCTCAAACTCTTTTCCTTTATTTGGTCATTAAACAAATATGAATAGAATACCTACATGTGCATGACTTCAAGTATAAGGAGAAGAGCAGTACACAGGACAAAGGGTCTGAACTCAAAGAGCTGATGTTATAGCAGAGAAGATAAGATTAAAGCAACAAATTCAACAATTAATTAATTATGATTTGTTAAGACCTGTGAAAGTTCAAGATGTCCTGAAAGATTATAAAAGGGAAGACTGGCATAATCTGGGATAAAGTTAAAAGAAAAAGAAAAAGACTCTCCAAAGAAATGCATTTTGAATTGAGTTCAGAAAGATGAGTAAAAATTAATTAGGTGATTGGAGGGGGCTCAGCATGCAGGCAGCAGAACAGGCCTATCCAGGCAGGTGAATAGTATGTGCAAAGCCCCAGGGAGAAAAACCAGTGCAGTTAGAGATAAAGGGCTTGAGATAGGGCTGGTGAAAAAAGGTATGGACCAGATTATGCGATGCCTTCAAGGCCATGTATACGATTTTGTTAACAATGGAGGTCTTTATCTACAAATAAAGGAAAGCCTAGGAGAGGTTTTTTGTTTTGTTTTGTTTTGTTTTATTGTGGTACGCGGGCCTCTCACTGTTGTGGCCTGGTCCGTTGCTGAGCACAGGCTCCAGATGCATAGGCTCAGCGGCCATGGCTCACGGGCCTAGCCGCTCGGCGGCATGTGGGTCCTTCCTGGACCAGGGCAAGAACCCGTGTGCCCTGCATCAGCAGGCGGACTCTCAACCACTGCACCACCAGGGAAGCCCCCTAGGAGAGTTTTAAATAAAGACCAAGCATGATCGAGTTCATGCTTTTTAAAGAACATCTCTTGCCAGGGTAGAGAATAAATTGGAGGAGTAAAAGCAAGTTCAGGAAGATCCATTAGGATTCCAGTTGAACTAGGCAGTAACAGTGAGATGTCAAGATGGAAAGAGAGTTTTATTTAATTAGTGATGGCCTGGATATGGCCAACATTACCTATTAAAATTGTGGTGCTCCAAGGACAATGGTTCTCCAAGGACAAAGGAGGACCCTGCCTGAAATTTTTCAGTGTTACACCCCCTAGTGGACTCTTAATTGTCCTCCCCACCATTTTGCGATGGTTATGAAATTCCTGAGCTCACCTGGGCAACACCCAACTGGGCAATGGGACCTGTCCCACTTCCGCCCTATAGAAGGAAGGTATATGTGCCTCGACCAATCAGGAGACGAAATTTTCACCTCAGACCATTCCTTTGTTTTCTGGCTATAAAAACTGATCAATAGCAGATGTTTGGGCTCTACTGTCCCAGCCTACTAGGAAGTCGGCCCGCTGTCCTGGCAGCGACTCTTCCCTCTAATAAATTCTATCTTCTTTACATTCTGCCTTGTGTCTGGAAATTCTCTTCCAACCTGCGTTCAGACCACGACAATAATCATGACTACTGATATGCTTCCATTGTTTAATAATTTGCAAAGGAAAGCAGCCCTTTCAGCTGCAGTACTACAGTGTTTTCAGTTTTTGTAGATTGTTAGTATAACACTAAAAATAAAAACAAAGACAAAAAGCAACCACTCATGACTTAGAGACTGCTATAACATTAGGAGTACAAATCTTGTGGTTTCTGGGAAGTCAAAGATCACAAGAAATATATTACCATAGGTATTAGTTTCTGGTTGTTGCTGTAACAAATTACCACAAACTAAGTGGCTTAAAACAACACATATTTATTATCCTACTAAGATGGGATGGCAGGGCTGTGTCCCTTCTGAGTCTCTAGGGGTAGAATGCATTCCTTTGCCTTTTCTAGCTTCTAGAGTCCACCTGTATTCCTTGGCTCTTGGCCCCTTTCTCATATCACTCTGGCCTCTGCTTCTATTGTCAAATCTCCCTCTCTGACTCCAACTCTCTGTTTCACGCTTATAAAGATCCTCTGATTTTATTGGGCTCACCCAGATAATCCAGGATTATCTCCCCATCTCAGAATCCTGAATTTTTTTTTTATAGACACCAATTGTACTTGAACATTTGTTACTTTTTTTTAAAATTAATTAATTAATTAATTAATTTTTGGCTGTGTTGGTTCTTCGTTTCTGTGCGAGGGCTTTCTCTAGTTGTGGCAAGCAGGGGCCACTCTTCAACATGGTGTGCGGGCCTCTCACTATCGCGGCCTCTCTTGCTGTGGAGCACAGGCTCCAGACGCGCAGGCTCAGTAGTTGTGGCTCATGGGCCTAGTTGCTCCGCGGCATGTGGGATCTTCACAGACCAGGGCTCGAACCCATGTCCCCTGCACTAGCAGGCAGATTCTCAACCACTGTGCCACCAGGGAAGCCCAGAATCCTGAATTTAATCACATCTGCAAAGTATCTTTTATAACATAAACATACATATTCCTGGGTTTTAGGGATTAGAACAGGGACATCTTTGGCTTGAGGGGGGAGGGATGGCATTATTCGCTCTACTACAGTAAATAGTGAATTCTCTTGTCATTTATAAGTATCATGCAAGATACAGTTTCTATAGAACTTAAAATATAAAACATGGAGAATTAGCTTCAAGCCTATACTTTATCTGGATTGTATTAACAAATGTCAATCAGTTATAATAATGAACCAGAAAAGTCCCTAAGTATTGTATAAGACTAAAGTGAGTAAAAATGACATATGCCTTAAAAGCATGATGGAATTCAATAAATGGTTTTGTGAAATGAGGATGTTCAGTTAGAAAGACCCAGGTTAATGTCCTTTCATTTTCTGTCTCATTTGAAATATAGGAATAATATTTCCCCTGTCCTTTCCTCTCCTCTTCCCTCCGCTACCTTTTCTTCTCCCCTTCCCTGTCTCTCTCTCTCAGTCTCTCTGAATTTAACAAATACCACACTGAATTAAGCCCGATTCATTGCTAATGTTCCTTTTTCTCTGAACATTAGCCTCTTCTTATCGCCCATCACCCAATCTCAAAATTTCAGTCATTTTTGATCTACATTCACTTTATCTCTCTAACTTTTTGAAAGAAACCATTTTAACTTAAGTAAAACATACAAGAGGTGAACAAATTGAAGAAAACAGTGTAATTGTTTTTGACAAAGTAAACACCGTCATGTGACTACTACCCAGCTCAAGAAGTATATATATTATTTGGAGAAAATTAACAAATTTATAATATTGCTTCTTAACTCATTATCTTGGCATTGACTTTTGTAAAAGTTCTCAAGTCTATTACAGTTTTCAAGATTGAAGTCTTGCACAATTTTATTATAATTATTCCTAGGTAATTTTATATGTTTTGAAAATATTGAAAATTGTATTTCTTTAGCTTTTTTCTGTATTATATGCTAGTGTATGGAAACACCACTAATTTTTATATTGACCTTGAGTCCAAAAACCTTGCTAAATTCACTTATCAAGTCGAAAGTTTATTTGTAAAGTTTTGGGATTTCCTCCATACACAAACATGCTATTTATGTATAATAATTTAATATATTTTAGTCTAATCTGTAATTTATCTTTCTTACTTTATTAAACTGGTTGTGATCTCTAGTATAGTCAAATATAACTGGTAACAGGATGCATTTGTGTTGCATCCAAATCTTGGAAGAAAGCTTTTAATATTTATCAATTCAATGTATTGTTTTTTCTGAGCTTTTTCTGAGTGTAGACTGTTATAAATATTTTTTTCTGTTTATACTCAAAATATAATATATTTTTCTTATTTTTTATGTTAATATGGTGAATTGCATTGATTGAATTTTGACTGTTAAAAAAATAACACAAATCTGAACCTGGAACAAATATCATTGGTTGTTATGTAACATCCCTTCTAAAACACACTAATATGACTCCAACAAATGAAAAACACCTCCCATTATTTCCTTTGCTTTGAATTTGGGCTGGCTCAATGACTTGACTTGCTTTTGACCAGTAGTATACAGTGGTAGAGATAATGTATAACTAACTTCTGGGGCTAGGTAGTAAGAAGCCTTTACACTTCTCTCAGGAATAACTATCTCTAGGGAAGTCTGCTGAAATGTAAGAAGTCATACAGCACTGATACTGCCAGACCCTGAGGAAGGCCAGGTTAATAATGTGAGAAGGCTGCATAAAGAGTGAGTTATGCCCAACCAATCTCCAGCTATCCCAGACCTCCCAACACAGACATTAGGCACGAGAGTGAAGAAGCCTTCAGAAGCTCCAGTCAGAGCTGCCATCTGACTACACTTGTAGACAAGAACCCAGGGAAACACTCCCCAGATGAAGCCATTCAACCCACAGACCTGTGAGAGACAGTAATAGTTTGTTTAAACTACGTCTTAAGGGTAGTTTGTCATTGTTGTTTTTCTGAATCAATAGGTAAATGGAACAATTGACTTTGATCTTCAAATTATACATTTAGGATTTTTGCGTCTATATTCATGAGACAGATTGGTCTGCAATTTTCTTTCTTGTGGTGCTTGTGTCAAATTTTATTTAGTCTTGCTTTAAAAAGTGAGTAGGTATATATTTTATCTGGGTTTGTGTATTATAAGTGATATATACTCTTTAAGTATCTGGAGTTCACTAGTGAAGGAATCTCAGCATGGAGAGCTCTTTGTAGAGTATGTTTCAGTAAAAATTAATTTCATTAATATATAGTATATTTTAGATTTGTGTTTCTTCTGATGTCCATTCTATCTAAACTTTCAAATATATTAGCCAGAATTTGTTCAAAATAATTCTCTTTTTATCTGTTTAATATCTGTAGAATGTGTAGTATCCCTGACACAAATAATATTGTTGTTTTTTTTTTCATTTCATTTCATTTTCATTTCATTTTTTTCATTTCATTTTATTTCTGATCATTTTTCAGGGGCCAGATGGAAGGAAGCAAGGAGGTTGAAAATTGAAAATATATTTTGATTACTTTCAACTTTTGTGTGTCAATACACTTAATATCTCTGCTTATTATAAGAAACATAAAATTGGATTTTAATTTTGACAATATTTATGTTTTATTAGGAATATTTAGTTCATTTATATTTAATGTAATCTCTTTTATTTGGATTTAAATCTCCCATTTTATTATTAATTTTCTATTTGTGCCAGCTACTCTAATTATTTTTTATCCTATCTTGATATCTTGAGTTATCAATGTTACTATCACATTGATTAATATTACTTCCCCCCATTAGATTTTTAGTTATACATTTTTACTATAAATATATTTTACTTTTAAGTAGTTTCTCTACAGATTTCAACATGTACCATTGACTTATTAGAGCTATTATAAATTAGAATTCAGTACATCCCAGACAATGCAAGATCCTTGCTGTATCTCCTTTTACCTCCTTTTATACCTTTAATATTTTACCTCCTATTAATCTCCTCCTTTCTTTTGTGTTATTTTATATGATTTAATTCTACATATATTTTAAACCAGAAAATATTATTTTGTTTTTTTATAGCCAATAGCCATTTAAATTTACAAATGTACGTATTTTCAATAAAATCTTTAGTCCTTTCTTTTTTCTGATTTCTATCATGGATTTATTTCCTTCTGCCTCATAAGTTGACCTTAGCATTTCCTTTGCTGCTGGTCTGTTGTCAAGGAGTTATCTCAATTTTATCCTTAAATGTTCTTGTTTTATTTTTAGATTTTAATATATTTTCAGATGATATAGAATACAGCTTGGCCATTATTTTATTCCAGGAATTTGAAGATATCATTCTGATGTAGTTTTCATAATTTCTGTAAAAACACATATGAAATTGTTATTGTTTCCTTAAAGGTAATATACCCCCTCCAATTTTTTGCTGATTTAAATTGATTTTCCTTCTGCCTTTGGTTTTCGACATTTTCACTATTATGTGCCTAGTATGGTTATTTATATTTATCCTCATTGGTGTTTATAGCTTCTTGCGTTGGTGATTTAATGTATTTCTTCAGTTTTGAAAACTTGTCAGTCATTACCTCTTCAAATATTGCTCTGATATGTTTTCTTTTTCTTCTCTATGTGGAACTTTCACTGAGTAGTTTTTAGATCATTTAGTTGTGTAACATATGACTCGTAATCTTTTATGTGTTTTCTATCCTTTTCTCTCTTCATCTTTTAATCTGATATTTTCTACAGCTTTACCTCCAAATTTAGTAATGTTCTGTTTTGTTATATCTTACTTGCTGTTTAGCCTAAATCTTAATCCCAATTTCAGTTATCTTATTTTCAGTTATAGAATTTCCATCTGGTTCTATTTTTATCAATATCAGTGGTGAAATTTTTAAATCTTTCTTTACACAAGTTTATCACAGCTATTTTAAAGTCTCTTTTTGATAACTATAATATCTGGATCACTGGTGGTTCTTATCCTATTGTCTTTTTTTCCCCTCTAGTGTTTGCTCATTTTATCCTGTTTTAATCAGGAATTGAGAGTCCTGGACATGGTTATGAAAGTATGTGAAGGCTCTAAATGATGTTACTTTCCTCTAGAGATTATTTAAATTTCTCCAGGAAGACCACTGATTCAGAACTAAATTGTACTTTAAGTACTTTTGTTTGTTTGTTGGTTGGTTTTTAATAGATCTTTATTGGAGTATAATTGTTTCACAATACCATGTTAGTTTCTGTTGCACAACAAAACGAATCAGCTATATGCACACACAAGTCCCCATATCCCCTCCCTATTGAGCCTCCCTCCCATCCTCCCTATCACACCCATCTAGGTCATCGCAAAGCACTGAGCCAATCTCCCTGTTCTATGCTGCTGCTTCCCACAAACTAACTATTTTACATACAGTAATGTATATATGTCGATGCTATTCTCACTTCACCCCAGCTTCACCCTCCAACCCCATGTCATCAAGTCCATTCTCTATGCTTACTTCTTTATTCCTGCCCTGCAATAAACTAGGGCAGGAATGAACTAGGTTCATCAGTACCATTTTTTTTTTTTAGATTCCATATATATGTGTTAGCATACAGTATTTTTTTTTTCTTTTTCTGACTTACTTCACTCTAGGTCCATCCACCTCAATACAAATAACTCAATTTCATTTCTTTTTATGGCTGAGTAATATTCCATCGTATATATGTGCCACATCTTCTTTATGCATTCATCTGTTGATGGACATTTAGTTTGGTTCCATATCCTGGCTATTGCAAATAGTGCTGCAATGAACACTGTGGCATATCTCTCTTTTTGAATTATGATTTTCTCAGGGTATATGCCGAGTAGTGGGATTGCTGGATCATATGGTATTTCTATTTTTAGTTTTTTAAGGAACTTCCATACTGTTCTCCATGGTGGTTGTATCAATTTACATTCCCACCAACAGTGTAGGAGGGTTCCCTTTTCACCACAACCATTCCAGCATTTATTGTTTCTAGCTTTTTTGATTAATGGCCATTCTGACCAGCATGAGGTGATATCTCATTATATTTTTGATTTGCATTTCTCTAATAATTAGTGATGTTGAGCATCTTTTCACGTGCCTCTTGACCATCTGTAAGTCTTCCTTGTTGAAATGTCTATTTAGGTCTTCCACCCATTTTTTAACTGGATTGTTTGTTTTTTTGATATTGAGCTCTGTGAACTGTTTGTATATTTTGGAGATTAATCCTTTGTCTGCTGTTTCATTTGCAAATATTTTCTCCCATCCTGAGGGTTGTCTTTTTGTCTTGTTTATGGTTTACTTTGCTGTGCAAAAGATTTTAAGTTTAATTAAGACCCATTTGTTTATTTTTGTTTTTATTTCTGTCACTGTAGCAGGTGGGTCAACAAAGATCTTGCTGTAGTTTATGTCAAAGAGTGTTTTTCCTATTTGCTTCTAAAAATTTTAGAGTGTCTGGTCTTACATTTAAGTCTTTAATCCATTTGGAGTTTATTTTTGTGTATGGTGTTAGGTAGTGTTCTCATTTCATTCTTTTACATGTAGCCATCCAGTTTTCCCAGCACCACTTATTGAAGAGGCTGTCGTTTTCTCCACTGTGTGTTCTTGCCTCCTTTGTCATAAATTAGGTGCCCATATGAACGTAAGTTTATCTCTGGACATTCTATCCTGTACCATTGATCCATATTTCTGTTTTTGTGCCAGTACCATGCTCTCCTGATTACTGTAGCTTTGCGGTATAGTTTGAAGTCAGGGAGACTGATTCCTCCAACTCCATTTTTCTTTCTCAAGATTGCTTTAGCTATTCGGGGTCTTTTGTATTTCCATATGAATTGTAAGATTTTTTGTTCTAATTCTGTGAAGAATGCCATTGGTAGTTTGATAGGGATTGCAATGAATCTGTAGATTGCTTTGTGTAGTATAGTCATTTTCACAATATTGATTCTTCCAATTGAAGAACATGATATATTTCTCCAACTGTTTATGTCATCTTTGATTTCTTTCATCACTGTTTTATAGTTGTCTGAGTACAAGTCTTTCATCTCCTTAGGCAGGTTTATTCCTAAGTATTTTATTCTTTTTGTTGCAATGGCAAATTGGAGTGTTTCCTTAATTTCTCTTTCTGATTTTTGTTGTTGCTGTATAGGAATGCCAGAGATTTCTGTGCATTAATTTTGTATCCTGCAACTTTACCAAATTCATTGATTAGTTCTAGTAGTTTTCTGGTGGAATCTTTAGGATTTTCTATATATAGTATCATGTCATTGGCAAACAGTGACAGTTTTACTTCTTTTCCAATTTGTATTCCTTTTATTTCTTTTTCTTCTCTGATTGCCATGGCTAGGACTTCAAAATCTATGTTGAATAAGAATGGTGAGAGTGGACATCATTGTCTTGTTCCTGATCTTAGTGGAAATGCTTTCAGTTTTCCACCATTGAGTATGATGCTTGCTGTGGATTTGTCATATATGGTCTTTATTATGTTGAGGTAGGTTCCCTCTATGCCCATTTTCTGGAGAGTTTTTATCATAAATCGGTGTTGAATTTTGTCAAAAGCTTTTTCTGCATCTATTGAGATGATCGTATTGTTTTTATTCCTTAATTTGTTAATGTGGTATATCACATTGATTGATTTGCTTATATTGAAGAATCCTTGCATCCTTGGATTAAATCCCACTTGATCATGGTGTATTATCCTTTTAATGTGCTGTTGGGTTCTGTTTGCTAGTATTTTGTTCAGGAGTTTTGCATGTATGTTCATCAGTGATATTGGTTTATAATTTTCTTTTTTTGTGATATATTTTTCTGGTTTTTGTATCAGGGTGATGGTGGCTTCATAGAATGAATTTGGGAGAGAATGAATTTTGGAGTTTCTCCCTCTGCAATTTTTTGGAAGAGTTTGAGAAGGATCAGTGTTAGCCTTCTCTAAATGTTTGATAGAATTCGCCTGTGAAGCCATCTGATCCTGGACTTTTGTTTGTTGGAAGATTTTTAATTACGGTTTCAATTTCACTACTTTTGATAGGTCTGTTTACATTTTCTAATCTTCCTGGTTAAGTCTTGGAAAATTGTACTTTTAATTTTATTTATGAGTAATATGTGTCACTGTGAGAAAAACATGAAGATGTTCAATTGGTTTTGAAAATCTTATTTTACCACATTTTCTATACTCATGAATTTGAATGTCTAGCTGTAGTTCAGTTCTTTTGATATTTAATTTTAATGGTTTTCATAACTGAAAGATAACCCCACAAAATATAAAATGACACCAATAAAAATGCATTGTTGTATTCACCTACTAAATATGATTCCGCATACTTACAATTTTCCTTGTCTGAAATTAATTGAAGAAAAAGTGGGTTCAGCAGAAGGAGTTAATGCTAAGATAAAATTGCTGGGTTAGAAATACATTAGAAAATATCCAGGGCCATAAAACAGCTCCACTGGGACATAGTTTATTTCCATCTCTATTAAAAAATATATTTATAAGTTAGCATGTAATTTCCCTCTGTCTGATACCATTAATTAATATTGAACAGTGAGATAACCTAAGGACATTCACCTAGATAATTCTTAAGTTGTCTTCACCCTGTATAGTATTGAAAATCATGGCATCCAACTCATCCCCTTATCTGCGACCTTCATACACTTTTCCTGACAGTGGCATATGGTCAAAATATTTGAAGAAAATAAATGAGGCCAAAAAAGTAAAAGCAAATAGAAATCTATAATTTTTTCTCTAATTTTCTGTGATTAGAAATACATAGTAAACTACTGTACCTGAGTATTCATGTCATCACATTTTCAACAACATGAAATAGTATTTAAAATATTCTCTTTATTTGGGCTAAAGAAAATTTCACTGTTAAAATATCAAAGATATCCATAAAGTCTTGACTAAAGAGGCAGAATATAGAAGTTAGATAGTAACAGTCAATACAATAATGTATGAATACATGCTCTATTATGCAAGGTCTCAAGTTGAGGCAAAATAGGAGATGGGAAAGGAAATCAGAAATCCTCACTATAGTAATTGTCTCTTTTGCTAAGTTATCCAGGTACATCTTTCAATTTTCCCTTTGTGTAGATAATGTTTACATGTTACCTGGTCCAGTGAATTCTGCTTGAAACACTAAACATCTGACTCAAACTAACAGAAAAAATGAATAAATCTAAGTAGAGAGAATCTGTAAAGCAACTTGCCATTTTCTCACAAGAAGTTTTCCTCTTCCTCTCTTTCTTCTCCACCTTCTCCTTCTCCTCCTCCTCCTGTTCTCTTCCTTCTCTTCCTCCTTCTGCAAATTTTCCTATTGACCAAATTTACACTCATGAAAATATTCACAAATTCACAGACTATAGGAAGTTTGTCATTAAACTATTTAAAGCAAAATCAGACATTTTTCATAAGGATATGGTTGGAAAAAATCCACTTCAAACACATTCTTTGTGTCTTTCTAATTTTCAAGATTTTGATATTTTACCAGTGAAGTTTTACAAAGTGTTAATATGTTTAAAAGAAGGTTTCATTCCAATAGTTCTTGAAACTTATTCTTAACTCTGAAACACCATCTTCCTTCTAGCCTGCAACACTGTAACATGGGACAGGAATCTTTTTATTTCTGCTGGGGCAATTCTTGCTTTTCATAATGTAGAGCTGAAAGGGAATTTGGAGAATATGTTTTCAACTCACTTTTACCATTGAAA
This sequence comes from Monodon monoceros, assembly GCF_005190385.1. NCBI lineage: Eukaryota > Metazoa > Chordata > Mammalia > Artiodactyla > Monodontidae > Monodon > Monodon monoceros. The sequence goes on from NW_021703784.1 coordinate 27,989,955, forward strand.
ATGTTTCTATTTACTATTATGCAAGGCACAAATCTTTTAGTTCTTAGGAGAATACTGGTGTGATGGTTAGTTTAATGTGTCAAATTGGCTAGACTGTAGTCTTAGTAATTCAATCAAATAGTAAACTAGTTTCTGGGAAATATCTTGTAGATGACACTAAAGTTCATAATAAATTCACTTTAAGCAAGGGAGATTATCCTGGAAAGATGGGGTGGGAAAAATTTAAGGACTTAAGAGAGCTAATTTTTCCCTGAAGAAGAAGAAATTCAGCCTATAGATTGCAGCTTGAGCTTGTGGCCCAGAGTTCCAGCCTACTCTTCCTGACAGCCGGCCTTGTGGTTTTTGGACATACCTACATGGCTACAACAATCATGTAATCATGTAAGCCAATCCCTTATAATACATCTTGTAATATGTATCTTCTGCTGGTTCTGTTTCTCTGATTTAACCTTACAGATACAACTAATAAAGTAAAATACAGTCACTGTCACAGGTTTACACTCAGATACTGCAAACATACAAATAAATCTCAACCCCCTAAATTTTTTCTTCCATTTTTCAGGCTACTTTTAAAGATACTTCAAAGGATTTACCATGAGCAAGGCCTTAGAGTAAACATTACAGGGGATGCATAAGCATCAAAGTTTTATAAGTGCAACAGTGTCAACAAAGAGCAGACTGAATGTCATAAAAAAAAAAAAAAGCACATAACACTATAACTATAAACATAGAGCAATATGTTCAAGAATAGAGAGTCACTAAATGGTCCAGAACAACCCAGGCTTCTAATTGTTATTGTGGGGTATTTGATTGTTTACTGAAAAATACCTTAAGTTAGAGTATTTTCTAGCACTTTCACATGAACACTGTTTGTTTAGGGGATGTATCTGTTTCCCTATTCAGGGATAATTTAAAAATTTTCAATTAATTAAAAAATTCAAGTGTATGGTGAAATAAAATATAATCCCTGCATATGCCTAAGGCATTGACCTAAAAATGCATATAATACAATGCACATCTCCCCTTTTCATTTGAATTTTCAAAGGATTTTGCCTGGAAGATAACTTGCATTCTCTTTGATTAGTGAGGTTAATGAAAATTTAACAGGCAAATAGAGGTTCCAGTTTAACCTATCTACTAATTAAGCATTACTTTCTTTTATAAAGCAGAGAAATAATCAAATCATTTTAAGAAAAATCAGAGCTTAATAGCATGGCTTCTAGAAGATAGCAATTGCACAGAATCACCAGACGTAAGACAATATGTGGTATATTTTGTAGCAAATATTTTAGAAATTTTACAGAATTCAGAAAAATAAAATTTATGAGGCAGAATCTAGAAAGGAGTTTATCCACTAATTCATTTAGTAAATTCTTATTGCTTACTAAGTGCTAGGCATTGTTTGAAACCTGCTGAGCAAGCACAGTTGACCACTACCCTCCTGGAGATTACAGATTGGAGCTAAACAGTTATACATAAGTCAACAACATGCACATATAAGCAATTATATTAAGTATATGGAATAGACAAAACACAGAGCAGTCTCATTTAAGGCGACATGTGAGAAATGTGCAGGAGCCAGACTGTGGGGCTGTGGGGTGAAGAGGAGATTGGCCAGTTGAGAAAAGTGAGAAGACCAACAGATCTGGCAAGTGGAACACAGGGAGGATTATATAAGAGGTGCCTTGGGAAAGAGTTCCATCTAGCTTGTTCCCAATTGCCTCTATGAGAACCAATGTTGTGACTAATGTCTATAATCTGTCAAAATGTAATAATTTTTATATAAACTTCCTTTAGGATAAAGGGGAATTGCTGGGTCAAAGCTTTTGATATATCCTCAATCTTCTTTTTACACAATCCTAAATTGCTTGAGGGGAAGGTTAGTCTAATACCAGCAACAATTGTAGATGTTTTATTTTATGCTGAAGAGGAAAACCTTACCCCCAAAAAGTTAAAGTGAAGAAAAAAGAGTCTTTAAATCCTTCTACATTATTTTCTAGAAGGAGAACCAGCTTACAAGTATAACATATAAAATTGGTAATAAATTAATTTCTTCTCAACCCCTGAATTAGATCCCTCTGGCCCATAAATTTGCTGTTGTGCTTATTCTCTCTGAGTCCCACTTAAACATTCTTAAAATGTCATGTAGTTACCACAAAGCTTCTTAGATGTTTACCATACTGCTCTCTTTCATCTTCTCAGAGGTACTGTTTATCTTCATCTTACAACTTCTATTTTTTTTTAACTTCATTTCATTTACATTTGCAGAGTTAATAGGAAAAGTCCTATTATGACTGGATGTGTTCCTCCAAAATTCATATGTTGAAACCTACTCCCCAGTGTAATGACATTAGGAGGTGGGGCATTTGAGAGGTGACTAGACTTGAGGGTCATAAGAAAGGGATTAGTGACCTCTTAAAAGAGACCCCAGAGGGCTCTCTCACCCTCTGTCATGTGAGAACACGAGGAGAGATCAGCCACCTAACAAGCAGGAAGCAAGCACTTACCAGACACAGAATCTTCTGGAGCTTTGATCTTAGACTGCCTAGCCTCCAGAATTGTGAAAAATAAGTTTCTGTTGTTTATAAGACATCCAGTCAATGGTATCCTGTTGTAGCAGCCCAAATGGACTAAGGCAAACCCTGAGACAGAATTGCAGTCAGCACATGGTTCTCAAAGAAAAAAATCTCCAGATCAGCATCTTGAGAACCGTATTGGGACTTGTTAGAGATGTAAATTCCTGAGTCCCACAGCAGAACAAGTGAGTCAGAAACTCTGGGTGTAGAGCTTAGCAATCTGTGTATTAACTAGCCCACCGTTGGTTTATTATGATACACTTGTTAGGGTGATTCTGAAGTATGCTACAGTCTGAGAACCAGTGGCTGGTGGCATTACCTGGTACAAACTGCAACTTAAACTTCATCATGAGAGCACTTGCTTTGGCTTCAAACCACTCTCCAGCTATGTGACACTCGAAGAGCATCTTAACCTCTGAACCTCACTGTTAAATGGAAATAAAATCTCCAATATTTAAATAATGTACATAGAGCAAGAAGCATAGGGCCTGGAAGATACAACCATGTTAATGATGATAATAATGAATGTGCAAATGAAGAATTTTTGTGCTGTATTTTTTGTCTTCAAGTTATCCTTGCCCAGTATTTGATTATTTGATTTCAAGTACTCTTGCCTCTAGTTTTTTTTTTTTTTTTTAATCAAGCTTTTATCTGATACAGAGAGTAATGGTTCAGGGTAATGGGAATGAGTACAACCTCTGAGGGTAGAAAGAACAGATAGAAATCTCTGTTCCCCTTAGAGTTTCCATATTTAGCGAATAAAAATGCAGGATATCAACTTAAATTTGAGTTTCAGATAATCAACGAATATTTTGAAGTCTAATTACATTAAGTGGAATATTTGGAACATATTTATATGAAAAAATATCATTATTTATCTGAAATTCAAATTTACTGGGCTGGGTATCTATGTTTTATCAAACAACCCTACATATGACACTTAACACTCTGTGATATTTGCGAGTTACTTAACTTTTCATGTCAGTTTTGTCGCGTGTAACAAGTAATATTATGTTAATGTTGTAGCATAGGATTGCTGTGAAGATATAGAATTCATATATAAAAAAATAGAATAGTCTTGTAAATAGTAAATATCAGTCTAAGACATTATTATTAATTATTTATAAAACCTGTTGGGGTTTTTATTTCATTCCAAGATGAAGCCTTTAATTTATCCTTTGGAAAAGAATGCTTCAAATCTTGTGGATCTGGGGATATTGGTTGATGCAGGAACAACTTACACTTTAGTAAAACAACTAGATGGTTTTTAAATATAGAATTCTATTGAAGTAGAATTCATTAGCACATAAATGTTTCTTTCAACAAAATAAAGAAGAAATTAGACTTTATAGCTACCATATATAAAAACTTTTCTACATTTATTTCTAAACTTGGCATTCATCATGCAAAATAATCAAAGGTTTTACTAAACTTTTCTAGGATTTTTTTGAATTCTAATGAGTTTCAAAATCAGCTTTTTAAGATAACTAGTACCAGGTAAATTCTATTTTTCATAGGAAAAAAACAACTTAAGATTTTCTGGTTTGCATAGTTTACTTCCTTTAGATGCATTTACTGTGAAAGATGAAAATCCATTCCTGAGTTGTTACGTTAAATAATAATTTTTATAGCACATGGATTAAAGTTGGTGTTTTTATTTCTCTGATTTTTGGGGTAGAGAAATTTGTTACTAAGACTTTTTATGTTTAAAAGTAATGGAAATATATAAATGTAAAATGCCATACTACAAATGGAGATGCTTATTATTCGGATATATTGTACTTCATTTTTAATACATTCATTTCTATCTAGTCTGCTTAATAGACTTTGATCTTGTTGAAGTGAAATTTCATATCTTAGGAAATAATTATAAAGGAAAGAGCATATTAGATATTAGTAGAAATTTTAATAGCATATAATGTCCATGAGATATATGCTTTTTGTTTGTGTTTCTGTTTTTTCCAAAAGAAATATAGAAGTTAGTGTTTCATAGGTGTAGGATATATTTTTAGTGATATACATTTCTATGTAGTATAGTATAATGATGAAGAATAATGAAAACTTACTATATTTTATTAAAATAGTAAAACTGCATTTCCCGCAAGTATTATTTCACTTTCCAAATGTTGAGCCAGTGGGCAAGAGTGTTTAAGGGAATCTATAATTTCAACATTTAGCACCAATTTCTCCCCCATGTCTTATGTCATGTAAGCTTAATGTAATGCTTTACGTTTACAAAGCTATTTCAAAATATCTAATGAAGGAAGGTGGATTTGGTGCTATTTTAACATTATTTTAAAGGGTCTTTTGTGTAAAGTCCCAAACCTCTAATAATGGTCCTATCTCTGCCTTGCTCCATATTGACCCTCTGCCTTCTTCCTTCCTTTCTCTGTCATACAAGACCAGCCCCCAATTACAGCTACCTCAGGGCCCCCAACACAGAAATATACATTCACACAAGCACAGTTTCCTTTTGGAATCTCATTTTCACCACTCCTCACCTCCTAGCTTGTACTCCAGCCATACTAATATGTTGGGAATTCATCCAATCCCACTGCTCCCTCCAGGTCATGTTACAGGAAAAGCTTCTTTGAATCTTCTTGCCTCTGAATGTATACCTTCCCCTCTATGTTATTCTCTTCCACATACATCTTTTTCCTTGTTAATGTCTCCTAATTCTCAGGCTTTAGCTTGCTTATATATGGTAGGATTAGGAAGTTACCCTGACCTGTAAAGTCTAGTGGCCACTTCACATAGATTACAGTACCATTCTGCACTTAAGGATATATGTACACTATTCACATCATCTGTTTACTTGCTTATTTCTCTCACTACTTTTTAGCTTTTTGAGAATGGGGACTGTCCTCTTCACTGTTGTACACCTATACCAATCCATGGTGCAGCATATATTGTTTAATCAAATATTGGCTCAAGAAATAAATGATTTCGCCATTTACATACTGAGAAGCTGAGAATAAGAAGCTTTTGGTTTATCCAAGAACAACAACATGAAGATTATTCCTGAAGCCTTGCGCTGTAATAGAATCAAGACTGAACTGCATGTAAAGCACATTTCTCTCATTCTTTTTCATTCAGAATTTTTTTCTGATTGTGGCCACAATTCTCTACTTTTTTCAAAATTCCACATCTTGGAAAAGAATTGTCTTCACATATTGTCTCTACATCCTAACCAGTAATGTATTCTTCAGTCTACTGTAATCGGCTTCTGTCTTTCCAATCTACTGAATTTGACCTGTCAACTGTTAAAATGAAACTTTATGTTATCAGATCAACATTCCCACCTGTTGAAATCAATCTCTCTTCTCTTGGCAATAGGTATCACACTTTCCTATTTTCTACATCACTGGCTTCTCTTTCTTAGTCTCCTGGACTGACCTGCTCTCTGCCCAATCTCTAATGAATGTGACATATCTGAGGGTTTTGATCTGAGCCTCTACCCCTCTATCAATACAGAGATTCATATATTCAATTGCCAATTGTCATCTACACTTGGCTGTGTCATGGGCTTCTACATATTAGGAATATTTCCATGTCCTTGATTCTTACACCATCTTATCCATCTCCATAATTCCAGAAAACTAGAATCTATCCCTTACCTCTTCATTTTTTTCATACCTTTTAATCCATCAGTAAATCCTATAAGCCCTATCTTTTAAAAATATCATGAGTGCAACAAATTTTTTTCCAGCTTACACAGCTACCAACCTGGTCCAAGTCATCATGATATTACACCTGGCCTACTGCAATAGTCTCATAACTGATTTTCTCATTTCCATTGATGCCACTCTTTAATTCATTTCAACATAACAGCTAAGCTAGAGTAATCTTTTAAAAATGTAAATCAGATGATTCCTTCTCCTGCTTAAACCCTCTAATATCTTTAGAGTACTCTTAAAATTCTTTAAAAGGCTTTTCATGGTCTGCCCCAACCTCCATTCCAGACAGTAGTTTAGATGACTCACCACTTGACCAGTCTACTTCCTTCAGTTACACGGACTTCTGTGATTTCCTTGAACAGACCAAGCATTTTTCTGGCCTCTGGCTCTTTGATCTTCTTGTCCCCTCTGCCAAGACTGCTCTTTTTCGTTCCCTTCACATGGTCTGGCATTTCTCCTCCTTGAGGTCTAAGAGATCATCTAACGCCCTATTCATGTTGTTTCTATTTTCTTTATCTTGTCTTCTTGGTAACTATCTAATTTTTACTTCCTGCTTGTTGTCTGTCTCTCCTCACCACCCACCTGTAAACACTATCATAACATTTGTCATCTTCTTCATAGTGACACTCCAGTGCATACCTTGTAGGCACTCACTGAATATTTCTTGACTGACTATATGAATGGATATTACTAAGTATATGTGTGACACTTGTACCTGTTTTATCATCTGTAAAATGAAAGAATCTGGACTTGATCATGTATGAATTACTTTCCAACTCTCAAATTATTTGAATTTCTAATCATATTAATTGCTGATCAAATGCATGTTTGTATGATATAACGTGCAAAACACTGAGCAAAACGATTAGAGTTGCAAAGCAAAGTCAAAATCTTCAAGAAAATGGAATTGGAACTAATTTGCTGGGGCACTTGAGCTCTGAGAAATACATTAAGCACCATGCAAAAAAGAGGAAAGAACAGCTAGGAATCAAAGCCTCTGGGATCTTTTGTTTGTTTTGTATCAGTTTGCTCATATTGTCAAGATATGACTTTGTAAAATTTTGGATATAATATTTAATGGTTCATTTTAAAACTACTAAAATATTTCAGTATAAAACTGTTTAACTTTGTTTAAAAACAAAATATTCAGGGTCCTTGAAAAACCATGCTTCATTTTTTAAAAAAAACAAGAATGTCCTATTTTTGGTACCATATATCTGAAATTAGTTTGCAATGAAGGATGGCATTCATAATTTAAAACTCAAAATGTTTATCATTAAAAGTTTCAGTTGCAGTTTTAGCAGTCACTCATGATTATCTACCCAACATCCATCTCCACCTACCTCTTTTTCCTTCTTCCTTATTTTCAAAACTCTGATTTGTTCAGTTATCTTCCCTCCTTCACAAGGCTATGTGCTTTTGAGTAGGTGGACTGCATCCTTTGACAATGGATCCTGACATTTCCCAGCTGTCTGTAATTATTCCATCTTCCTTGGCAGTGACTGGTTTAGTCATGAGCATTTGACACAATTCCAACTAATGAAATGTGAAAGTCTACCACATGGCTTCTCCTAAACATTTAATTGCTCAAAAGGAAACCTCCCAAAAAGATTGTCCCTTTTCTTCCAGTGGCTTATTTCTTTTCCTGGGTATAGATGTCTCCTGGAACATTGCAGCCACCTTACAATAACAGGGAAACAAGTCTAAGGATAAGGTTGACACTCCAGGGATGCATAACAAAAAATGCAAAAGAGCCTGGCTCCTTAAGGATGTTCCTTGATAATACAGTACAGTAAACATTATGTGTGCAATTTCAATGCCCATTTTTGATCTGAAATGATATTCTAAAATTCTCTTATAATGATTGTGGCAAATCACATTTAAACATGATAATATGGTTTTTTTTTGATAATATGTTTTAATATGACAATTGAAACTTCTGTTTAAATATGGATTCAGTCACATTAGAGGTCAAATCAAAGACCCTTGTTGAAATGTCTGATCTTGTTTTCTACAAATAGAAAACACCCCATATATTAATGGGGTAATTTTTTGAGTTATTTATTTCCATGAGACAAATGAAGTTATATTGAGCCATTGATACACATCACCTCATTCCATTCTACTTATTACCCAAAATACTTATAAGTAGCTGGACAGGGAGAAGAGGGAAATTTAGAGCAGTGGTATTCAATAAAAATATGAGCCATGTGTGTCACATATGTAATTTTAAATTAGTAGCCATATCTAAAAAGTAAAAGAAACAGATAAAAGTAATTTTAATAATATGTTTTATTTAATTGAACATATCCAAAATATTATAATTTCAACATATAATCAATATAAAATTACTAATGAGAAATGTTAGATTTCTATTTCATACCTCTTCAATATCCAGTGTATATTTTACATTTACAGAACATGTCAGTTCAGAAAGTCACCTGTCAAGTGCTCAGTAGCCACACGTGGCTAGTACATACAGTCCAGCTTTAAAATGATATAATAGAGGAATGATAACTGAATCATAGAGAAATGGAATTGATATCAGATTTATATGTGGATTAATTCTAACCTATATAGCTATAATAAACAATCAAGAAAACTTGACTACATATCTTAAGAGTGGACCTAACAGGGCTTTATTGATCTGTTGGCAGCTTGCAAATGGGTTCTCAATATATTCATATAATAAAAGCTTTTCACTGTTAGACCCCTTCTTGCTCTGCTCCTGACTTTTGTGCTATGTCATATTTCACTGTATCTTTTGTAGACTGGGGACAAATATCCCACTGATAATCATCCCCTCCACTATTACAGGCTAGAATTTACTTTCTTAAATGAAAACAGTGGAATAAGGCCCAGAATTTGCATCAGTTGTGAATCACAGAGATGGATCTAGTTAAAGTGGTTCCACCTGGCATATAATGAGCTAACTGCAGAGCTATTTTAATGGATCAAGAAATGTACATTGTTTGTGCCTAAGGACTTCTAGGAACTACAAAATAAATGTTGAAAAGCATGTCTATAAAACAGTTTAAGTTAGTGAAACTTTGTGAGTCATTTCTCTCTTCTTCTTCATACCTCTCTTCCTGCAGTTATTCTCCTGCTGATCTGTCTCCAGTGCTCAAGAATTGCAGCCTCAGCTGTTAATTACAATAATAAAATCTGAAGCAATAGATTATTTTTGCAATGTGCATATCCTTGATGGCACTTCCTTGCCTAAAGAAAATATGAAAGAACAACCAAAAGGATCCACTACCCAACATATAACAGGCAGGCAGTTCCTTTGTACCACAAGTGATTGCCTATCACCTAGACTTAAAAACAGTTACTAAAAATGTGGAGAAGTATGCATGAGGTAAATATTCAAAGTTTTCAACATGGTGTCTGGAACAGTCAAAAATGTTACTTTCTTTTCACATGTTTCACATTTTCTAAATGTATTCCTTTATCTAAAATAGAAATGTATGAGATTTTTTTTAAAGGAAGAGATAGTAAAAGAAGGGAAGCCAGGAAGGGAGGGATGGAGTTCCAACCTTTCAGCCTGTGCATTCCCTAATAGGAAGCAGCATAGCATAGTGTAACAGTTCAGCTTCTGGTATTAGACTTGTCTAGCTATGAATCCTTAATTCTCTTATATTACATGATTTACCAGACTTCTCTGTGCCTCAGCTTCTCCATCTGTTAAATAAAGATAATAATAATACTTTCATCAAAGTAGTGTTATAAAGATTAAACAAGATATTATGTGCAAAGCACTCATAATTCTGTCCATCCAAGGCAAGTGCTTGGTTATTGCCAGTCGTTATTATTACTCAAAGGGATTGTCTTCCAAAAGTATTTCTGCAATACTCTAGGACTCTGGACAAGAAATAGGAACGTATATATTTGACAGCAGTTATTGCTGGCATTCTGTTTCCATTTGCAGAGGGATACAGCTGGAAGCAGTTGCAGCAGAAAATGAGACATCTGGATAGAGAGAATAATAAAAATAAATGAGCACATGAATAAACCCATCACTTGGGAAAAAAAAAAAAAAACTACTTTAAAATTTTCTTTGCCTACCAGCTATGAAAAGAGGTGTAAACTCCCCTTTTCTGGTTGAATTGAGGTCAGAAAGCATAGAAGTTTAGATCTGATCTGAATCCATTCTGCTAGGGAAACTCAATGCATGTGTTCTAAGGAAGAAACCAGGGGTCTCATCCCATGGCATTTCCTAGTGGGGGCAAAATTATGAAGAGTCCTGCCTGCATCACACACTCTCCAAGATCATGTTGTATTTTAATTCAAAATGATATGAACTGCTTCAAATTTCATCAATAAATGTGCTAAATTTTTTTGCTGCTTCTCTCTATCCTTTCCTCTTATCCTTATCCTCATCCTTATCCTCTCATCTCCCTTCTATCCACGTTTGTTGACTTGCTCTGGAAGTAGGCTATTCTGCTCATGATGCTTTACATGTTCTTTTTTTTTTTTTTTGCGGTACACGGGCCTCTCACTGTTGTGGCCTCTCCCGTTGCGGAGCACAGGCTCCGGACGTGCAGGTTCAGCGGCCATGGCTCACGGGCCCAGCCGCTCCACGGCATGTGGGATCCTCCCGGACCGGGGCACGAACCCGCGTCCCCTGCATCTGCAGGCGGACTCTCAACCACTGCTCCGCCAGGGAAGCCCTACATGTTCTTTTGAAACAGTGAGAGAAAGACCCTTGCTCCAGAACAAGAACTGATGTTTCAAGTGGGGCCAGTCAGCTCTCATAGAGACCTCCTCATAGGGACAAGGGAATGCCATGAATGTCATGCTTGATAGTAATCTTTCTTTGTCTGCCAGCTTTTGTAAAGCACTTTTCTTTTTTCCATCATTAGCACTAAGAAAAAGATTGAAAAATTATTATATCATTTTTTTTGGTCACTGGTGTTTTAATCAAAAAAGGGACTGCATAAAAGAGTTTTAATTCATTTTATGAGCCTCATTTGGGCACTTTCCATGTGCCAGCTGTTATGCTAGTGAGAAGAGAAAGATAAAGGCATGGGCCTCTCAAGTGGCTTAGACTCTAGTAAAGGACACCATCATATAAATAAATACAATGTAATGAGCATGGTAAGTGTCACAATAAAGGTTCATAGAAAATAGTGATGTAGCACTGTTGAAATGAGATTATATATCTGGGAAGGAGTTGGGGGTTGGTAATTGTGCTAACCTAAAGAATCCACACTTTACTTGGTGGGTGATGTGAAATCCTGGAGGTGTTCTCTTATTATAAAGAAAAATTTGCTTGCTAACCAAGATAACCAAAAATATTTTTAACATAGAACCAACTCAACTATTTGAAAATTTCAGAAATAAAAAAGTAAAATTGATATACATTCACATAATATGTATACATATATACATAAGTATGTGTATATCAACAATATAATCATTAACATCAAAAATGACTTACAATTTGATATGTTTGTGCAAACATGTATGGGCATTTTAGACGTATGTAGTAAACACTTTAACATGTATACAAAGAGAGTGAAATCAAAGAGTGCCATCATGAAGCCATCATGAATACACATTCCAGTCTGCCTTGACCCAGGACTATTTCTGAATCTACTCATTTGTTCTTTGACCATTCATGGAGCTACATTTTTATCTATGGTGATGTACTACTGAGTACAAGATAATCCCAGCAGTAAATGACCACATGCCAGATAATACACACTCATATATAAACACATAATTGTAAAGAGAGTGATAAATTTAATAAAGAGCATGAAAAAGCTATAGTATGGCTCATTAAGCAGTGGTTGTCCCAATTTGCAAATGGAATAAGTCTGGAAGGATATGGAGAATATGAAATATCATATCCTATACAATAAGGAGTTCATCAGATCAATGGGCCAAGGTAGGCATTCCAAGTAGAGAAGTTTTATGTAAATGCTGAAGATATGACAAGCCAGTGCTCTTGAGAAACTGCATACAACTCTGAAAGACTGGAGTGTCAGCTGTGGAGAAATGGGTGCTGCTGGACAAGTTTGCAAGAAAGAGGCTGTAAAGTTAGGCAGTGGTAGGTCAGACAGACAACTGAATGCCAAGACAGGTGACTTTTGAATCTTTTAGTCTTCCTTTTCCCATTACATCTTCACATGTTCCTCATGCAAGCCCAAATCAAGGATGCCAGGTCAGAACAAATGGAGGTAAGCAAACTTATGTGGCAGTCCAGGGCACTGATCATCATAGGCAGTAACATTTGACAGGTTCATTTTCTTATTACCATCACTCTCTACCCTGCAAGCATCCTAATCTAGCTCATCAATTTTTTTTTTTCTTTTCAGATCACATTGTCTTTTTGATCACACTCAGTTAAATGATCAATGCTATTTTCATAATGGCATCGCAAAATACTTTATTGATGAATACAGGCGTTTTAACTTTGAATTCAATTTGTATTGATTGCTTTTAAGAAAATTTTATTTTTTATTAATAAAACTTTATATCACAAATAGAGCTGTAATGGTTTATACCAGTTCCTAAATCATTTTTTCACTTAATCACCCAATATATGTTGAATGTCTACTGTGGGTATGACACTGTTGTAGGCTTTTAGAATACTAAGATGAATAAGGTAAGGCTCTTGAATACAAAGATGAAAAAGATAAGGCTTCTCTAAGGAAGTAATGGTCCAATTAGAAAGGAGAAGGCCCCAGAGCTAGGAACTGTAATATCAATCTGAGCTTAATATGCCCTGTGACAGAGATTCAAGGCTGCCTTATTCAGAAGGACATTGACAAGAATATTTTTATTATGATGGTATTTAATTTGGTATCTAGTGGTTCATATATATCTAGACATTATGTAATTCTTATAGAAAATGCAGGGTTTTAGCACCTGGGATATGAAATGACATGAAACACAAACACTTTGCAAAATATCTATTTGACAAAAGTGATAGATAAACTTTTATCTATTCATAGATTTTGATTGTCTAGGTCCTTGACCTGGAAAACCCAACTGAACTATCCTTATGTATCAATTTATTTAAATGGTTGTTTGTAGAGATGTGGATGGACCTAGAGACTGTCATACAGAGTGAAGTAAGTCAGAAAGAGAAAAATGAATATCATATATTAAGGCATATATGTGGAATCTGAAAAAATTGGTATAGACAATCTTATTTACAAAGCAGAAATAGAGACACAGAGAACAAATGTATGGATACCAAAGGGGAAAGGGGGGAGTAGGATGAATTAGGAGATTGGGATTGACATATATACACTATTGATACTATGTATAAAATAGGAAACTAATGAGAACCTACTGTATAGCAGAGAGAACTCTACTCAGTGCTCTGTGGTGACCTAAATGGGAAGGAAATCCAAAAAAGAGGAGAATATATGTATACATATAGCTGATTCACTTTACCGTACAGTAGAAACTAACACAACATGATAAAGCAACTATACTCCAATAAAATTTAAAAAAATAAATAAAGAGAATCCTTGGAACAAAAAAATTAAATGTTATGAACATGAGCTAATTTTTAGAGAAAGCTTCATCAGACAAACTTGAGAGCTCTTCATGTACTGAACTGAGCAGGAACATTCACGTATTCCAAGATCTGTTCCCACTTGTGTGAACACCACCAGTCCTGACTTAGAGGGCTGCTCTCTAATCATGACTATACAGAAGGCTGGGCCAAGGCCAAATATGACTGCAACTGAGCTCTTCTTATCTTCCTGCACTTTTCCAAACATGCTATAAGTGTTCTAATTGGAAAACCCCCAAATTTAAGTCTTAACGTAAAGAATGTCAATGTCTTGCTCACTTAAGAGACCAATGTCAGTGTTTCTTACCTACAGATGGCTCTTTCAATCTTGTGGCTTCCCCATTTCCTAGAAGCACCAAGTTGCTGCAACAGTTGGGGGTGGGGAGGGCAGGGTAAGCAACATGATGAGTCTGCATGGAACAATTGAATGGTCCAGCCTGAGAAATGGCACATATCACTTCTGGGCAACTTCCACTAGCTGTAACATGCACATATGGCCACACTTAATGCTAAGGAAAGCTGATCAAAGGGATCTAGCTGCAGAACCAGTAAGAAAAGGAACAGGATTATGGTCAATTACTAGATTCAGTCACACAAAATATCCACATATCTTTCTCTAATAATTAATATCTGGTATCTTAAGACCACTGTCCACTTAAACATAATCATTAAATCATGTTTATACTCAATATACAGAAGATATTTAATTGCTTGTGTAATGAGAAAACAATAATTCTTTTGGATAGCAACAATTAGGAACCACTCTTTCTTCTACTCTTTTATTGCTTCTTTATGCTGCCAGGAACATAAACATAATGGCTGTAGCTGAACTGCCACTTTGTCAGCACAAGGGAAAGGAACAGACAGCTGAAGAGAATTTCAAACTGATATTCTTAAGCCACTGAAGCAATGCCAGCAGCTTCCTATCCCTGTGCTGTCTTTTACATGAGAAAACTGAAACCCCTATGGTCATTTAAATACAAATATATTTTCTAGTTCTGACAGTCACACCAATATCTTCAATAAGAACTAATAGCTACTTTGTAGTTCAGTCTCCTTGGGAGAAGTCGGTTAACCTCTGAGGATCCCAACACTCTTTATTTTTTTTAATTTTATTTTATAAATGTCTTTTTTACTGAAGTAGAGTTGATTAATAATATCTGGTGATTAGGACATGGACATATTTTTTTGATAGAGTGGGGCATTATTCAGCCAGTATAATAATTGATATTTTTATTTTGAAATTGCTTTCAAAATGTTTTGTGTATAGAATTTTCATAGTCCACCAAATAAGGATGTCAAGTGTAAAAATGGTTTAATTATGTATTGTTTTCTACTATTAAAAAGAGGATTCAAGGTTACACCTCTCTAAAGGAAAAAAGAAGGTCTCTCTCCCACTGGGTCACAGATCTTTTGCTATTTTAGTGAAATAGAGCATAGATACTGATAGATTTGGTATAGTCATTTAGATATGATGAGCTTTGTGACATTAATGAGTTTGGGTTTATTAAATTTATTGTTTCTAAATACACTATAGATTTTCCATTTTTGTTTTTAATGGAGTATAACTGATTTACAATATTATATTATTTTTAGGTGTATAACATAGTGATTCAATATTTTTATGTTATACATCATTTAATGTTATTTTAAAAACAATGGCTATATTTCTTTGTGCTGTACAATATATCCTTATTGTTTACCAATTTTATACATAGTGGTTTGTATCTCTTAATCCTCTACCCCTATTTTGCCCCTCCTCCCATCCCTTTCCCCACTGAGAGACCACTAAAATGGCCATAAAAATTCTATGTCACAGCATTGCTGCTAAACCTACATAAAATGAAAATGTTTAAAAAGTATAAAGCCTACTTTATTACTTTTATATTTAGCATTGTATTAATTATCACACTTAGCTATGTACATGAACAATAACCCATCATGCATTGGCTTGTCAAATTTTTAAAATGGGAAAAAACTAGGCCAGTCATATTATTCCCTTTTTATTCTAATTCTAAAATTATTAAAGAATGAACCATCTTGTCCTCATACACAGGTGATATAAAATTTACACTTGTGTTGCATATATTCAGCACCATGATATGAAATATTATGAAACTGTTGTCTTCTTTTCATCCTTTACATTAAGATAAAGGACTAAAATGTGATTTTGAGGGGTTTAGTAACATAATTTTATGTCATATCTACTTTCTTTAAAAAATGGAGAGAAAATCTGGATGAATTTGGGTGTGGCAGTGACTTTTTAGATACAAAAAGTGACTTTTTAGATCAAAGGTAAGATCCATGAAATAAATAATTGATAAACTGGACTTCATTAAAATAAGAAAATCTGCTTTGCAAAAGACAATGTCAAGAAAATGCTAAGAAAAGCCATAGACTGGGAGAAAATATGATAAAGACTGTTATCCAAATATACAAAGAGCTCTTAAAACTCAACAATAAGAAAACAAACAACCCAATTAAAAAATGAGACAGAGACCTTAACAGACACCTCACTGAAGCAGATATTGAGATGGCAAATAAGCATATGAAAATAAGTTCCACACATCATCAGGGAAATATAACTTAAAAAAAAATGAGAGACCACTACACACCTACTAGAAAGGCCAAAATCCAGAACACTGACAACACCAAATGCTGGCAAGGATGTGAAGAAACAGGAACTCTCATTCATTGCTGGTAGGAATGCAAAATGATGCATCACTTTGGAAGGCAGTTTGCTTGTTTCTTACAAAACTAAACATACTAATCTAGCAATCACACTCTTTGGTATTTACCTGAAACAGTTTAAAGCTTATGTCTACACAAAACCCTGTACATGGGTATTTATAGCTACTTAATTCATAACTCTCAAAACTTGAAAGCAATCTAGATGTCTTTTAGTAGGTGAATGGATAAATAAACTATTATACATCCAGGAAATGAAATATTATTCAGTGCTAAAAAGAAAGGTGCTATCAAGCCATCAAAAGACATGGAAGAAGCTTAAATGCATATTACTAAGTGAAAGAAGCTACTCTGAAAAGGTTGCATACTATATGATTTCATCTCTATGACATTCTGGAAAAGGCAAAACTATGAAGACAGTGAAAAGATCAGTGGCTGACAGGGGTGGGGTGAGGGGATGAATAGGCATAGCACAGAGGATTTTTAGGGCAGTCAAAGTACTCTGTGTGATACTATATTGGTGGATACAGGTCATTATACATTTGTCCAAACTCAGAATGTAACTGGTGGGGGATATTGATCATGGAGGAGGCTATGGATGTGTGGGAGAGGTGATATATGGTAAATATCCATACTTTCCTCTCTATTTTCTATGTAACTACTCTAAAAAATGAAGTCTTAAAGAAAAGAGAGTATCTTTTTTTGTTGTTGTTGTTTTTCCTCCAGAAGTGGAATTTGTTTAAGTAATTTGGAAAATCAGTTCTTACCTAGTCAAGGGTCTAAAACAATTTGACATCACCAATGGCCTGACAGCTAAAGAAATATTGGTGACCTTATTCCCATGAGTTCTGGGGATAATAATTTCTCAACTAAAATTCTCAAATTGCTATTTGTTTAAAAAAATGTATGGTCAAGGGACAATATTATCTCAGGTTTTGGGAGAGCAAAGTGGCCAAATACTAGTGTATGGCAGAGGTCGTGGGGAGCTGGAGGAGGAGAAAGAAAATATATTTAACATTATTCTTTAATATTTTCTGAGACTGCTTTTATATTTTATAAAACCTGAATATTAATAATCTTTCTTAATTATTTTTTTAAATACATCCAAAAGCTCAGCTATACTATCTTTGCCTTAGGTTATAATTTAGTCAGCAATTCATATAGCAGTTTATCACTGCCCACATGACCATTCCTTCCATTATTCTGACTCTTCCAACAGCTACTCAAATAACTAGTACTGTATGTAAATGATTATGTTCCATAAGATTTTTTTTGGAGGTGATGGTATGCTTATTACCTTGATTGAATGGTTTCACAGGTATATGCATATGTCCAAACTCTCATCAAATTGTATACATTAAATATGCACAGTTTTTTATATATCAATTGTACCTCAATACAGTTGTTAATTTTATAAAAAAAGATGTGTGCAGAAGTCTTTAGCAGTAAAGTGTCATGATACATAAAATGTTTTTTAAAAAATCATCATCCAAGTAGAGCTCAGAAGAATATTCAGAATTTAGTAAGCACACCCATAAGATATGGTAGGTCTGGATATTTTGTTGCCTGAATTCCAGATTCCTGAACATGTATGCACTAGCCTTTCTTTTCAATGCCCTGTCCTATAACTTGCCACATTTTATTCCATTAATATCCATCAAGTGTCTACTATGTGCCATGTGCTTGTGACTCAGCAGAAGACAAGGAGGCCTTGTGCCTGTCCTCTCAAACTTACCATGCCAGTCTTATCTGAAGTACTCAGTTCTCCAAACATACCATGCCCATCCTACCTCCCATTTCTCAGTCACTTAGAGACAGAAGGCTCATATTCATAGAAAAGAAAGTGAATGGTCTTTGTAAAAGATAAAGCAGCTTTATAAATGCTAGCCTTCAACTCCAAACACTTGCAGTTATCTTTATCTAGATAAAGAGAATTAAGTCATTCCCTTCACCCTTCCCTGCACCCCTCATACCAGCACACACATATAAATACTATAATTGTTAGGAACATTGGCTCAGAGTCAGAAACTCTCTAATCATGCTGCAAGATTGAACATCTTATTTAACAGTCTGAGTCTCAATTTTTTTGGTGTAGCTCCTTCTTTTTAAAATTTTTTATTGATGTATAGTTGTTTTACAATGTTGTGTTAATTTCTGCTGTACAGCAAAGTGATTTAGTTTTATATATATGTATATAAATATATATATATAAATATATATATATATACATCCTTTTTATATTCTTTTCCATTATGGTTTATCATAGGTTATTAAATATAGTTTACTGTTGCTCTACAGTAAGACCTTATTGTTTATCCATTCTATATATAATAGCTTACATCTTCTAACCCCAGCCTCCCACTCCCCTTCCCCCTTGTCAACCACGAGTCTGTTTTCTATGCTCCTTAGTCTGTTTCTGTTTCACAGACAGGTTCATCTGTTTCATATTTTAGATTCCACATATAAGTGATATCATATGATATATGTCTTCTCCTTCATTTAGCATTATACTCTCTAGTTGAATCCATGTTGCTGCAAATGGTATTATTTCATTCTTTTTTATGGCTGAGTAGTATTGCATTGTATATGTGTACCACATCTTCTTTATCCATTCATCTGTCAATGGACATTTAGGTTGTTTCCATGTCTTGGCTATTGTGAATAATGCTGCTGTGAATATAAGGGTGAATGTAATCTTTTTGAATTATAGTTCTGTCTCAATATATGCCCAGGAGTGGGATTGCTGGATCATACGGTAATTCTATTTTTAGTTTTCTGAGGAACCTTCATACTGTTTTCCACAGTGGCTGCACCAACTTACATTCCCACCATACACTCTACAGCATTTGTTATTTGTGGACTTCTTTAAAATTTAAATATATGTAGTATCTTATTCCTGTGTAATATGTTTCCAGTCTATGTAATCATGCTTACAATGTTTATGATTACAGTCATGGAATACAAACTATTTCCACCCTGATTTTCAAAATGCACTCTCAGGTGTTTTACAGGCATATATTTTTATCCTCCATTTTCTCTTTAGAAGAGTAACTTCTTTTCTTTTATGACATAGATTCCTTAGACACTTTCTGTATATCTTTTTTTAAATCTTTTTTTTTGTAGACTTTTTAATGATGGCCGTTTTGACCAGTGTGAGGTGGTACCTCATTGTAGTTTTGATTTGCACCTCTCTAATTATTAGCGATGTTGAGCATCTTTTTACATGCCTATTGGTCACCTGTATTTCTTCTTTGGAGAAATGTCTATTTATGTCTTCTGCCAATTTTTCAATTGATTTGTATTTTTATTGTTGTTGAGTTGTATGAGCTGTTTGTATATTTTGAAAATTAAGCCCTTGTCTGTCGCATCATTTGCAAATATCTTCTCCCATTCTGTAGGTTGTCTTTTCATTTTGTTTATGATTTTCTTTGCTGTGCAAAAGCTTGTAAGTTTGATTAGATCCCATTTGTTTATTTTTGGTTTTATTTCCATTGCTTTGGGAGACTGACCTAAGAAAACATTTCTACAATTTTTGTCAGAGAATATTTTGCCAATGATGTCTTCTAGGATTTTTATGGTGTCATATTTTATGTTTAAGTCTTTAAAGCCATTTTGAGTTTATTTTTGTGTATGGTGTGAGGATGTGCTCTAACTTCATTGATTACATGTGCCTATCCAACTTTCCCAACACCACTTGCTGAAGAAACTGTCTTTTTCCCATTATATATTCTTGCCTCCTTTGTCAAAGATTAACTGACTGTAGGTGTGTGGGTTTCTTTCTGGGCTCTCTATTCTGTTCCATTGATTCATACATCTGACTTTGTTCCAATACCATGCTGTTTTGACTAATATAGCTTTGTAGTATCATCTGAAGTCAGGGAGGGTTATGCCTTCTGCTTTGTTCTTTTTCTTCAGGATTGTTTTGGCAATTCTGGGCCTTTTATGGTTCCATATAAATGTTAGGATTATTTGTTCTAGTTCTGTGAAAAATATCATTGGTAATTTGATAGGGATTGCATTTAATCTGTAAATTGCTTTGGGTAGTATGGCCATTTTAACAATATTAATTCTTCCAATCCAAGAACATGGGATATCTTTCCATTTCTTTGAATCATCTTCAATTTCATTTATTAATGTTTTCTAGCTCTGAGCAAGTCTTTCACCTCCTAGGTCAAGTTTGTTTGTAAGTATTTTATTTTGAGGGATGTGTTTTTAAAAATAATTGTTTTTCACATTCCCTTTCTGATATTTCATTGTTAGTGTAAAGAAATGCAACCAATTTTTGGATGTGAATCTTGTAACCTGCTACCTTGCTGTATTTATCAGTTCTATAGATTTTGTGTGGAGTCTTTAGGTTTTTCTATATATAGTACCATGTCATCTGCATAAAGTGACAATTTTACCTCTTGCCTTCCAATGTGGTTACCTTTTATTTTTATTAATTTTTAAATTTTTTTTCTGATTGCTGTGGCTAGAACTTCCAATACTATGTTCAATAGAAGAGATGAGAGTGGGCATCCTTGTCTTGTTCCAGATTTTATCAGGAAGGCTTTCACCTTTTCATGATTGAGTGTTATACTGGCTGTGAGTTTGTCATAAATAACTTTTATTATGTTGAGATATGTTCCCTCTATACCCACTTTCATAAAGGTTTTTATCATGAATATAGGTTGAATATTACCAAATGTCTTTTCTGCATCTGTTAAGATGATCATGTGTTTTTTGTCTTTTCTTTTGCTTATGAGGTGTATCACATTGATTGATTTGTGTATGTTGAAACGTACTTGTGAACTTGGGATGAATCCCAGTTGGTCAGAGTATATGATGTTTTTTATGTGTTATTGGATTTGGTTTGCTAATGTTGAGAATTTTTGCATGTATATTCACCAAAGATATTGGCCTGTAATTTTCTTTTTTAGTGGCATCTTTTTCTGGTTTTGGTATCAGGGTGATGGTGGCTTCATAAAATGCCTTTGGGAGTGTTCCTTCCTCTTCAATCTTTTGGAAGAGTTTGAGAAGGATCGATATAAATCCTCCTTTGTACATTTGGTAGAATTTACCTGTGAAGCCATCTGGTCCTGGACTTTTGTTTGTAGGGAGTTTTTTTTTTCTTTTTTTAATTACAGATTCTATTTCACTTCTAGTTATCAGCCTGTTCAAATTATCTATTTTTTCTTGATTCAATTTTAATCTCTATTTTATTTCCTCTCTGATCTTTATTGTTTCCTTCCTCTGCTTACTTTAGGTTTTGTTTGTTCTTTTTCTAATTCTTTTAAGTGGTATGTTAGGTTGTTTATTTGAGATTTTTCTTGTTTTCTGAAGAAGACCTGTATCACTATAAACTTTACACTTAAGAACTGCTTTTGCTGCATCCCATAGATTATGTATAATTGTGTTTTCATTGTTATTGGTCTCAAGGTATTTTTAAATTTCTTCTTTGATTTCATCACTGACCCATTGGTTTTTTAGTAATATGCTGTTTAGTCTCCATATAATCATTTTTGTTTTTCTCATTTCTTCTTCTGTGGTTGATTTCTAGTTTCATGCGATTATGGTCAAAAAAGATTCTGAGATAATTTCTTAAATTTGTTGAGGCTTGTTTTGGTTTTGTGCCCTAGTATGTGGTCAATCCTAGAGAATGTTCCATGTGAACTTGAAATGAATGTGTATTCTGTTTTTTTTTTTTTTTTGGATATTATGTCCTGAAAATATCAATTAAGTCTAACTATTCTATTTTATCATTTAGGATCTCTGTTGCCTTATTGATTTTCTGTCTAGAAGATCTGCCCATTGATGTGAGTGGGGTGTTAAAGTCTCTTACTATTATTGTATTCCTGTCAATTTCTCCCTTTATGTCTGTTAGTGTTTGTTTTATGTATTGGGTGCCCTACTATATTAGGTGCATATATGTTGATGAGTGTAAAATTCTCTTCTTGCATTGATCCTTTTACCATTATATAGTGTCCTTCTTTATCTTTCTTTATGACCTTTGTTTTAAAGTCTATTTTGTCTGATATCAGTATAGCAATCCCCACTTTCTTGTCATTTCCATTTGCATGAAATATCTTTTCCATCCCCTCACTTTCAATCTATGTGTGTCCTTTATCCTAAAGTGGATCTCTTGTATGCAGTATATGGTAGGCTCTATTTTTTTTTCCAATCTGCCACCCTATGTCTTTTTTTTTTTTTTTTTTTTTGCAGTACATGGGCCTCTCACTGTTGTGGCCTCTCCTGTTGTGGAGCACAGGCTCTGGACGCACAGGCTCAGTGACCATGGCTCACGGGCCCAGCTGCTCCGTGGCATGTGGGATCTTCCCGGACTGGGCCACGAACCCATGTCCCCTGCATCAGCAGGCAGACTCTCAACCACTGCACCACCAGGGAAGCCCCACCCTATGTCTTTTGATTGGAGTGTTTAGTCCATTCACATTTAAGGTAATAATTTGTAGATATGTATTTATTGCCATTTTAAAACTTGTTTTCCAGTTGATTCTGTGTTTCTTCTTTGTTCCTTTCTTTTTCTTTTTGTGGCTTTTTGCTTTCCTTTTATTTTATGTTTGTATTTTCTTATTTTTGGTATTCGTGATCTATTGTATGTTTTTATTTGTGGTTGATTTGTGGTTACCCTGTTTTTCAAGATGATAATCTTGCTGGTTAGAGTATTCTAGGTTGCATATTATTCCTTTTAGGATTTTGAATATATCTTGCCACTCCCTTCTGGCCTGCAATGTTTCTGTAGAGAAATCAGCTAATAGGCTTGTGCAGGTTCCATTGTAATTAACTCTGTTTTTCTCTTGCTGCCTTTAGAATCCTCTTTATCTTTACCTTTTGCCATTTTAATTATATCTTGGTATAGGTCTGTTTGGGTTCATCTTGTTTGGGACCCCGTATGATCCCTGTACTTGGATTTCTGTTCCCTCTTTAGGTTCGGGAGGTTTTCAGCCATAATTTCTTCAAATACATTTTCAATCCCCCTTTCTCTTTCTTCCCCTTCTGGGATCTCTATTATGCATAGATTCCACACTTTATATTATCTCATAGGTGTCTTATGTTGCTTTTTTTTTTAAATTCAGCTATCTGTCTGCTGTTCTGATTGGGTGATTTCCATTATTCTATCATCCAGATCACTTATTTGTGCTTCTGCATTATTCATTGCCTTTAGCTCAGCTTTCCTCTTGGCAAATGAGTGTTCTAATTTTCTTTGGCTCCCTTTAGAGTTTCTAGTTCATTTTTACAGTACTCTGCATTTCTATTGATAGCCTTTCTTAATTCCTTCAGTATTTTCATTATTTGTTTTTTGAAATCAGTGTCTATTCGACTGAAGAGGCCTCTTTCACTGTTTGTTCTTTCAGGGGAATTCTCTTTGTCTATCAGCTGGGAATGCTTCCTTTGCTTCTTCATTTGATTTATTTTTATCTTACTCTCTGAGTTTAGGAGAAATGATTATCTACTGTGGTCTTGGAGGTTTATTTATATGTGGAAGAGTCCCTGCATAGCTTGTGTGGGTTTAATATTTTGTGTTTGAGGGTCATTTTTAGTACAGACACCTGCCACCTCTTTCCTCAGCATGTGCTGGCCATTATCCCCTTGATAAGAGGTGTGCAGAGGCAGTGTCTGTTGCCTGCTCCTGGGACTCTAGGCAGTGATAGTGGCTTGCACACACTCCTGGAGTTTGCAATGGCAGGAGAGGCGGCTTAATATCACTCCTGGAGCCTGCAACAGAGGCAGGGGCTTGTGTCTGCTCCTAGAGCTCATGTAGATGGTGTCCTGTCTCCTGAGAGTGAACACAGGGAAAAAGGCTGCAATGGTGAGTCCCATCCCTCCCCTCAGGCACTCCACACACAATGGTGCCTGGTCTTTTAGGTGGGCCTTGGCTTCCTTCGTGTACACGCTCAGTTGTGGTCAGACCAGACTCCAGTCCCTTCAGGCTGTTTCCACACAGCCAACCCCAATTCTCTCCCCAGGTCTGATCTTCAAAGCCCAAGCTTCAGCACCCAGTCCCTGCCCACACTGGTGGACATACATCTCAGGCTGGGGAGCACTGGGTGGTGGCACTGACCATCTGTACATGTTTCTCTCTGTTCTGGCTGCTGCAAACCAGTTGCTTCACTCTCCTCCAAGACTACAAAGCTCCCCCTCTGTCTTGGCTGATCTCCCTGCCAGTGAGGGGACATCCCAGTGTACAGGAACATTTCCTCTTTCACAGCTCCCTCCAAGGGGTGCAGGTCCCATCCAGCCATCCAGATTCCTTTTTCTCTATCTTTTTTCTTTTGTCCTACCCAGTTATGTGGAGGTTTTCTTGCCCTTTCAGAAGTCTGAGGTCTTCTGCCAGCATTCAGTAGATATTCTGTAAGAACTGTTAGACATGTAGATATATTTTTGATGTATTTGTGGGAGAAGGTGAGCTTCACATCCTACTCCTATAGTATCTTGATCACTCCTGAGTCTCAATTTTTATTATGAAATTGGAATAATAATAGTATCTATTTTGTAGGGATCTCAGGAAATTTAAAAAATATGCCTAAGGTCACCTGACTCAAGAATGCTATAGACTAAAAGCTTACAATCAGAATAAATGTACCCCTTAAACTAATTGTATTTCTTGGCTAATAGACAACTCAGCATGAAGCAGGAGATAGATGGGCCCCAGGTTTAACAGTTTCTGCCCTGTAGACAGATACTCCAAAATAGCAGGGGAGAGGAGCTGAACGCTGCCCAGCTAAGTTTTATCTCTTATCTGAGCCCTGCCCAGATAAGAGATAAAAGACAACATATTCCTCATTCTCGAAGTCAAGGGGACCTCCCTGACTACACATGTGCAGAAAGGCTCTTTGAAGGTCAGAAAGTGAGGGGACACCACCACAGAGCAGATGATGTCAACCTACCCATAGCCCTCTTCAATAGAATTCATCTTAGCTAAGAGATGTGCACGCACACAAGGGAGGACCTTGAGATATACCAAATACGGACCCATAACCAGGCAAAGCAAGATGATTGGCCAAAGGAAACCCAGAAGAAATGTCCCATAAAAATGATTCAAACTACTACAAGGGCATGACTCTCTCTCTGAGCCTGCCCATGTGTCTATGCACACATACTCTTTGCCTCCTAATAAACACTCTAGTTATTTCACAACTTTTCATCTCTATGTGGAAATTCATTTATACACAGCCTTGTCACTGGTCCCTGTTGGTCTAGTGGCTAGGATTCAGTGCTCTCACTGCTGCAACCTGACTTCAACCTCTGGGTGGGAAACCAAAATCCTGCTTCACATCTCTGCAGGCTGAGGCAAGCTGAGATCAAGCATGAGAAAAATGAAAAATACAATAATAGGAGTAGAGAGTAAATCAAAAATAAATCAAAAGAATGGAACGGTGGGTTGCATGAATTGACTAGATTATGGGAGGAAGTGATGAGCCACTTGTCGAGAAGTGGTAGGATATTCAAACTATGGATATTGAATTTAATAGAACATTAAACCTATTTATTATAACCACCAGAAGAAAGTCCTTGAGACTATTCACTTCTCCCCGACTTCACTGGTCAATGGTGAAGGTAAAGAAAGTGATCGTGTTTGAAGAAAGAAGACAAGAGTTCTTTCAATTGATTTTTATATGATATTTGCTGGCACTCTTTTGTGATAGACACAGTGGCCTGTCTCTAGGCAATTTGCATTCTCAATTAAAATGATTCTTTTGCTAGGAACAGTAAGTTCTTCTGGCAGTATGAAGAGAAAATAAGGACGATGATTCAAGAAAAGAGAACTTGTAGCACTTAAAAAATATATCCTTATACAGTTCTAGATAGTCAAGGTATTATCATTAACTTTGTCAATAATAAAAGACAGACATATATGACAAACCCACAGCCAACATCATTCTCAATGGTGAAAAACTGAAACCATTTCCCTTAAAATCATGAAGAAGAAAAGGATGTCAACTTTCACCAATATTATTCAACATAGTTGTGGAAGTTTTAGCCACAGCAATCAGAGAAGAAAAAAAATAAATAAAAGTAATCCAGATCAGGAAAGAAGTAGTAAAACTGTCACTGTTTACAGATGACATGATACTTTACAAAGAGAATCGTAAAGATGCTACCAGAAAATGACTAGAGCTAATCAATGAATTTGGTAAAGTAGCAGGGTACAAAATCAATGCACAGAAATCTCTTGCATTCCTATACACTAATGATGAAAAATCTGAAAGAGAAATTAAGGAAAAACTCCCATTTACCACTGAAACAAAAAGAACAAAATACCTAGGAATAAACCTACCTAAGGAGACAAAAGACCTGTATGCAGAAAACTATAAGACACTGATGAAAGAAATTAAAGATTATACAAACAGATGGAGAGATATACCATGTTCTTGGATTGGAAAAATCAATATTGTGAAAATGACT
>NW_021703784.1:28016930-28060590 GCF_005190385.1 Monodon monoceros
CAGGAATAAACCTACCTAAGGAGACAAAAGACCTGTATGCAGAAAACTATAAGACACTGATGAAAGAAATTAAAGATTATACAAACAGATGGAGAGATATACCATGTTCTTGGATTGGAAAAATCAATATTGTGAAAATGACTATACTACTCAAAACAATCTAGAGATTCAGTGCAATCCATATCAAACTACCAATGGCATTTTTCACAGAACTAGAACAAAAAATTTCACAATTTGTATGAAAACACAAAAGACTGAATAGCCAAAGCAATCTTGAGACAGAAAAACAGAACTGGAGGAATCAGGCTCCCTGACTTCAAACTATACTACAAAGCTACAGTAATCAAGACAGTATGATACTGGCACAAAAACAGAAATACAGGTCAATAGAACAGGATAGAAAGCCTAGAGATAAACCCACACACATATGGTCCCCTTATCTTTGATAAAGGAGGCAAGAATATACAATGGAGAAAAGACAGCCTCTTCAATAACTGGTGCTGAGAAAACTGGACAATTACATGTAAAGGAATGAAACTAGAACACTTCCTAACACCATACACAAAAAGTAAACTCAAAATGGATTAAAAGCCTAAATGTAAGTCCAGCCACTATAAAACTCTTACAGGAAAACATAGGAAGAACACTCTTTGACATAAATCACAGCAAGATCCCTTTTGACCCACCTCCTAGAGAAACGGAAATAAAAACAAAAGTAAAGAAATGAGACCTAATGAAACTTAAAAGCTTTTGCACAGCAAAGGAGAGCATAAACAAGATGTAAAGACAACCTTCAGAATGGGAGAAAATATTTGCAAACAAAGCAACTGACAAAGGATTAATTTCCAAAATATACAAAAGCTCATGCAGCTCAATATTGAAAAAACAAACAACCCAATCCAAAGATGGGCAGATCTAAACAGACATTTCTCCAAAGAAGATATACAGATTGCCAACAAATGCATGAACAGATGCTCAACATCACTAATCATTAGAGAAATGCAAATGAAAATCACAATGAGGTATCACCTCACACCAGTCAGAATAGCCATCATCAAAAAATCTACAAAAAATAAATGCTGGAGAGGGTGTGGAGAAAAGGGAACCCTCTTGCACTGTTGGTGGGAATGTAAATTGATACAGCCACTGTGGAGAACACTATGGAGGTTCCTTAAGAAACTACAAATAGAACTACCATATGACTCAGCAATTCCACTCCTTAACATATACCCTGAGAAAACCATAATTCAAGAAGAGTCATGTATCACAATGTTCATTGCAGCACTATTTACAATAGCCAGGACATGGAAGCAACCTAAGTTTCCATTCACAGATGAATGGGTAAAGAAGATGTGGCACATATATACAATGGAATATTACTCACCCATGAAAAGAAATGAAATTGAGTTATTTGTAGTGAGGTGGACGGACCTAGAGTCTCTCATACAGAGTGAAGTACGTCAGAAAGAGAAAAACAAATACCGCATGCTAACACATATGTATGGAATCTAAAAAAAAAAAAAAGTTCTGATGAACCTAGGGATTGAACAGGAATAAAGACGCAGATGTAGAGAATGGACTTGAGGACACAGGGAGGGGGACGGGTAAGCTGGGATGAAGTGAGAGAGTGGCATGGACATGTATACACTACCAAATGTAAAATAGACAGCTAGTGGGAAGCAACTGCATCACATGGGGAGATCAGCTTGGTACTTTGTCACCACCTAGAGGGGTGGGATATAGGAAGGTTGGGAGGGAGATGCAGGAGGGAGGGGATATGGGGATATATGTATACATATAGCTGATTCACTTTGTTACACAACAGGAACTAACACAACATTGTAAAGCCATATACTCAAATAAAGATGTAAAAAAAAAAAAGAGAGAGACAGATGTTCTGAAAATTTTTAAAGATTGTCTCCCCTTAGTTTGAGTGGAGGATTATCCTAATGGCTGAGTATTAAGAGTTTTCAAATGAAAATTTATAAAGAAATGCTGAGTGGACATTTCAAACTTTGATTTAACATAGTTTTCAATTTTCCCAGAATATTAAACCTTGAAAACATGGCCATTCCAAAAACAACAGATTATTAAAATTCCTGGAGTTAAGGACAAAACTTTCTTTGTGGAGGCAAAAGTAAAAGAAATAAAATATGAAGATACACAAGGGGATTGACAATTGACTTTTAGTAGAAAAGAAAAGAAACTGGTAATACTGGGAGGTTTTCATTTTTATTTAAAAAATATCATTACTATAGAGTATGTAGTATAAAGGTAAGCAAAGGTGCTAGGCACTCCTGTGGTATGATTTATGAGGCTCTGGGAAAACTATTTTGTTAAAATTATGGCTTTTTTTTACTTCTAGTACAGCAGTTCTCAGTACTAAATCAAGGTTAATAGTTAGATGAACACTGGACAGAGGAAATGCAGGATGGGGAAAATGTGAGAAGAATCCAAGGAAATTACCTAGTAGCTTCTATAACTTTGGTTTTTGGTTGATGGGTAAATGCTCTGTGGTTAAGGGTGGGGTCGGCATACATAAATATATGTGTTTTCTGCATATATATATATGTGTGTGTGTGTGTGTGTGTGTGTATACACACACACAAATTGCTTTCTTGTTTCAGGGATTACAGCTTTATAGTTAAGAACATAGATTTAAAGGTTAGACAAGAGTTTAAAAAAATTTTTATGTAATAATATTTTATTCAAAAAAGGTTTTTAGATCACTATTTTCCCATAATACTGGAACGTTGTTTCTCTGATATAGAAATCTTTTTTGAGGATTATATCTTGTCTAACGAGTTAGACAACATTTTAATTCTGCTCCAGATAGTCCTCAAAAGTCCACTACTTGACTCTCTGAGTTTAGTTTCTTTATTGATAAAACAAATCAACAGCATTTAGCCCTGTCTCATTGTTAGATATATGTCAAGCATACTTCCTGATGTATAATACACACTTAATACATTGTCAAAGTACCTGTATTTTTGTGTCATAATCTATCAGAATGGATATTCAATATTAGCTGATAAATTTCAATTAAACATTACTAAGTTGTGTATGATTACAGGGTTTGGAAGAACAAGAAAGAAAGGTAACTAGACTTTCATTATAAGGTTAGACAATAGCAGTGTCAGTGGACATTGTTATTTTGTTTATAACATCACCAAATATGCTTCTATTCTTTCTAGCTTAAGAATAGAGTGGGGTTTGATCTTTTGTGTTTTGATCATATGTGTGTTGGTATGGATTTTATTTCTTTAAATTGAAATATAGTTGATTTACAATATTGTGTTAGTTTCTGGTTTACAGCTTCTTGATTCAGTATTCTTGCAGATTATTTAGTTTTTACTGTTGTTTTTTCTTTTTTAAAAATTTTTATTAAAGTATAGTTGCTTTACAATGTTGTGTTAGTTTCTGCTGCACAGCAAAATGCATCAGCTATATGTATACATATATCCCCTCTTTTTGGACTTCCTTCCCATTTAGGTCACCACAGAGCATTGAGTAGAGTTCCCTTTGCTATACAGTAGGTTCTCATTGGCTATCTATTTTATACATAGTATCAATAGTGTATATATGTCAATCCCAATCTCCCAGTTCATCCCACTCCCCCTTTCCCCATTGGTATCCATAAGTTTATTCTCTAGGTCTGTGTCTCTATTTCTGCTTTGTAAATAAGATCGCCTATACAAATTTTTTCAGATTCCACATAAATGCATTAATATATTTGCTTTTCTCTTTCTGACTTTCTTCACTCTGCATGACAGTCTCTAAGCCAATCCACTTCTCTACAAATGACCCAATTTCATTCCTTTTTATGGCTGAGTAATATTTCATTTTATATATGCACCACATCTTCTTTATCCATTCTTCTGTTGATGGACATTTAGGTTCTTTCCATGTCCTGGCTATTGTAAATAGTGCTGCAATGAACATTGGGGTGCATGTGTCTTTTTTGAATCATGGTTTTCTCTGGGTATTTTAGGTTACTGTAAAATATAATTATACAGGGTATAATTCCTTGTGCTATATAGCAAATTATTTTTGCTTACCTATTTTATGAATAGTAGTTTGTATCTGTTAATCCTATACCCCTAATTTGCTCTTCCCCCCCTTCCTCTTCCCTTTGGTCACTGTAAGTCTATTTTCTATGCCTGTGAGTCTGTTTCTGTTTTGTACATGCATTCATTTGTATTATTTTTTAGATTCAACATATAAGTGATATCATACAGTCTGACTTATTTCACTAAGCAGCATAATATTCTCTAGGTCCATCCACATTGCTGAAAACGGCAATATTTCTTTTTCTCATAGCTAATTAATATTGCATTATATATATATATATGTATATATATATATATATATATATATATATATATATATATATACACATATCACGTTTTCTTAATCCAGTGATCTGTTGATCCTCCTTTGTGTTGCCACAGTGTCTTGGCTATTATAAATAGTACTGCTATGAACATTGGGGAGCATGTTACTTTTCAAATTAGTGTTTTGGTTTTTTTTCTGGATATATAGCCAGGAGTAGAATTGCTGGATGATACGGTAGTTTATTTTTAGTTTTTTAAGTAACCGCCAGACTGTTTTCCCTAGTGGTTGTACAAATTTACATTGGTATGGACTTAATTTTTAACTTAATGTAATAAATCATATTCATAGTTTCTTAATGTTGAACCATCTTTGCCTCCACTGATAAAATATAGTCATGATTTATCAATATTTAATTAGCTATGCAAGCTAAATATAATTTGTTAATATTTTACTTAATACTTTAAATCTATACTCATGGGTAACTCTGGCCTACAGTTCTTTGTCCTTGCCTAAGCAGTTAAAAATTATTTTTCCATGTGCTCTAAAAATGCTCCAGTAGGCCTCTTAAAGTTCTCCAAGTTTAACTTTAACTCTAGGAATTATCAGCAAATACTCTTCTTAATTGTACATTAACCAAATTAATAGTTCATTAGATTATCAAGCTTTCAGAGCACAATCAAAACTACCTAAAAATAGAGTACTAAAATTTACCAAAATGTTTTCAGCCTTTCTTAATGACTCAGAAAACACTTCAATATTTTCTAAGAATCTTACATCAAAGGGGTCCCAATAGAAAACAGATGATGCACTTAAATTACTATAATTTATGAAGATTTTCTTTATAAATGACTTATTAAAAGGCTGAGAGTGAGGTGTAGAAGAACCACATGGAACAGTTAAAGATGCCCAGGACTAGTAGCAGAGGCCTATTTCCTACCTCTGAAGCTCAAAAGAATGAGAGAAGGGAAGGACCAGGAAAGAGAAAGTCATGTAGAGCAGGCCACCTAGAGAAGCCTGGGTGTTAAGAGACACAATCAGCTTGAAGTAACCCCTCAGGGAAGCCAACTGGAGGCCAGAGAGCACAGGAGCTGTTGGTGTAGTCTACAGGGGTCAGCTTCCTGAGATAGTCAGCAGAGAAGAAATGGCGATGAAGCGCATATATGGACTGGCAAAGGAAGATACTCAGCACATCTTTCCAAGGGGTCAGGGACTTCCTGTGTTTTGCTTTTTACTGTATTTCTACTGCCTACAATACTGCCATAAGTATTTGCTGAATAAATACATGAACAATGAAATTATAAGAAACATCCAGGGGACATTTGGTTAAAATTAAAATTTACAAAAGCATTCCTACCTGCAAATATTTTTCATTTACACTGCATATAATTGCTTAATTAATTTGTTAAAGGATTTATATTAAAATGTCCAATCCAGTAAATTCTTTGTATATAAGTAAACACAAATTAATAAAAATTTATTTTTTGAAACTACTACATTACGTGCTTTCTTAACAGATCTCTAACTAACTGAATCTCTTCTTGTAAAGTTCTCCCTTCCCCCTGGAAACACAGACCCTGTTGCCTACGGCATATCCAGCACCAATGGCTGATAACACCACTTCTGCAACCATAGTTGAATCTGAATTCACCAAGAGTGTGATATTTCCTTGCAAATCTTGTTGTACTTGTTAGTATATCATTTAATTTAAATATATGTAAACAGATAATATATAATATGAAAGAGAAGGGTTTTTTTTATGAAAACTAAGTTGAATGCTGGGAAAAGATAATGAAACTGAGTCACAAAATATGGTAGTGAATTGGATGTAGAAAAATAATAAAACCCAGATGCCTCCACATAAATATTGCTTTTCAAATGTATTTTTAAGTGTTTGTTCCATTTTAAATAGATTTAAGTTAAGATCACTGATGATACAATCTGGGTGTGATTTATGCCAAAAGGTGATATCAAAATACAATCATCATAGGAAAACATTCAAAGAAAGTCTATAGATTTCCCAACAAAGCCTTCTAACTGAATGGTTACATATTAATAAAAGATATTATATATATATGTGTGTGTGTGTGTATGTGTGTGTGAAGCATTTATATATATATGTGTGTGTGTAAAGCATTATTAAATTCTCCTCATTTAACAAGAAATTTTAATTGTGTTTATTAAGAAATCTTCTACTAAAGCTGTATTTTTACATGAAATGAATCAGGAAAGCATTACCTGACATAAAATTCCACAGCATGACTGTGTTCATGTTCATATCCATGCTTACTCTTTCAAAACATATTTACTAAGGACCTACTATATTCACCTCATGTTATAGGTGAAGAATATACAGCCATGAATAAAACAAACAAGTCCTTTCTCCTCTCTAAAACTTGCTTGCTAATAGGAAAGGACAGATAAAAATACATAAATACTTACATACATACATGCATATGTATGCATATAAACAAACAAGCAATGGAAGGAAGAAATGAAGGAAGGAAGGAAGGGGAAGAAAAATAATACATTCTTAAATATGGAGATGTTATATAATAAAGAGTAAAGGGAGTGAGATCTCGTTTAGGGGAAACGCTCTCTGAGAAGATGGCATCTGAGCACAGACTATTATAGAAAATGATCCAGTAATGGGCAATTTGGGAGCCAAATACAACCAATAAATCCATTATCAATTTGGAATCCATTGGGAGAATTCAAAAAAGAAATGTGAGTGTAATTGTGAGGACAAAACCCTGATTATTGTGAATTAAGAATAGAGTAGCAAGAAGTGGAAAGAGTGAGTATAGATCATTCTAATGAGAAGTTTATTGTCAACATGCAAATAACACCCTCATTCTAACACCTACTCAGTTGGGAAGATATGAAGAAAGGGTAATCCAAAACACTTCCATAAGTGGAAAGATCTTCTCCCTTTTAAGCCAGGAGGTGCTGGGAAGAACTACGCAATCACAAATCAGTAAGCTGATTTGTGACTCTGCCACATCCCCTTCTCATTTGTTTGTCTTTTTATGTCCATAAAGGTGTTAAGTGAGAAAAGGTTTGACCTCACATAAAATTCAGAAGTGACAGGAAGCAAAATCAATTGTATTTTGAAGTAAATCTTAAATTAATGAACAACTATGATCTACTTTCCCTATATAAAGACCTAAAACTATGCATGCAAGTAAACATCCTGTCATTTGATTTGAACATTACATTTCATAAATATATAGTTCTGTCATATTATAGTGACATACGATGTTTATTAAAAATACAGATTTAGAAAGCTATTCTGATTTGTGTTATTCTGAGAAAGAGGCTCCAAATGGTCATTCTGGCATATTCCCCTGGAAAATACAACTTTAGCTTCAGTTGGTTTTATAACATGGTAAGTTTTCCCTCAGATGTCTGTAAAACTTTGAGGAAATCAGATCATAAGATAAACTATAATGAAAATGGATGACAGCATCTTTTTTCCAACTCTATGGAATATTGCTAAAGTAGGATCCACTCTAATTTTTTCTACTGTCTCGGGATTTTCCAGTAGAAAAATGTCTTGTTATGTATTACAGTGACAGATATCTTTTAGTTCAGGTTGTGTGCTTCACTTGACATAACCTAGAATAAAATAAATCATGACTATATACCTAGTTAGGCTCCCCAGTTGTTTTTTTTTCCCTTTAATCAAAACAAATTTCACTACATTTTTTAAAAAGAGCTTAAAAGATCCACTTGAAATGCAGTTTAGAAAGCTTAGTCACATTAAATAAACATACAGATAAAAGCGAAAGGAAATTCCTGGGTTTTCAAGCATATGAAATTATAAATGCCTTTGAGACAAAAATTGAAATAATTGCACAAACATGTTAATGGTGTCTAAATAATATCCTAGCACTAATGGGTAATAATAGGCAATTCATAAGTAAAGTTTCCTCTGAATATTAAATATGGTATATTGGAATAAAACAACAAATTGCTCTGCCAAGCTTTCAAAAATTCTCTTTGTTTTAGAACCAGCTCACAAAGTATTGTCAGTTAAGTACACTAGTTATATTAATAATAAAATACATCAAATTATTCTCAGAATAGTGAGCACAAAACATCACAGTGTATCTCTTTATTGATCAGGAAAGTTTAAAATTATAAATATTATCACATCAGGCATAGAAATATGCAATTTTGCTAGAGTATGAAGGGCACTAGGAGCCATTTATCTAGAGGAAAACAACATGGAATCATGGGAAGTTACAGGTTTTGGAGACAGGCATGGGTTTGAATCTTGGCAATACCACTGTATGACAGCTTGTGTTCCCTCAGAAGGGGACTCTAAAATAGGAATTTGTGTGCAAGCAGTTTATTTGGGAGGTACAGGCATCACTGGTAATGGTGTGAGAAAGTATTCGAGTAGGAATAGGAAACACTAGGTAAGAGGGTGAAGTATTAAACCAGCTTTTATAGTGGGTGGCTGGAGATTAATCCCTAGGGATAGCTCTGGGTACTGGTGCAAAACATGTACCTAAGATTCTCCTACTCAGAAAGAAGGAAGCTGAAGTATTTGGTGAGTGCCACTGGTCAAAGATTGTCCCCAGGGGTGTTAATTCCCCAGCACTTCTGGCTGGCATCTGTGGTTGAAGTAAAAGGTCTATAAAACATAGATGCAGGTATTTGCAGTTGGAAGTATATGATCACACTGGAAGGCCCTACTGTTAAGGGTGGGGCACTGAAAGCATCCTGCTAGAGGGATCTTGAACATTCACTGGGCTTCTCTGAGCCTTAGTTCCTCCTTTTATGAAACAGAGATTATGGGATCTTCCTCTGTCATTCATTGATACGATAATATAATGACATATGGAAAATACCATCCACTCAATAAGTGTTACTTACCTCCCCTCACCTTGCCTTCTAGGGCCTTTCCACAGGATCTTCCAGATGTTGTCTTGTGCCATAACTACTGCATTCTTCTCAACACAGTAATACAGCCTTAGGCTACAATAGATTTTTTAACAGTCATTTTCTACTATTGATGCACAAGAAACTTCAAATTAAAAGATAAAAATACAGTACTATTAAATCAAGCATTGTGTCTTTTTTATTTCTATATTAAATATAGGGTAATTGCATTTATTCCTATAAAATTGTTAATTTTGTTTATTATTCTAGCCTTTGATATCATGAATATAAGATTAGATTCATCTGCATTTTTTTTGTCTCTCCATCTGAGGGTTTCTTTTCTCTAAATTTTCTATGGCTCCTACTTCTCCAATGTGATTCTTCTCACTGGGTTAAATTAAGTTATCTTAACTGATTCTCTCACTGTTTTCTTCTCTCTTCTAAAAGATGTTTAATAAGCTAGATAAGTCAGAAATGTATTACATGTTCTAATTTTCACAAACCAATATCCCTAGTAGCTATCCAAGTGAATAAAGTCCCCATCACTGCTCTAACTTCTTGTCTGTGCCATGGTTCTTTTCTCTTGGACATCACTGTGACACCAACATAGGACAATAGACGATACTAAACTGGGGAAAAGCTTAAAAATGCCTTGAGTCATAGTTCTACTAGAAAGAAGGCTTTACAGCCTTGGAAAACTTTCTGAAAGGCAGTTAGTTTATTTACAAATTTTAGAGGAATCACTTAAGTGTTCAATCAAATTAACTTAGCTACACTTTTTGATTCGTGGTGAAAAACTTCATTCTTTTATCATGTACCATAAATATTTTCAGTGTTATACATGGGATTTTAAAATATCATCATATATTGCAAAAAGATAAATACAATTCAATAATAGTACCATCATTAGTATGAACAGTATTTTAATAAAAAGAATTTTGAAAAGGAAATAAATAAGAGCAAGGTGCAAGAAAATTCAAATTTTATTAGAGAATAGTTAAGCAAGAGAAATCACACCTACAAGGGAGAACACATATATGCTTATACCTAGTTGCTCTCTTTGGCACTCTATTACCTTGGCTGCAACCAAAATTCATAAATATTAGTCACAGTAAGTATCAGGATAGTAAGTGGCAACAGATGGTGTGGTCTTCTACTCTCTTGAATCTTAACATATTTGCCTTTAAGGTTGTTAGGTTAAAACTAATTAAACAAGAATAGCTTATTGCTCTGTCATTTGTACTAGGAAAGAGTTTGCAATCATAATTAGGACTCCTGTCAATTAGTTTTACTAAGGTAAATTCTATTACCTATCAGCACTCAGCTTGGGTGAGTCATTATGGCTCCCTAACATATCTAACAAAGAAAACTAGTCCATTAAAAAGAGATGGCACTGAATCAATAACTCAGTTGGCAAGAAAAAGAAAGAGATTCAGTAGGAAATGAACTGAGAGAAAAAAATGGGAGAAGAGTTTTGAATAGAGCTTCTTATTAGTGTCAGAGATTTTAGGTTTAATTTTGTCAAAAACCCAAGAACATATTCTGAAGATTACTGCTCCTTTACTTCATGAACATATATGAACATGAAATATATGGTCACGCTAATCAATTAATTTCTTAATTTATTCAAGAAGCATTTTGGAAACTTTTAATTTATTTCAAGAAACAATTTTCATAACACATTTTAAAAGTTATAATGTCCTACACTAATAGGTACTAAATACATTATTATTGAATAAATATATAAAAAGATAGTTTTCGTTTACATTTGAAAACTATGATAGTAATCCTGAGAATAAGAATCCAAATTTCTGCAGGTTAAAATAATAATAATTTAAAAAAAACCTTTGGCATATAGTATTAAAACTTAAGCTGACTGTACTTCCTTTCTTAATAGCAATACAATAAAATCTCCAGGTGTATTACATTATGTTTCGCTGACTACTGATACAATATTAGTAACTAATTAATCATTGGTTAGTTAATAATTAATACTAGTTCAATGCTAACACAAAATTAATACAAATCTCTATTATATTTCTTTACAAGCCAACTCAGAACAGTATATAATTATGTGTATATGTACAATATATTACCAATAAATATATGCATACAGGTATTTCATAAAAATCGAGTAAACTAGGTGTTACTGATAAAGGCTTCCTCCATTATAGTATGGTCTTTGACCTAACTTCTTCAATCTTTAATGCTGCTAAAAAAAAAGTCAGAAATTTCCCTTTCCTTTTTTCTAACTGAATCCCCACCTTCTCCATCTCAGCCTACGAGATTCTGATCTTATTTTCAAAAGTACATATAAATAGAACACTTCTTCCATGAAGCTTTCCCTTGTCATGTGATTAGAACTGACCTCACTCTCCTTTGAATCCCTTAGTCTTTTAATTATTATTGTTGTCATCACGTCTGTAATAAATGCATATGCACACATTGTCTCTCACTAATATGTGAACTCATTTAAGAACAAGGATTGTTGTTCTATGTATAAGTTTTGTAAGATCAAGAAATGTTTTGTTCTGTTTTGTTTTATTGAAGTATAGTTGATTTACAATATTATGCTTGTTTTGTTTTGTTTTTCTGATCAACTTTGAATCACCTAGGCATTTAGCATGTGCCCAGATCGTTATAGACTTCCAGGAATGCTTATTTAATTTTAATATTAATTTAAAGTCCCTTTCAGTATTTAGCACAGCAACTAAACTACTAGGTGTGTAAAAATGTTTATTTAATTAACTGCTTCCCTAGGAGCTAGTTAAAACTCTGTAACACAGTGCCATCTGCATTGTGTGGTTTCAGTAGTATGCGTGATTAATAATGCTACTAAGGATTTTCTCTTTTCATAAGGCTTTAAGTTCAGTTGCCTCATTTTAGAATCTATAATTTCAAAATTTAAAAAAATTGATTCAATATTCCTGAAAACAAAAGAAAAACCCGAAGAGCATATTTATTTTGGGAGTTAATCATTGAACCATATCACATTACAATGAGATATTTGTTTTTGTGGCATGAATGCAACTGCATTCTTGGTTCAATAAGTGCTCACAGAATAAGATTAAAACAGATAACTAGGTTTTTCATATGATATACAAAGAATCTTTACTCCTGAGAGTGTGCAGCTTAAAAAATATTACATAGTTCAACTTTGACTTTCAAGTGAAATATCTGCCTACTTGATTACATGAGCGTAGTTCTGAGTTCCCAGCTTTCAGTTGAAAATAATTCATAAGAAATAATTTTTAATACTACATTAAATATAGCTGACATGTATTGATTTGACTGTCACCAGCATTATTCACTTAATAAACATTTACCTATCCACTGTTTTAGGTGCTGGCTGGTGAGGAAATGCAGCAGCAAAGAATAAAAACACAAGGCCCCTGCTCTCATGGAGTTTCTTTCCTATATGTCAGGGAATGTTCTCTCATAAGAATAAAGCAGGGTAAGAGGACAAAGAGTGCCAGGGTCAAGGCATGGGGGTGTTCAATTTTGGAAATATTCATCAGGGAAAGCTCATCTGATAAGATGGCATTGGAGTGAAAACCTGAAGGAAGGAAGGGAGAAAATTGTGCAGATATTATGTACAAAAAGGGTGAGACAGGGGTAGGAGAAAACAGAGGTAATTCCAGAAGAGATAACAGCCATGCCATAACTCTGTTGTAGAAGTGAATTGACATATTTGTAAGATAGCAAGGAGGTCATTGAGGCTAGAATGCAAATGGTGGTGGGGTGGAAAATGACAGAATAAAAGATCAGAGCACTAACAGAGAACCAGATCTCTTACAATGGCACAGGTCTGGTGAGGATCTTTATTTCATTCTGAATGACATTGGAAGATTCTAAACTAAGGAGTAGCATGACCTAACTTGTAGATCTTTATTTCATTCTGAATGACATTGGAAGATTCTAAACTAAGGAGTAGCATGACCTAACTTGTAGTTTCAAAGATCTCTCGTATTTCTGTGTGGAACATGTTCTGTATTGTGGTAAGGACAGAAGCAAACAATTTTAGAGGGCTATTGGAACTTCTAGGTTGAGAAATGAAGGTGGCTTGGTTGGAGATGGCAGTAATGGAGGTGGTTAGAAATGCTGAATATACTTTCAAGGTAGTTAAAATATTTTTTTCCTTGATGATTTGAGATTGGAGTGTGAATGAAAAATAGAAGTGAATAGAAACTAAAAGTGTTTTGACTTGAGCCAGTGGTAGAATGGAGTAGATATCACTAAAACAAGAAATGTGGGAAGAACAGGAGTGTATGACTAGAGATCTGGAGTAGATGAAAATCATTAACATGGTTATGGTACAGAAATCTTTGAGACTGGACAAGATCTCCAAGGAAGTGAGAGTAGATAGAGAAGACCAGCTGTTCAAGGACTGAGTGTTGGAGGATTACAATATTTAGAGCTTGGCAAGATGGAAAGAATGGAGAAAAGGAGGCAAAGAGTGGTCTGTGAGGAGGAGAAAAATCAAAGCTAAGTTAAGAAAATGAGTCAACAACTGATCAACTGTATCAAATGCTGTGGATAACTTGAGTAAGACAGTGACAGATTATTGGTGATTGGATTAGATAAAACGTAGGTCATTAGGTAATACAAAAGGAGTAGTTTCATGGAGAGTGGAAAGAAAAACCTCACTGGAATGAATTCAAAAGACAGGGAGGAGATAAAGTGGATACGGCAATTAGTGACAGGTTTTCAAGGAGTTTTGTTAAAAAAAAAAGGGGGGGGCTGGTGGGAGGGGGGACAGAGAAATAGAGTAGCAGGTTGTTCAATTGGATGTGTAGTCAACAGATTAGTTTTTGTTTTGTTTTAATATCTCTCATAAATATTAGAATATATTTATACAGTGATGGCCATTATCCAATTCAGGGAAAATGTTAGCAGACATTTGGTTCTGTCCAAAACATCCATATGACATTTGCTTCATAAGTCACTTGGTTCAAGCCAAAAGGTTCTTGAAATTTGGTCCTGTCCATAGACATTTGGTGGTCCACACCAAAAGGTCTCCTTAAAATTTCATCCTATCCGAAATGTCATGAACATATTTGGTCCATGCCAAATGGTTTTGGAAAGATCAAATATCAATGACCTTTTGGAATAAACCAAATGCCTTCATGGATATTTTGAACAGGATCAAATATGACCAAATATCAAGGACCTTTTGGTATGGACCAAATGTCTTATGTATATTTGGACAGGACCAAATGCCCTGCAAGGCAGGGAAAATAATGATAATGCAGAAAAATATAGGGAATTATTTCAGGATCAGGGTTCTCGAATTAGTGAGACTCTGAGATCCAAAGCTCATTCGGAAGAGCTTGCTGTAAGCAGAAGAACAAATAATCTGTCCCTCAAAATAAGAAGGAAGACATAGTATATAGTTTCAGATGTAAGTATATTAATAGATTTAGTGGTGGTGTAAGCACATCCAAGTTTCTTCTGATTCCTTCTTCTGCTGCTGCTTTTTTTGTTTTTCTTTTTTTTAAACCAGTAAGATTTGAGACCAGGTCATCAGCTGAGAGTTTTAACTGGGATGTGTTGGCGGTTTGAGGACATGTGAGATTGCATGAAATAGTTGCCTAAGTAAGTGGGCAAATGAATGAAATAATCTTCAGAGAGTGAAATAAAGGTGCTGAGGGTCAGATAGAGATGACTTTTCACAGGTGATAATGGAATGAAGGCTTGCAGCCCTGCAGTGAGTGTAAAGGGATTATAGGCTCCAGCAAACTGGTAGTAAAGATCTAATGGTGGCATCCTAAGCAGACCATCCCTCTGGCAGGATCTTGGCTATGCCTTTTCTCCCTTAGGAACCCCAAAAACCTGGTTCTCTGGCATTCAGGTAAACCCTATGATTTACTCAACACTCTCCCACTAGATGACTTTTAGTTTTTATGATAACCAGAATTGGTTTCTATTA
Organism: Monodon monoceros; assembly: GCF_005190385.1. Taxonomy (NCBI): domain Eukaryota; kingdom Metazoa; phylum Chordata; class Mammalia; order Artiodactyla; family Monodontidae; genus Monodon; species Monodon monoceros. The sequence continues at coordinate 28,032,082 of NW_021703784.1, forward strand.
TTTGCAATTAATAACCCTATGCTAACTGGCAATCAAGAATTGTGGCAAACATCTGGGCCCCCACAAAGAATTCTATCATAAATTAATAAACCATAGTTATTTGATCATTTACAAAGTTTGTTTAATCCAATTAACAGGACATCTTTTTCAGCTGGATAATTTCCTAACACAGTCTGTGTATGAATGTCTCTAAAGCTGTGGGTATTACAAGGACATTGCGTGGTATATTTAGGAATTTAACCATCACTGTCAGGTATGGAATGAAATTTTAATCAAATCCAACAAGAGAATTTTATAACTAGGTCAAGAAAGAAACATATTTCCCTCTAATGAGCTGTATCACGCAAACCACTCCCAAAGAGCATACAGGTGGTGGAAGTATTAGCTATTACTATAAAATGTAAACACTCCAGAAGAGAACTCCTGAAAACTGAATCACTTGTAGTTTAAAACTGAGAAAAGCGAAGAAGCTAAATTTGATTCAAGCCCACAACTGTAACATAAACAGGAATAATAACAATTTCTGAAGGCTAGATTGACCACCCACAATACTGTTCCCTACATGGATGTATCAGTCATCGGCTCATAGATCATATGTTCTTTATTGTCCAGGACGGCCCAGATTCACTAAGATTTTAGCACATTCTCCCATTTTTTTCTCTTACACATGAAGAATTTAAAGGGTTTAAAAATTTCTATACTACTTATGTCAAACTATATCTCCAGACAGCCTCTGGAAACCAGAAAAACACACAAAAAAAATTTTATCATATTTTTTCATCCAATTTAAGGGTTCAAAAAAATGTGACTTTTCAATAAAGATATAGTTTATTTAAAATTGCATAGGTACACACTCCACTTTAGTATTCAGTAGTGGTGCTGGCATCAGCTGTCCTTAGTAAAATTCATTCAGTCTCCAATCATGGTCTCTTAAATCATTCTTGAATGAATATCTGCTTTCAGTCTTCTCTAAGAGGAAGATGGCGGACTTTTTCATCCCATCATTTTTTTTTTCACTTACCTTCCAATCCTTTTTATTTTTACTTTGCTTATTTAAACAGGAAGGATATTTTTACTTGAAGTGTAATCGGTAGAACATTAACTTGACTTTAATAATTTTCTTTTATCTTTCCTAAGCAAAAATCCTGATAGAAAAAGAGAAAAGTGGGCCCAGGCAAAAATCATAAAGTGGAATGTAATTTGACTCTAGTGTGAGGCCAGTCCTCTATCTGCACTCCTCTATTGTTAGTGGTTTGGGAGCAACCAGTATTACGACTAAAGCAAAGCTTGACCCTCTCAGAATGTGGTCTCATATTCCAAAATTAAGATATCTCTTTCTCCATCCCATTCTCACCCATTAAAGTTATAATTTCAAGTGACTCTTTAAAATAATAATAATTGCCAATATTTCCTGAGTCCTTACCCTATGTCAGGTACTATTCTAAGTGTTTTACATGAACTAGCTCATTTAATATTAATAACCATCCTGTGAGGTAGGTACTATTATTCCTAGTTTACACATGATGAGTCTGTGTTCTAGTTTGCAAAATTGAATGCAGGCAGAAAACACTTTTTGTGGTGTTCAAAATACAGTATTTCAAATACTATTTGCGGGTTTAAAAGTTGGTGTTGTAAGATATGGGTATATATGTATATGTATAGCTGATTCACTTTGTTATAAAGCAGAAACTAACACACCATTGTAAAGCAATTATACTCCAATAAAGATGTTAAAAAAAAAAGTTGGTGTGAATAAATATACTACATGAGTATCTGTCTCAGTTTTTTTACCTAAAACATATGAAGAGAATTTTAAAAAGAGTTAAAAATAAAACTTCTGCTAAGACCTTTTTTATAGCAATAGAAATTATAGCATTTTTCTGAACCACTCTTAAAAATATATATTTAAAAATTTTTTCCAATCTTCTGTTGTTAACAAGTTTACAAGTGTTCAAATACTAGAATGCTATGTTCAGATTTAATTGCCCTTGCAAAGCTCTTTCTGTATAAGGTTTATGTAGTTTGCAAATAGGCTAATATACAGGGAAAATTCACTTTCTAGCCAGCATTTTTCTCTAAATGAGGTCATCTTTCTTTAATTCTCTGAAGATAAAGCCTAAGAAAACTATATTTGGCTGGGCCAACTCAAATGGCAGACCAGAAAAGAAGCTGTAAAACACAGCCTGACAGGGTTGCCACAGCTCATTTTAGTTCTGTGTACCTCCTTCCTACCCACCTGACTTCATGACAAAGAAAGTCCACAGGGAACCTGGGGGGAAAAAAGTGCTGTGGTCTCTGATCATTTGATCTATTCTGTATTAGACTAAGTTAAAATTTATTTTTTACTCCTTTATTAAAACCTTTATCAACAAAATGTGTTCTATATTTCTAATGTATATTTGATTCTGGCAAGAGGTAACCTGATTTTAGCTATTCCCATGATACAATCTCATTCTGACTATAAAAGTTTGAAAGATAAAAATGGTTTATATTTTTCTCTAAAGGTACATCTGTTCAGCACAAAACATAAAGAGGATCAGCTACTTCACATGATCAGTTTAGACAAATAATTTTTTTAAAAGACTTAAATATGAGTATTTTGTGTTTGTATTTTTTCCCATTATTTTCTAAATTAGCTGGTTGTGTGATAGCAAACAATCAAAACACAATGGCTAACTTATTCTTTCTCTTTATGCTAACCTGAGAAAGGAACTATTCATATGAATAGAGAACCACCTATTGTGTAGCATGAATCTTTTTGACAACAAACTCCTTGAGTAATATTGATCTGGACATCTTATCATGTGGATGGGTAGAAGAACAGTGTTTTTAGTGTATTAGATATGACCTAAGTGAAGGCTTTATATACCTCATTAAATATCACACTTCTTTTTTTTCTTTTAAGGGGTTCAAACACAGAAACACAGAAATAGAGGCATTTTCTAAAAGTACCAATGTGAAGAAAAACTCAACATTTTTACGGCAATATTCAAAAAACAAAGATAACTTGTAGCAATGATCCTGCCCTATAAAGATAGCTTAGACGTAGCATTTTTTAATGCAATTACCCTGAGTACTTCAAGAAGAAGAAATGAATCACAAAAGGAAAATTTCTTGATGCCAGACTTACTAGTTTCCAAAAGGTTATTATTTATCTTGACTTGTGTTTTTTCTGAGTCACATTGTCAAGTATGGATTAAATGCTTGTGTATTATTTGCCTATTCTTTAGGAATGAATGAGGGTTTTTTTAAAATGATGATTCTATAAAAAGAATGTATGAAATCATTATATCTTAAAAGTCTAAGTATGTGGAGGCAAAGTTTGATTCTATAGTTTGGTGGTAGAAAGAAACCTTTATGAAGTAGCCCTTCAATAGACGCACACATTTAATTTATGACACAACTTCCTTATGAAGAGAATTTGAATAATCTAAGAAGAATGTATAAAGTAATTATAAAAACAATTGGGTTTCTCATATTTTTTATTGTTTGTAGTATTACCTTACATCCTGAAAACAGATGTTTCTCCTTTCATAATGTACCTTCCTTTTTCTACACTACCTCTCTACAAATGTGCAGGGCTTCTTTCCCTCCCATTTTTGACTTGAGTAGCAATAAACCTAATCTCCTTTATTCTATCACAAAATCTTTTATTTAAAACCTCTTATTTTTCTAAGAGAACCACTATTAAACTTGAGCAGCAGTGCTAAAGTATAAATAAATTTTGGGTGCGGGGTGTTGTGCAGGTTTTGGGTGTGTATGAGCACTCATGCATTTTTATGCTGTTACTTTTCTCTTTAACATAATCACTCTTATTAAAAGAGCTGTGGTCTCAATCCTGTCAGCATATTAGATACACCCAAGGAGTTTATTCAAATGACATGGACCCATCCCAAACAAACCCCAGAATCTCTAGGCATGAAGCCCTGGTGTTGTTATTTTTAAACTGCTCCCCAGGGGATAATAAGGGCAGATAGGTTTGATAACCACTGACCTAGAGACATCAAGAATTCCTAGAAAATCAAAATGATTATAAGTGAAATCACTGATCTACTTGTCACTTATGTGTTTGTCTCTAAATCACAGTTAAGCAAGGTAAAATCCATTTTATTAGGATTTGTAATTACAAATCAGCCTCAAAATTTAAGTGCCCACAAATGTAAACATTCCTATGTGATGGGCTACTATACACCAATAAATATGTGAAATCATAGAGAAGGAATTAATTTCCTATTATTCTTACCTTTATTTTCTCTCATTAATTCTTATAATCTACATGTATACATTAATACATCTGGAGGAATAAATATATTATAGCATTAACAACATCTTCAAACTTTTTTCTTTTTTTTGAATGACTTACAGAAAATAAAATTATATAAGACCTTAGCAGAGTCTCCCTTGGGGATAATGACTCCTTAATATGAAAAAAAAAAACTTTTTAGAATTTGTGCATTAGTATTCTATACCACTGTTCATAAAGCTATTGTGGTGTTTTGGCTAATAACTAAAAGCATAAATTTTATGAATTAGAAAATATTGTTGAGGTTTTGAAATCTGATTCACCAATCAAAACTCTCTCTCAGCCTCTCAATCCCCACACAATTATTCCTCTCCTCCATCTCTCTCACTCTCTCTTTCATGCACGTGCACACACACACACTCCAAAGCACATTTGATTTTCTTTCTTTGATTCTATCTTTATACTTGGTACTTCTTGGGCCAGGATCCAGTATAGATAATAACTCCTCTTTTTACAATATTATTATTTCTCTTACTTCAATTAACATAGGTTAAAATTGTCTAAAGGAAAAATAGCTATCAAGAATCAACAGAGTGGAATGGGAAGAATATATGATTAATTCCATGCACTTTAGTTTCACTTTATATGACCATGGGCAAGTCAAGTAAAATTGGTGAATCTCTATTTCTTCATCTCTAAATTGAAGATAAAATTAAATCTTCCCTGTTTATCTTATAGAAATTGTGGTAAGAGCAAATGATATAATTTCCCCGTGAACATCAGTGTGCTGGTGAATTTTTAGTTGTAGTTCAAATTTTGAAAAGAGATTTAATAATAGAAGCAACCTAAATTCTAATTTCTTCACTTCTTGAGTGTGTGTGTATATGTGTAAACAATAAGAGCAATTAAAATCTTTACATCACCCATAGTTCATACCTCTAGTATAATTGGGAAAGAATTTACTGTGATAATAAATTTACATATAACTGGGGATATAAAAACCCCAACCACAGGGCAGGCTCAAGAGATTACAGCACAGCAGAGAGTCAGGTAGCACTTGGCTTTAATAAGGGAAAGAGTGGCAAGCTTATGATTTTATAAGAAACACTAAGTAGAGTTTACACCCAGAAGCAGATGGTGCCATACTGAGTGGCTAAAATCTGAAATTTTGCTCTTCATAAGATACTGTGATTAAGCTGAAAAAGCAGTATAGAGATGGTGAGAAAAAAATATATATGTATATACATATATACATGTCTGTGAAAAGATTAAATTTAGAATATGAATAAATTGATAAGAAGACAAGCAATCCAATATAACATGAGCAAAGATTTCAACAACTATTTCATTAAAGAAGGTATATTAATGATCAATAAAAACACAGAAAGCCACACAACATCATTGGTCATTGGGAAAAAAGAAAATTAAAACCACAGTGTGATGCTACTACACACCTGTTAGAATTGCTGAAATTTAAAGGCTTGATAACTATAAGTGTTGATCCAGACATGAAGTCACGATAATTTTCTTACATTGGGAGAAATATAAAATGCTTCAACTACTTGGATTAAAAGTTTTGCAGTTTCTTATAAAGTTAAATAACATAGAAATTTCACTCTTAATTTTTAACCAAGAGAAATGAAAAGGTGCATAAAGATATACACATGGATGTGCAAAGCACTTTTATCCACAATAATTAAACCCTGGAAATAACCCATATGTCCATCAACAGGTAAATAGATAAATAAGTTGGAGTATTTCCATAAAATGAAATATTTAGCAATACAGGGGAGGGAGAAACCTACTTACACATGCAAAACTATTAATGAATCTCAAAAATATTCAGTGGAAAAAAAGACAGACTCAAAAGGCTACATAGCATATTATTCCATTTATATGAAACTCTAAAAATGGCAAAACTAATCTATAGCAACCAGAAGTGGATTGATGGTTGGCTGGAGCTGGAATCAATACAAGGGGAACAGGAAGTTTGGGGGGAATGATAGAAATGTTCTATATCTTGCATGTGGTCGTTGTACATGCATACATTTGTCAAAACACATCAAAATATAAACTTATCATGGATACACTTTATTGTAAGTTGTACCTCAATAAATAAGTTGATTTATAGAAATTTTTTGGAAACAAGGAAGCAGTGTTGTTATTCTGTTATCTAACAAGTTAGAACACAGGCCAAAGACGCTTAACCAGAAAAATAAGTCATTTTATAATGCTAAAAAACACAATACACAATAAAGATGTAACAGTTATCAATATCTTAGAAAAAACACAACTTTTATAAAGCAGAAATTATAAGAGATGCAAGGAAATATGCAGAATAGCACCAATAATTGGAGTTAACCTGCCACTCTCAGTCTAAGACACATCACATGGACAAAAGTAATAAAAGATATTGAAGATCTAAAGTATATAATCAGTGGGATAGATATTATGAATGTATATGAAATGTTGTATCCCTATAATAGACATACACTTTCAAGTCCATACTAAATATCTTAAAAATTGAACATATTTATTAGGGTCATAAAACAAACCTCAATAAGTACCATAAATTGAACATTATAGAAATCTCATTCAAAGAAAGAAATAAAAACCAAGGAAACACCTTTCCTAAAAATTTATATGTGTGTATTTGTGTATGCATGTGAGTGTGTGTGAGTATCATCCTGAGTCAATGGAGTCAAGTCAATGCAAGTCAATGCAAAATTGATATTGCAGACTTTCTAAAAAATAATGCTAAAGATAACACATAAATCATAATCTATGGAATAAAATTGAAGCAGTTATATACAAGATTCATAATTTTAAATATTTAACTCAGGAGAAGTTAGGAAGAAATAAAAATAACTAAGTAACCAGCTATTTAAAAAAAAAAATAAGAACAAAGAAAGAAAAGACAAAAAAAAAAAAAGATAAAAGTAGATAGAAAGCAGAACCTAGGTTAGGAATCAAAAAATCCAGTAAAATAATTAAACAACAAAACTATTTCCTGAAAAAGCCATTGAACTGAACAGATAGGTAGGTAGTAAACTTAATTAAAAATAAATTCAACTTTAAGAAAAAAATAACAGGAAAATAACCATTGAAAAAGGAGATTTAAAAGTCTATATTGTGTTCATCAATTCAACTGTACTTGAAAACCTAGATGAAATGGGTAATATTATAGAAAATTATAGTTTACCAAAATTGACCCAAGTGTAGAAGGAAGTATAAACACTAATTTCTATAGAAAAAAATGGAAATTTTCTAAAAACCGACCACAACACCTGGCCCTGGGAAATTCACAGTGGAATTCGATGAAATCTTCAATTACCAGAGAAGGGCAGTGCTCTTTAAACTCTTCTGACCAAAGGAAAAGAAATTTTTCAGAAGTGTTTTGTTGGTGACTAACTATAACACCAATACTCAAAACTGACAAATATTGTTAAATATAAATAAAAGAAAAAAATTAAAAAAATGATATAAATCATAAATGCCTATGTAATTATAAAAATTTGTAAAATTATAAATAAAATATGAGCAAACATAACCCAATAGTGTACAATATAACATTACAAAGTAATACATCTTTATCATGTGGGGTTTATTCCAGGATTACAAGGCTGACTCAATATTAAGAAATCCATTAATATATTGCTAAAGTTAAAAATGATTACCATATTCAAAGATATTCAACAAATTCAATATCCAATCTATTAAAAATAAACAAATTTTCTTACTTAATGGAAATAAAGACTGAATTTCTGCTAAAATCAGGAATAAGAAAAGAATGTCTGAAAACACTATTTTTTTTTTTAAACATCGTTATTGGAGTATAATTGCTTTACAATGGTGTGTTAGTTTCTGCTTTATAACAAAGTGAATCAGCTGTACATATACAATATATCCCATATCTCCTTCCTCTTGCATCTCCCTCCCACCCTCCGTATCCCACCCCTCTAGCTGGACACAAATCACCAATCTGATCTCCCTGTGCTATGCATCTGCTTCCCACTAGCTATCTATTTTACATTTGGTAGTGTATACATGTCCATGCCACTCTCTCACTTCATCCCAGCTTACCCTTCCCCCTCCCTGTGTCCTCAAGTCCATTCTCTAAGTCTGCGTCTTTATTCCTGTCCTGCCCCTAGGTTTTTCAGAACTTTTTTTTTTTTTAGATTACATACATATGTGTTAGTATACAGTATTTCTTTTTCTCTTTCTGACTTACTTCACTATGTATGACAGTCTCTAGGTCCATCCACCTCAGTACAAATAACTCAATTTTGTTTCTTTTTATGGCTGAGTAATATTCCATTGTATATATGTGTGACATCTTCTTTAACCATTCATCTGTCGATGGACACTTAGGTTGCTTCCATGTCCTGGCTATTGCAAATAGAGCTACAATGAACATTGTGGTACATGACTCTTTTTGAATTATGGTTTTCTCAGGGTATATGCCCAGTAGTGGGATTGCTGGGTCATATGGTAGTTCTATTTTTAGTTTTTTAAGGAACCTTCCTACTGTTTTCCATAGTGGCTGTTTCAATTTATATTCCCACCAACAGTGCAAGAGTGTTCCATTTTCTCCACACCGTTGCCAGCATTTATTGTTTGTAGATATTTTGATGATGGCCATTCTGACCTGTGATACCTCATTGTAGTTTTGATTTGCATTTCTCTAATGATTAGTGATGTTGAGCATCCTTTCATGTGTTTGTTGGCAATCTGTATATCTTCTTTGGAGAAATGTTTATTTAGGTCTTCTGCCCATTTTTGGATTGGATTGTTTGTTTTTTGATATTGAGCTGCATGAACTGCTTGTAAATTTTGGAGATTAATCCTTTATCAGTTGCTTCATTTGCAAATATTTTCTCCTATTCTGAGGGTTGTCTTTATGTCTTGTTTATGGTTTCCTTTGCTGTGCAAAAGCTTTCAAATTTTATTAAGTCCCATTTGTTTATTTTTGTTTTTATTTCCATTTCTCTAGGAGGTGGGTCAAAAAGGATCTTGCTGTGACTTAGGTCATAGAGAGTTCTTCCTGTTTTCCTGTAAGAGTTTTATAGTGTCTGGCCTTACATTTAGGTCTTTAATCCATTTTTAGTTTATTTTTGTGTATGGTGTTAGGAAGTGTTCTAATTTCATTCTTTCACATGTAGCTGTGCAGTTCTCCCAGCACCACTTATTGAAGAGGCTGTCTTTTCTCCATTGTATATTCTTTTCTCCTTTATCAAAGATAAGGTAACTGTATGTGTGTGGGTTTATCTCTGGGCCTTCTATCCTGTTCCATTGATCTATATTTCTGTGATAAGACTACTTTTTAAACCATTTTATTAGTGATTTTAGCCAAAGTGATCAGTCAAGTGAAAACAATCAGAGTAGCACTGTGTTTTGTATTGGAAAGGAAGTGAAGCAAAAACTCTCTACTTGCAGGTGTTATGGTCCTATATCTGGAAAACCCCAAGAGTTCTACCAAACAACAGAAATGAATTTTCATTATAATTGTTAGTAATTTCACCTTTATATTGAGAAAAAGTTGTGTCTCCTTAACAATTAGTGGTAGTCTTCATTTTGTTCTGTGAAGCCACATAGGATAAGTCTGAATATTCTCTCACAAGATACTTTCTCACAAATTTGACAAAAAAAAAAAAAATCTTTGCCATTTGCCAAAGTCTGATCTTTTCCAAGAGGGTTCCTGAATCTTTCAAATAGTTCTTATAATGGTTACCAGACTAGGAAAGCATTTAGCGACTGTTTTGCTCAGCATGAACTAAGACCTAACCTATTGCTCTAATGAATCTGAAGGTAAACATATAATTTATCATTCATACTGTTACACTTTTAAGAGTGAAAGGGGTGTTATTAATAACTATGCTGGGACAACAGAAATAAAATGAGTCCATCTTTTTCAAACAGGAATCTATGTGTCCTCCTCTATTAATCTGCATTATGTGCTTCTTTAATTTTTCACCAGCCTTCTTAGTTCATGAGAGGTACGGTATTATAGGAAAAAGAATCCCATCTGGCGACTGACTTTCATTCATTTAACAAATGTGTACTGTATATGGGTGAGTATATTATTAATAATAATAATAGCAAAGTGTCACCATTATTGAGGGCAGGCACTTTACATTCAAGTGACAGGCACTTTACATTCATTACCTTTAGTCCTCACAAGGACACTGTAGGAGATTTAGTAAGAGAACTGAGGTTCAGAGATAACAGCTATAATTGCTGCCCAAGCTATAATTGCTGAAAAGTAGTGAGACTAAACTATGCTGACTTTTTAAAAACTATGGTATAACTCAAATATTCAAAAACAATAGAGAGTAATATGGTAAGCATTAATGCACCAACCATTTATCTATAATAAATCATAATATTTTGCTGTTTGCCACAGTTATAGTTTTTAGTAAGAAACAAACATAGACACACTGAATTTCTCCTAAATTATATTCACTACCACCTTCCCTAGAAGTAACCACCAGTCTTCGTTATTTTGTTCTATAAACCTCTATACAGTGTCATTTGTGTTTTGTGACATTATATAAGTGAACTATGTTTTATGCATTTTTTAGCACTCCATGTTTTTTCAACTTTATATTTTTATGATTATCCACTTAATACTTGAAGCTGTATTCTACTCATTTTTTCTGTATTTCTGTATTATCTTGTCGAACATTTAAGTTAATTTCAATGTTTAATAATTGTAAATAATGACAAGGTGAATGCCTATGTATGTCTCCTCTTGTAGATGGGATGAAGTCACTAAGCTACACACTTCCCTAATCCTTCCAAGACCTGACACTACCCTTTTACACTCTGTCTTGTAGTTCTGGAGTTGGGACTTCCGGCTCCCTTGCCAAATGGCTTCCCCTTAGTTTCTGACAACATGAAAAACTGGCAAAAGATTTGGAAAGGAGGAGAAGAGGGGAAGGGAATATGCTTTCTGCTTTGAGGTGAAGCCTGAATCTCTCCAGCAGCGGAGGATTTGAGTAGGACTCCAGTCTCAAACTCCTTTCCACTCCCCAGCTCTGAGTAGAAGCAGCTGCTCCGCAGGGAGGCTCCAGCAGTCTCAGAACCAGTCATGCTCAGCCCCAGCCACAGGGGTTGGAGTATCAGCCATACCATAACCTCTACTGAAAATTCATATAGAAAACTTCTCATATTGGATAGAGGTTATTCCAAATACACACAGATCCATAAACTGACATAGACACACATATGTACTTGTCCCTTACTAATGTATGTAGTTCTCAATGTTTCTACATGTTCCTTATTAAGAAATAAGTAAATTATTTGAACAAGGAACTATTCAAGATGGAAAATTGTAGGCTTCAGTAAAATAAATGACCTTAAAATTCAATACATCAATTTATGGAAATTTTCTTTTCTATTCATTGCCTGAGTGCTAATGAAATACAACAATGAATATTTTTTATTTATTTATGTTACTAACATTTCACACCCCTTGAAAGTATTCCAGAATATTCAGAATATGACAGGCACACTAATTAAAATGGTAAAGAACATTTTCTGCATGCTGATGTTTTTAAAAGACTTCACATCGTGAAATGTGTGTTATTAACTTTGTAATGTAAAGAATGAGAATTACATTATTATTAAAAAAATGACTGCTGGACTAAAGAGTTCTATTTAGTTTTCTTGAAAAGTAAGCTAATATTGGAATATAAAGTCTAGAGATGACTAGATTTAAATAAAAGCAAAATGCCTTGTGAAAATTATGTTTATAATGGTATTTTATGACATTAACTATGCTGTGACAGCTAAAGTCTGAGATGAGCTTTGATGCATAATTATCTACAGTCTAGTGTCTCCCATTAGGCAAGTCCTCACATACCTGTCAATGGCACTATAAGACTTACAAGCGGTAGTAACTAGTCAATAGAGGTTAAATGAGAATGACATTGAAAATCAGTGATTAGACTTAAAAAGAATACGAAGATGCTATGAGATTTTGGATCTTCTGAAGGGATTAAAGATGCATGAGTTAAATTTGTAGCTTAGCAGAAGGCATCTCTGTTTCTGCTACTTTGGCAGGAATGTTTTTTCACACATTGGATCTTTAATCATCTTTAAGCCATCCATCTTTAATCATGGATCTTTAATTATAAACATATCTGTTCATAATTTTGTAATCTGATCATCATCCTGTTTTGCATCTGTCTGGCTTTGCTTCATATCTCTCATTACCTAAAGGAACTTTAGAAAGTTTGGATATTTAGAACATTTTAGAGGATTCTGGTTGTTTGAATAGGCGTTTTGTTGACATGTAGGGTTTCGGTTATGGTGAATCAGTGTGTGTGTTGGGGGGAGGGGCGAGGTTGGAGGGAGTGGGGCAGGTAGAAGAAAAAGAAAGAGAAGGTTACTGTGTAGCATGCTAATCCATGTTAGTTTCTTACTGACAGGTAATGATCAGCCTGGATGAACATATATTCCCCTGTGTGTTTAGCAAGAGTAATATGTAAAGGATCATCTATTTATGACAAGGAAAAAAGATGTGGAAGACTTGAAAGAGAAGAACAAAAATTAAATATTTGCAGACTCTGTGCTTTTTGTAAACACAGCCTCTTAAAGAACATTTGTTCAGTGATGAATAAGAGGAGGACCAGTGAAAGAAATAAAATGGAAGAGAAAATTTCCTGATTTAAGAGTGTCCTGGGTTCCAACCCCAGTTCTTCCCTCAAATATCAATGGAATTTTGCAACACATGACTGCTTAGGGTCAACTTCCCTAATCTGAAATATAAAGTAATTCAGAAATGGTTTCTAAGGTACTCTACTCTGACACTACTACACTGTGGGCACCCAGATATTTCTTCGTGTGTTTGGGTTCAGGATAAGAGTTTCTACAAAGGAAATTTGATGAAACTCACATATTTTATACTTTGGCTGAGAAAGGATAAATAACAATCAAATAGGAAAAAATTTAGCTCAGCAAGCTAACTACTAGTTGAAGAGCCCACAAACAGCCACTTCAATTGACCTCAATGACTTTTTAGTTACATTCTTAACTTCCTTTCTAGTTGTTGTAGGGGAAGAAACAGAGAGGCTTAATATTTTATTTAAATCCTAATCAACCTAATACAAGATGGTATTTGGATTTTTCCACATCCTTTCTTTCAGCAAAAACTCATGAAATTTTTGAAAAAAATATTTTAGTAGTGATTTATTTCACATTAGATCATAATAACCTAAGCTTAACATTTTAGATGATTTACAAATATAACCAAATGATGTGAGAAAATGAAGAAGAGATTGATGGTTTGGAAATTTCAATGCTAAAACGCTTCCAATGAAATACTCTCTCCTAAAGTCTCTCTTATAATGACTGAAAAACAGTAGCTCATGAGAAAGAATTATACTCAAATTGAAAGTGCTTTAGCTTTTAATAGGAAATCATTACACTTCAAATTAATTTATAAAATGTGTTTTTAAAATGCTTTTCATGCTCTTTAAATTTTATGATAATTTCATTACCATAATCTTTCTTTTCTAATTAATGATTGCAATTTCTTTTGGGTGATTAACAGTTCTTTTTAAAAATTCTGGCTAGGGCTTCCCTGGTGGCGCAGTGGCTGAGAGTCCGCCTGCCAATGCAGGGGACACGGGTTCCTGCCCCAGTCTGGGAGGATACCACATGCCGCAGAGCGGCTGGGCCCATGAGCCATGGCCGCTGAGCCTGCGCGTCCAGAGCCTGTGCTCCGCAACGGGAAAGGCCACAAGCGGTGAGAGACCCACGTACCGCAACAACAACAACAACAAAATTCTGGCTAACTTGAGTGTTTCTTAAAATATGGTTATGCTGTCCTGACTAGTCTGCAGTGCAATAGTGGAAAATACTGGCAATGCCCATCGTAATGTCATAAAAGTTAAGATTTAAAATAGCCTAACAAGTTTTTTCCCTACCTGTGTAAAAGGGATTTCTAATAATGCTTTAATATCTGAACTTAGCTCTTTATGATGACGTGGCTAGAATTTGAAAAGAGATATTGAACATTAGTTTGAGATGATAATTTGAAACATTTTGCTATAAAAATAACTTACACATACAAAGTAACAACTTTCTAATGAGCCCCCATGTATCCATCACAGATTATCAACACAATTCCTTCCACCAAGGTTTTTCTTTAAATATGAAACTTCATATTTAGATCATCATGAAGAAAAAAATAAATAGGATTTTGAAAGAAAGGCAGAACATTCTCTCAGATGTGCTCCGGTTTAGGAAATTAACATAGCGAGCACCACAGAGTGGAAGGAACACCAGACCAGAAACCATGAGACCGGGGTTCTGGGGTTGGGAGTCATTTGACAATACTGTGGACTTATGTGATTCCTGTAACCTTTCAGTGTTCTTATCTGTATAATGGAGGTAGTATTAGCATCCTACTGACCTCACAGTGTCGTGAAGAAAAATGGAATTCATAGTATTATGGGAGTGCTTAGCAAACTGCATTATATTCATTTACTTATCTGACTTCCCCACTAAACAGAAAACTTCTTAAACTCAGGTATTACATCTGATGCTTCTTTCTACCCCAGCACATTGCCTGAAACACAGTAGGTTTGATAAATATTTATTGAGTAAAAAAAATACTTTAACCAAATAAGTATTATAAAGCAGGCTATTGAAATTTTAAAAGAATACCAAATTATCTTCCAAAATAAAAGCTACCATGCTACCACTACTGAGACTTGGATGTTGGAGGGGTCAGCCAGTCTTCCTCATTTATGAAATTTGTGAACACAAGGTGAGGAAGAAAATATTAAAACTTAAAATTTTTTTCATCCAGACTTTTAAAAAGAAAGTTTTGCTGACATTTAATAATCTGTTTGAAACTTGATACCTCTCTTTGTATTTCAAATAAACACAAGTCCCATTAGTTTCAGGAAAAGTGGTTATTCCTGAATGTGTGGATGTCCTTACACTGTCACATACTTTTTGTATATTGCCACACATTACAAACCATTAAATAGACTTATGTATCCTTTTATCAGGTTTAATAAAATTAATCATCCAAAAATGGATGATTAGTTTTAAAATAATTTTACAAGGGCTTCCCTGGTGGCGCAGTGGTTGAGAATCTGCCTGCCAATGCAGGGGACACAGGCTCGAGCCCTGGTCTGGGAAGATCCCACATGCCGCGGAGCAACTAGGCCCGTGAGCCACAACTACTGAGCCTGTGCGTCTGGAGCCTGTGCTCCGCAAAAAGAGAGGCCGCAATAGTGAGAGGCCCACGCACCGCAATGAAGAGTGGCCCCCCCTTGCCACAACTGGGGAAAGCCCTCGCACAGAAACGAAAATCCAACATAGCCATAAATAAATAAATAAATAAATAATAATTTTACAATAAACTACACATTAAAAACAATTCCTAATAATGAAAATAAACAAGAGGAAGAGTTGATGCTTCTTTTTGTCCTAAAATGAGTCTTTAGTCAGCCACTATATGAAATGAAAACAATAAATATCTAACCACTCTATGTAGTAGAAAGGTTCTAAAATATCTAGGGTACCATTGGAAATATAGATTTATATTCACTAGTATTGATTATGTACTGTTAATATGTAAAACTTAATCACTTAAAATATTGTTCATCTCTTTTATATATTTTATTTATATTTTTATGTATTTATAATGTATGTAGTGTATTAGTATAGCATAATTTTTACATTAGTGGTACTAACATGATTGAAAGATATATATGTTAGGATTGTATATAAAAGTTTTTATTCATAAAGTTAAAAACTTTTAGACCTCTGACAAAAAAGTGGTAGTAACAGTTAACATTTATTGGTCACATGCTATATGATACTATAAAATAATTTCCCCATTTTCTTAATCCTTATGAATTTCTATAAATATTATCACTTTATTTTAAAATATATAAAATGTGATACACCATAATCACATTTATACCAATTAGATAAGTTATGAATTATAATAATGAAATTATTATATATAATATATTATATATGTTGTACATAATATATTATAAATATAATATATTTATAATGTAATTATTATTATTCCTGAACACAAAACCTAAGAAAAAGAACACTACACATAACCTATAAGCCACCATTATGTTCCTCCCTTTGCCTCAGATCCCAGAGATAATTGCCATCATGAAATTTAGTGTTGATAATTACTGTGCCACCTTTAAAACACATATGTGTGTATTTTTAAATACTGTGTTTAGTTTTGTATGCTAGCATGCTATGTGTAGCCTTCTGTGACTTGCCTTTTATTTAAGATTATGTCCCCACAATCATTTCATATATATATATATATATATATATATATATATATATATATATATATGACTCATTTATTTAGTGCTATATAATACATGTGATTGTACGTTCCAAGAGGGATTTTTTCCCATTTTCTTCTGTTTCCATTTTCTTCAATTACATTCAGTGTTAATATGAACATTTTTGGATATTTTTCAGTACATAAATGTGACTGTAAATTTATGTTCTACTTCTCATAAAGAAGTGACCAGTGAGTAAGAAATATACAAGTTCAATTTTTCAAAATAATACCAAAGTATTTTCCAAATTGGTTAGACTAATTCACACACTGACTAACGAAGTCATGTGTTTTTATTTTTGCTTATTGAGTGGTTTCTCACAATGGTTTTAATTTCATATCTCTCAGGACTAATGAGGTTTAGTATCCTTTCATATACATCTCATTTTTTTACCATAAAATTTTTCATAGACTCTTATTAACTTTTAACTTTTAAATTTCTATTGCATCAGTAATTATTGTTAATATTGTTTCTCTGTTTCTTTCTCTCACCCCCACCTCAATTTATTTTACCATTTTACCATGCATTTCAATTTCATCGATTTCAGTCTTCAGCTTTATTATTTTCTTCTAATTTCTTTGGGTTTATGATACTATATTATTCTTATAAAAATAACTTAATTTGACAGACATAAAAGATAACATATTTTATGATTATATTCACATGAAACATCTAAAATAAGTAAGTAGATTGGTGGTTGCCAGGGACTGGGTGGAGGGGAGAATGGCAAGTAAGTTCTTAATGGCGACAAGGTTTCTTTTAGGGTAGTGAAAATAATTTGGAAGTACAGAGAGGAGTGGTTACACAACATTGTGAACACACTAAATGCCACTGGGCTGTTAACTTTTAAATGATTATTTTTTTGTTATCTGGATTTCCTCTTAATAAAAATAACTTAATTTGGACCATTAGTCTATTAATTTTCAATCTTTATGTTTTCTAATATAGCCATAGTGATATATCTATGACAATATTTATATTCTGCATTTGTTGTATCATCTCAGTTTTCAATGTATTGTTTTTGGTATCATAATGTTCTAAATATTTTCAAAAATTCTATTATGAGTAATTGTTTGACCAATGTATTTAACTACTGGAACATCCACTAATAAAATGCTCAGTCATTTGCATGCACTAGATCTTCATCTCCTGAAAGAATACTACAAGATTAGTGTCACTTTCCCTGTACAGACATAAAAATTTCCCATCTATAAATGTTTAAAACTAGAAATTTTACATCATCAAATTCCAAAGTTTGATTGTACACACATACAGAAGAAGTTATTGAAAGACTTAAATGAAAAGGGACAATATTGTGCAACTAGATTCCTGTTTTGAGGGAATTTGCATTTTTCTGGCATAAAAATGGCATATGTTAAGTGTAGTCCCACTACCTTAACATAAATTTTAAATGCTATCAAAGATACCTAGGAAATATTTCTCAGCTATTTTCTTAGATCCACTGAATTCATCTTTTATCTAAAGGTTAAAATGTACCAAATATAGTGTAGGTGTTTAATAAATATGCATTGAATTCACTAGGTAATGGAGACAGATTTAAGGATTTCCTACTCTGAAAACTAAACATTGATTGTTAGGATTAACCATTAAAACACAAGACCCTTAAAAACAAAAATAAAAGCAAAATTTTAAAATACTTTAATTTTTTCTTTCTTCCATACTTGTATTTTGCAAGACATTTTGTTTTCTTGGCAGGAGGGACCATGGGATTTTAGGATTCCTCATGATGATGACTGAGAAGAATTTATCAATCTTTGACTCTCACCACAGATCCTTTGCTACAGATGTTGCACTTGACTATGACTAAAGATAGTTTGATCCAAAGTTTGCCTTTATATTTACTCCTTCTGTTGGTTCCTTAAGTGCAAATTTTCTTTATCAGATCATTAATCTCAGTGGGAGCAGTACAAACATTTAGAGGTAGATAATTAAATAACTGGATCTTTTTCTCCATAAGAAGTTTCTAAAACTTGGAACTTGATTATGTGTGATTATGTGTCATTCCTCCTCAAAGCCAATATTGATATTGGATTGTTCAATGAATGAGAAATGTACAAATTCTATATTAAGTCAACTCAGATTATACTAAAAAGAGAATCATGAAGTTGATTTACTAAATACTCCAAATTCAAAACACTACAGGAAAATTAGATAATATCTATTCAGAGAAAATATTTTTTTTAATTTTTGAAAAATTTGATTAAATATAATTCATAACCACGTATATAATTTCATTTATTACTTATTTATATATACATTTTTGCTTATTCAGTGATAAGTGTACTGTTCTAATAGAAAATAAAAACTATTGTGAAAATTTCTTATTTGAGAAATCAATTTTTAATTGAAAATCTATAATTAAACTTTGCTAGTCTGTAAAATAATTTTAAGTAATGACTAATAATTATTTTGTTTCTAGCATAAATCAATTAGAAACACAGTTACTATATTCAAGTCACTGTGCTAAACACTGCACTGTCCAGTCAATCCTTATATTCACTTACAGAAAAAAAAAAAAAAAAAAACTCCTTACCTGGAAATATTTTTATTTAATACAGTCTACATTTTCCAGGGCTTCATGTTTTGCAAACCTGTTTATTTGAGGTCACATAACAAAGAACCATTTTTTGCTATTGCTTGCCATGTTTCATTTGCTTTTTCCAGTGTTTGAAGAGAAAACATCAGCAACACCAGCAAAAGACAACATATATATTGGTAGATTTAATCTCATAGCCATGAACTTACAAAAGCAACTTTCTGGAATAAATGTGTCTAAAAATGAGCCCCAAATGAAAAGCACATGAAAGTGCTATCAACTTTAAATTTTGGAAAGTACCTTAGAACTGATCACACCAAATACTTCCTTCAATTTACAGATGAAGAAACTCGTCTATATCATATTATTGTTATAGCCAAAGTTTGTAAAATCTTATGCAATACTCATCCTGTGGCTTCAAAAAACTTTTTCTCTTCCTTAGAATGTCTTAGTTTACATTGGGGAAGTACTTTTCCCATGATAATTACAAACATTTAAAATGTGGAGTTTGAATAGAAAGGGAAGCACAACAGCTGATATAATTTTATTAGCACATCGTAGAATTATATACGTATGCACACACATATATACATAAACAGCTGATAGATGATAGATAGATAGACAGATGGCTTTCTTTAACTGATGAAGTTAAGTTGCTTGGAAACAGTTTGGTTCTTTTGGGTCTTCTTTTTAAGCCTTGTAAGGAGAAAACAGGGTGTGCTTTAACTTAAGATTAATTTACCATTCTACTGAAGCAAGACCCTTTTGAGCTTTCTACTTGATGCCCCATGAATCCACTCTGAGTGGTGGGAATATGCATTATTACAGAACCTGTAGGGGAAATAGGTACTGTTTCCTCTAATCCTTCTGGGTAGTTCTTTCCCTGGTTCCAGGTAATTTCCTTACACACAATTCTGCCAATTCGAATTCTGCCAATCCAAATTCTGCCAAAGACTCAAGAGGGATCCTCTGCAGATTGCCAACATCCTCTCTCTGTGCAGCTCTTTCCTCTTCACTGTGCCCTGTAGTCTAGAGGCCTACAGCTGCAAGCAGATGATTTGGTCTCCCCATCCTCCCTTTCCTCTCCTCAGCTCAGGGAGACTACCAGAGTCCAACAAGGTTCTGTCTCCCCACTCTGTGGCCTGGAAACTTTCTTCTGTCAGTGGCCTAGGACAATCCTAGGGCATATGTCATTTGTTTATCTCTCAGGGATCACTATCCTTCATTGTCTGATGCCTAATGTTCAGAAAACTGTGGCTTCATGTATTTTGTCTTTTTTTTAGTCATTTCTTATGGGAGGGTAAATCTGATTCTTGTTACTCCATTTTAGATAGAAGTAGAACTCCTCATTCAGATTTTTTAACTCTTCTTGTTCTTACAAGTGAACAGCTCAGTACTTAACAAAAATTTACCAAGAAGCTCTTTTGTGCCAGGTTCTGGGAAATGACAATGAGAAAAGCACAACAACTTATCTTAAGAAACACAGAGTTCATTGTTTACAACAGACAAACAAGTAGTTCCTGACAATATTATACGTTAAGTGCTCTAAAGTAAGCTTGTACAAAGCTCTATGGGAACATCATATGTGTTGCTCCCTCGAGAAAGTAAATTGCTTATATGTTTTTGGATTCAGGCATCTAACAGTGCCTGTTACACACCTGTTACTCAATAAATGTTTGAATATTTAACAAATCTGGAGGTTTCCCTCCTGGTAAGCCTTATGATATAACAAATGATATACAAAAAAATCTTGAGTTGGCTGAATCCAGTTATATGTTCAAATAAACCAAACTTTGTAAAGTATATATATATATATATATATATATATATATATATATAAAAACTCCATGCCCTTGTTGAGATTATGAGCAATAAAAGAACATTTTGTAAAAAAAAAAAAAATTACATATTAATCTTTATCCTTCTTTTTTTTTTTTTTTTTAATGTGTGGTACGCGGGCCTCTCACTGCTGTGGCCTCTCCCGTTGCAGAGCACAGTCTCCGGGCGCGCAGGCCCAGCAGCCATGGGTCACGGGCCCAGCTACTCCGAGGCATGTGGGATCTTCCCAGACCGGGGCACGAACCCGTGTCCCCTGCATCGGCAGGCAGACTCTCAACTACTGCGCCACCAGAGAAGCCCCTCTTTGTCCTTCTTGAAACTAAAATTTTAGGATTTATCTTCTTGATTTTTGGAAGCCTTTCAAAGCTTTATAAACTGTATTTTTCAATTTGACTGAGAGATACAGTGAGCTACTAGTCGTTACTTATTATTGAGGTCCTACTGATGAATGGAGGTTTTCTTTTCTTTTTCTCCCCTCAGTTTTCTTTAGAAGTAGAAAGGTCACTCAATATCATTTTTAAGATCCTCATTCACCACAGTATTCCCTAGAGAAATGTAACTCTCACAGGTAGGATGCAAAATATTTATAAATATCAAGACTCAAGCAAGAAGTCTTATTTTATAGATCTTGATAAATATCTATCTCTATCTTTCTCTCACCAGTCTAACCTTACCCTCTCCTTCCATCTCCCTTTTATTTTTGGTCCAGGCAGTCAGTTTAGCAGACGTACTAAGACTATTTCTAAGAGCAGAAGGGTGGTTTTACCCAACAAGTTATCTGAAATTTAATGCTTAAAGGTAGGAGAGGTTCCTTAGACATCATAATCATCCTCATTATAACTTACTGTGATTGCTCACTTACCATGTTCCATGCAAATGCTAAGGATTTTGCATGGATTATTGCATTTAATTCTCATAACAACCTGATGAAGTTGGTATAATTATTATTTTGGGCTCAAGGGGTTAATTAAAACATGGAAGTCAAATGGTAAATACAAAATAGAATTGGAATTCAAACTCTCCAGTTGGGCTTCAACGTCAATTGCTTAATCTCTAGATTACACTGGCTCCTTTCTAGATCATGGAATCTAGGTCACAGTGTTAAGAAAGTACCAGGGATTTAAGGAATAAACTTTGATTTAGAACAATGCTAGGATATTTGCTTATTTATCCCAAGTGCAATAACCCTCAGGATTCTAAACCTGAGTGATTGCACAGGAAGGCAGGGACCCCAGTTAGGCAATGCCATATGATTCCCTTCTCCTCCTATAACTCATGTTCCTTGCTGTGCTAAGTCAATTAGAACTTTCTTAAGAGGGCTATATTAGTGAATACCAAAATGAGAAAAGAAGAAAATTAACAGAAATTGTTCTACAAGTTGATGAGTTGAACAAAGTCCCTGAAAACTAAACCAATCAAGCCTACTTACAAGGTAAAAGTGATCTAGTGGTACAAGGCTTCAATTTCAACCAAGAAAACTATGTAAGTATTAACTGTTCTACTGCTTGAAGATCCAATTTTGGAAGAAAAAAGAAAATGTATGTTTGTCCCCTTTATAGTCACTCTGTAAATAAAAGTGTAATTCTTAACATCAAAAAATACCATTAAAGCAGCTGTGTCTTACCTGTGTTAAGGCCAAATACAATAAATGTGTCTGACTGCTGTTCATTTAATAAGTGGAATTTATAAGAATCTGTGTAGTGTTGAGTAGCTGAAATATCAAAGTGATCACACCTTTCAACTGCCTCACTTATAAGGCTGTTATAAAGCAAACTGAATAATTTTATCACAAACTAAGGACAAATGGTTCCTATTTGGTATTGTGAAGAAAATTTGACTGACTTATTTCAAGAACACTAAATCTTTTTCAATTACCACCCTTTTATTTTTCACTGTGCAATTGTGCCACATTAATACAAATCAAATACAAAATGTTACTCTAGCTCTCTGAAATTCTGACATGGAATGCAGTCATACATATTTTCCTGGCCTACCCATAATATACAAGCAACCATAACTCCCAGAATCTTTACACTAAAGTATATAATCAAAGCAAATCAAACTGGATGAATATACACTGGACCTAGAATCCAGTATCATTAGAAAATCTGAGTTCAAGGCCTGGCTTTACCACTTACTAGGTCTGTGATAATGAATATGTCAACTTTCCTACTGGGACTCTAGGAGGAAAAGATTATTTCTATGGTCCCTTACAACACCAGCATTCTACAAAGTCTGAATAATTGAGGCTCATATAATTGAACTTTGCTTATCAAGTTATAACCCAAGTGTATTTGTTGTGATGTATTTCTTAAATATGCTGTGTTTTCAGTAAACAAGACTATAACTGTGAAACCTATATGGAAATCAAATTTTTGAACCAAACATTTAGCTTGTAGAACTATTACAGTGGATTAATAATCCTCACTGGCAGAACAACAGTAATTGGGTTGGTGCCTACACTTTCAGGTGGAAACTAATCCTGCCCTGACATTACTGAGCAAAGTAATTAGGAAACCTCTCAATTTGCACAGAATCCACAATCATGTATATGGAGTACCAGAAAATGAAAAGGTTTTTAATTAAAATTGGCATTTATGATCTCACAGCTGCTCCTTCTCATGTCCTATAAAGTGCATTGATTTTGATACCAGGAGGATAGAGATCTATAATATAATTCCAGAAGGAAGATTTTATTTGGCTACAAACAGGACAATTACCAGCTTGAACAGAATAAAAGCTTCCCTAAGGCACAGCTCAAGACTCAGGTAAAACCTTTTTTTGGGGGGGGTGGAGATGTTCAATTTGGTTAGATAAATGTTATTGGAATGAATTTACTTTCATGTATCATAATAAAAGAAGATAAATCATGAACAGACAACAGAAGAAACAGAAAAAGCTTGTGAAATTTCCAACTATAGTCAAGAATCTCAGAGATTTTGTAGGTTTTGCAGTAGTGTTAATGAGGTTGAATCAGGCCTTCACTAAGCAAATTATGGTTTTCGCTAGTACCTGAGCTGATTGACAGAAGGAGGTGGGCTGGCCAGATCAAAGACATACATTCAGGAGTCCCTAGGTCAACAGAAACCTGGGGGCAGCACAGTATCACAGCTAAAAGACAGTTTATGTGAAATTTCCAAAGAGAGTCAGAGGAAGTTAATTCCATTTGGATGCAAGAAGCAAGGAAACCAAAGAAGCTGTATGAACAACTTGTAAGGAATGTAACAAATCTATGTTCTTACATTGTTAGCAACCATATCAGTTAAAAGGTAAGGCTTGACTTATAGTGTGAAAATGAGATGTGAAATGATTGCCCTGGCTAATCACATATTTATCAAATTAAGCATGTGCAAATATTTACAGAAAAAGAAATGAAAAGAAATACACAAAAGTATTTAAAAAGTTACTTCAAAGTAATTGGAATAGGAGTTTTTCTACTTTTTTCTGTATTTTCAAAGTTTTTAAAGTTTCCATACCAAGAGCTTGTAATACAAAAATACACTTTGGAGACTCCCCAGGCAGGCATCCAGGTCCACCACCTTTCCAGGGTTAAGGCATTTTTAGCTGAGAAGAGAAAGAGAGAGAGCCGTGTGGATGAAAGGCTCTTGGTGCTCCAGCCAGGAGTCAGTGCTGTGCCTCTGAGCTGGGAGAGCCAACTTCAGGACACTGGTCCACAAGAGACCTCCCAGCTCCATGTAATATCAAATGACGAAAATCTCCCAGAGATCTCCATCCCAACACCAACACCCAGCTTCACTCAACGACCAGCAAGCTACAGTGCTGGACACCCTATGCCAAACAACTAGCAAGACAGGAACACAACCCCACTCATTAGGAGAGAGGCTACCTAAAATCATAATAAGTCCACAGACACCCCAAAACACACCACCAGACGTGGACCTGCCCACCAGAAAACAAGATCCAGCCTCATCCAGCAGAACACAGGCACTAGTCTCCTCCACCAGGAAACCTACACAACCCACTGAACCAACTTTAGACACTGGGGACAGACACCAAAAACAATGGGAACTATGAACCTGCAGCCTGAAAAAATGGATACCCCAAACACAGTAAGATAAGCAAAATGAGAAGACAGAAAAACACACAGCAGATGAAGGAGCAAGATAAAAACACACCAGACATAACAAATGAAGAGGAAATAGGCACTCTACATGAAAAAGAATTCAGAAAAATGATAGTAAAGATGATCCACAATCTTGTAAATAGAATAGACAAAATGCAAGAAACATTTAACAAGAAAAACTAAAGATGAAACAAGCAATGGTGAACAACACAATAAATGAAATTAAAAATACTCTAGAAGGGATCAATAGCAGAATAACTGAGGCAGAAGAATGGATAAGTGACCTGGAAGATAAAATAGTGGAAATAACTACTGCAGAGCAGAATAAAGAAAAAACAATGAAAAGAACTGAGGACAGTCTTAGAGACCTCTAGGAAAACATTAAATGCAACAGCATTCAAATTATAGGGGTTCCAGAAGAAGAAGAGAAAAAGAAAGGAACTGAGAAAATATTTGAAGAGATTACAGTTGAAAACTTCCCTAATATGGGAAAGGAAATAGATAATCAAGTCCAGGAAGCACAGAGATGAGCATAGAAGATAAATCCAAGGAGAAATTCGCCAAGACACATATTAATTAAACTGTCAAAAATTAAATACAAAGAAAACATATTAAAAGCAACAAGTGAAAACCAACAAATAACACACAAGGGAATCCCCATAAGGTTAACAGCTGATCTTTCAGCAGAAACTCGGCAAGCCAGAAGGGATTGGCAGATTATAGTTAAAGTGATGAAGGACAAAAACCTACAACCAAGATTACTCTACCCAGCAAGGATCTCATTCAGATATGATGGAGAAATTAAAACCTTTACAGACAAGCAAAAGCTGAGACAGTTCAGCACGACCAAATCAGCTTTACAACAAATGCTAAAGGATATTCTCTAGGCAAGAAACACAAGAGAAGGAAAAGACCTACAATAACAAACTCAAAACAATTAAGAAAATGGGAATAGGAACATACATATCAATAATTACCTTAAATGTAAATGGATTAAATACTCCCAGCAAAAGACACAGATTGGCTGAATGGATACAAAAACAAGACCCATATATATGCTGTCTACAAGAGACCCACATCAGACCTAGAGACACATACAGACTGAAAGTGAGGGGATGGAAAAAGATATTCCATGCAAATGGAAACCAAAAGAAAGCTGGAGTAGCAATTCTCATATCAGACAAAATAGACTTTAAAATAAAGACTATCAGAAGAGACAAAGAAGGACACTACATAATGATCAAGGGATGGATCCAAGAAGAAGATATAATAATTATAAATATTTATGCACCCAACATAGGAGCACCTCAATACATAAGGCAAATACTAACAGCCATAAGAGGGGAACTCGACAGTAAAAAATTCATAAAGGGGACTTTAACACCCCACTTTCACCAATGGACAGATCATCCAAAATTAAGATAAATAAGGACACACAAGCTTTAAATGATACACTAAACAAGATGGACTTAATAGATATTTATAGGACATTCCATCCAAAAACAACAGAATACACATTTTTCTCAAGTGGTCATGGAACATTCTCCAGGATAGACCATATCTTGGGTCACAAATCAAGCCTTGGTAAATTTAAGAAAATTGAAATCTTATCAAGTATCTTTTCCAACCACAGCGATATGAGGCTAGATATTAATTACAGGAAGAGATCTGTAAAAAATACAAACACATGGAGGCTAAACAATACACTACTTAATAATGAAGTGATCACTGAAGAAATCAAAGTGGAAATCAAAAAATACCTAGAAACAAATGACCATGGAGACACGATGACCCAAAACCTATGGGATGCAGCAAGAGCAGTTCTAAGAGGGAAGTTTATAGCAATGCAATCCTACCTTAAGAAACAGGAAACATCTCGAATAAATAA
The DNA here is from genome assembly GCF_005190385.1 of Monodon monoceros. Lineage (NCBI taxonomy): Eukaryota > Metazoa > Chordata > Mammalia > Artiodactyla > Monodontidae > Monodon > Monodon monoceros. The sequence continues at coordinate 28,059,037 of NW_021703784.1, forward strand.
CCTATCCTCACACCTAAAGCAATTAGAGAAAGAAGAACAAAAAAACTCCAAAGTTAGCAGAAGGAAAGAAATCATAAAGATCAGAGCAGAAATAAATGAAAAAGAAATGAAGGAAATGATAGCAAAGATCAATAAAACTAAAAGCAGGTTCATTGAGAAGATAAACAAAATTGATAAACCATTAGCCAGACTCATCAAGAAAAAAAGGGAGAAGACTCAAATCAATACAATTAGAAATGAAAAAGGAGAAGTAACAACTGACAGTGCAGAAATACAAAAGTTCATGAGAGATTACTACAAGCAACTCTATGCCAATAAAATGGACAACCTGGAAGAAATGGACAAATTCTTAGAAATGCACAACCTGCCAAGACTGAATCAGGAAGAAATAGAAAATATGAACAGACCAATCACAAGCACTGAAATTGAAACTGTGATTAAAAATCTTCCAACAAACAAAAGCCCAGGACCAGATGGCTTCACAGGCGAATTCTATCAAATATTTAGAGAAGAGCTAACACCAATCGTTCTCAAACTCTTCCAAAATATAGCAGAGGGAGGAACAATCTCAAACTCATTCTACAAGGCCACCGTCACCCTGATACCAAAACGAGACAAGGATGTCACAAAGAAAGAAAACTACAGGCCAATATCACTGATGAACATAGATGCAAAAATCTTCAACAAAATACTAGCAAACAAATCCAACAGCACATTACGAGGATCACACACCATGATCAAGTGGGGTTTATTCCAGGAATGCAAGGATTCTTCAATATACGCAAAGCAATCAACGTGATACACCATATTAACAAACTGAAGGAGAAAAACCATGTGATCATCTCAATAGATGCAGAGAAAGCTTTTGACAAAATTCAACACCCATTTATGATAAAAACCCTGCAGAAAGTAGGCATAGAGGGAACTTTCCTCAACAAAATAAAGGCCATATATGACAAACCCACAGCCAACATTGTCCTCAATGGTGAAAAACTGAAAGCATTTCCAATAAGATCAGGAACAAGACAAAGTTGCCCACTCTAACCACTATTATTCAACATAGTTTTGGAAGTTTTAGCCACAGCAATCAGAGAAGAAAAGGAAATAAAAGGAATCCAAATCGGAAAAGAAGTAGTAAATCTGTCACTGTTTGCAGACGACGTGATATTACACACAGAGAATCCTGAAGATGCTACAAGAAAACTACTAGAGCTAATCAATGAATTTGGTAAAGTAGCAGGATAGAAAATTAATGCAAAGATATCTCTGGCATTTCTGTACACTAATGATGAAAAATCTGAAAATGAAATCAAGAAAACATTCCCATTTACTATTGCAACAAAAAGAATAAAATACCTAGGAATAAACCTACCTAAGGAGACAAAAGACCTGTATGCAGAAAATTATAAGACACTGATGAAAGAAATTAAAGATAATACAAATAGATGGAGAGATATACAATGTTCTTGGATTGGAAGAATCAACATTGTGAAAATGACTCTACTACCCAAAGCAATCTACAGATTCAATGCAATCCCTATCAAACTACCAATG
>NW_021703784.1:28060690-28254260 GCF_005190385.1 Monodon monoceros
TCTGTATGCAGAAAATTATAAGACACTGATGAAAGAAATTAAAGATAATACAAATAGATGGAGAGATATACAATGTTCTTGGATTGGAAGAATCAACATTGTGAAAATGACTCTACTACCCAAAGCAATCTACAGATTCAATGCAATCCCTATCAAACTACCAATGGCATTTTTCACAGAACTAGAACAAAAAATTTCACAATTTCTATGGAAACCCAAAAGGCCCCAAATAGCCAAAGCAATCTTGAGAACAAAAAACGGAGCTGGAGGAATCAGGCTCCCTGACTTCAGACTATACTACAAAGCTACAGTAATCAAGACAGTATGGTACTGGTACAAAAACGGAAATATAGATGAATGGAACAGGATAGAAAGCCCAGAGATAAACCCATGCACATATGGTCACCTTATCTTTGATAAAGGAGGCAGGAATGTACAGTGGAGAAAGGACAGCCTCTTCAATAATTGGTGCTGGGAAAACTGGACAGGTACATGTAAAAGTATGAGATTAGAACACTCCCTAACACCATACACAAAAATAAACACAAAAAGGATTAAAGACCTAAATGTAAGGCCAGAAACTGTCAAACTCTTAGAGGAAAACATAAGCAGAATGCTCTATGATATAAATCACAGCAAGATCCTTTTTGACCCAACCCCTAGAGAAATGGAAATAAAAACAAAAATAAACAATTGGGACCTAATGAAACTTCAAAGGTTTTGCACAGCAAAAGAAACCATAAACAAGACCAAAAGACAACCCTCAGAATGGGAGAAAATATTTGCAAATGAAGAAACTGACAAAGGATTAATCTCCAAAATTTACAAGACCTCTTGCAGCTCAATAACAAAAAAACAAACAACCTAATCCAAAAATGGGCAGAAGACCTAAATAGACATTTCTCCAAAGAAGATATACAGGATGCCAACAAACACATGAAAGAATGCTCAACATCATTAATCATTAGAGAAATGCAAATCAAAACCACAATGAGATATCATCTCACACCAGACAGAATGGCCATCATCAAAAAATCTAGAAACAATAAATGCTGGAGAGGGTGTGGAGAAAGGAACACTCTTGCACTGTTTGTGGGAATGTGAATTGGTACAGCCACTATGAAGAACAGTATGGAGGTTCCTTAAAAAACTACAAATAGAACTACCATATGACCCAGCAATCCCACTACTGGGCATATACCCTGAGAAAACTATAATTCAAAAAGAGTCATGTACCAAAATGTTCACTGCAGCTCTATTTACAATAGCCAGGAGATGGAAACAACCTAAGTGTTCATCATTGGATGAATGGATAAACAAGATGTGGCACATATATACAATGGAATATTACTCAGCCATAAAAAGAAACAAAATTGAGTTATTTGTAGTTAGGTGAATGGACCTAGAGTCTGTCATACAGAGTGAAGTAAGTCAGAAAGGGAAAGACAAATACCATATGCTAACACATATATATGGAATCTAAGAAATAAAAATGTCATGAAGAGCCTAGGGGTAAGACAGGAATAAAGTCACAGACCTACTAGAGAATGGACTTGAGGATATGGGGAGGGGGAAGGGTAAGCTGTGACAAAGTGAGAGAGTGGCATCGATGTATATACACTACCAAACGTAAAATAGATAGCTAGTGGTGAGCAGCCGCATAGCACACGGGGATCAGCTCAGTGCTTTGTGACCACCTAGCGGGGTGGGATAGGAGGGTGGGAGGGAGGGAAACGCAAGATGGAAGAGATATGGGAACATATGTATATATTAACTGATTCACTTTGTTATAAAGCAGAAACTAACACACCATTGTAAAGCAATTATACTCCAATAAAGGTGTAAAATAAAAAAAAAAGAGAGGCTACAAAAGTAAATAAATAAATAAAATAAACTTTGTATCTCCAAATATATATGGGCTAATTTCCCAGAGAAAGGACAGAATGCAAGAACAAAACAAATAAAAGCCATTCTATGATGCACTATTTTAGGATGAAAAACAATTCTTAAGTAAGGAAAAATTCTGAGAATAAAATCATAAAAAGTGATACTTGGGAGTTTTCTTTGGACTCTGATTCATCTCCAACTTTCTGATTTCATTGCTGAATTTTTGGATCTGAAAAAGTATACTTCTTAATAATGGCAATTTATTGAGGATACAGTGTGTGCTCACCACTATCCCAAGCACTTGGCGTTATTAATATCACTTAATCTTTATCCATACTGGAAGGTAGGGACTAAGTACCCTGGTTTAAAGATGTTAATTTATAGATTCTAAGAGTTTAAGAAATTTGCCCAAGCCACACAACCAATAAGCTGTAGAGTCAAGGTTAAAGCCCATGCTTTTTAGGCACATGTCTCCATTTTTAAGGAGATAGTAATGTTTTATCTAATCAAGACTAGCTTGTTTACTGGGAGACCCAGTTTCAGTTTCAACAACTTCTCAGTTCTCTGTGGTTTGTTCTGAGCAATGCACACGCTAAGGTCCACATATGATTTTCCTTTGCAATTCAAAAACTCATATAAGTAGATGATTAGAGGCGCCAAGAAGTTTCATTCTGGGTTCTAAATTGCATTACTTTTAAGATTTTTAGGGGTATTTAACTTCAAAGACTTCTAAAGCAGATCACTGTGGGTTAATAAAATCTTGGTTGTACTTTGCAGCATCCTTTTGAAGCTGAATTCAATTTCTTTATGCTTTTATAATCAAAATTCATAATTTCTTTTTATTTTCTGTTATGTCAGTGCATTGAGCTTTGGAAGTTCTGCTTATCAGTGTGTTTTTCTGAGACATTAGAAAGTTTGTTCACTTAAAGCTGTTCTTTGGGAAATGTCTGTGATGTCACCATGAGACATCAATGAAAGGTCAATTAACAATTTATTTCCCAAACTCAGTAACTGGAAGAATCTATTCATTTGTAAGTGATGTGACCAAAGTTATAGATTTGAAGTTTTTATACTACAGAGGAAACAACATCTGTGTTTTCACTGTAATTGTGAAGATCATGGGTTACAAAATGAATCAGACAGACCTGGGTTCAAATCTCAGTTTTGTAGTTTATAAATCAAGTGACCTTAGGCACACTTCCTTACTTGTAGACTGAGGGTAATGGCACTGCCTCATATATTAATTATTTTAAGCATTAACTGAGCTAATACATTTAGAGTGATTAGCAAATTGCCTGACACCTAGACTCAGTAAAGGATCAAATTCTTTGTCATTATTATTATTGATGATTGATATTTTATATATAATCTCCTCACATGAAATGACACTAAATAAAGGTTTAAAAATAGAATTGCTGTACACTCCCCCCACTTCTATATCTTCCTTCCACATCCAATGAATGACTTCAAAGTATTGTTGCTTTCCTGGGGCTGGGGTATCAATTGCATTTGACACAATTAGCCTACTTTGAAACCTGAGGAAATGGCCTTCCTGCCTGGGAATGGGGAATAAGAAAGAGGGTATCCTGCTCCTTTGTCAGGAGGACAAAACACCCTCCCATCTTCCAAATGTCAAAGTTTTAGGGAAAACTGTTGGGCCAGACATCTAAATGTTAGCAAATCCCTGAGTATCAAAAAAACTGCAAAAGGGGCAGAGTCAAATGCACAGGCTGGCTGCACCAAAGTAATAAAGATAGGCAACTCATGAGAGCCAAAAGCAGGTCACAGCCTGCAGAATGAAATCAGGAAAAAAGTAAAAATCCATGCACGAATAGAGCTAAGAAAACATAGAACCATTCTTTGGATTCAGGAGAGATTGTGTAATGTAATTAACTTACTATGAACCAACTAGAGCTTTCAGAATGAATGTATGTATGTATATATATATATACATATATATGTATATATGTACATATATATGTGTATATATATACATATATATACATACATATATATACATATATACACACACACACACACACATATATATATATATATATATATATATATATATATATATACACACACACACACATACATCGTGTCAGGCTATATAAATATACATGGAGAGAGAGAGAGAGAGAGCGTGCCTCAGTTATTGTTTACCACAATCTTGTCATATAGATAATATAGACTTCTAGCTTTTAAATGAAAAACATAAGGTTTGTAAGAACAAAAGGTATTGTGCAGCCTCCCAAGTGAAGTGTGAGAACCAGGATTTAAATTTGATTTCTCAGGCTGCAGACCATCATCGTCACTAGAAAACAAGTGAACAGTGAGTAAGCAGCTGCAGTATTGAAGGGCCCTGAAACACTCCTAAGAGGGATAGAGATAAAGACAACAATGTAGATTCTAGAAAGCTGAAGACAAGAGAGAAATTGCTTTTATAATCATAGGCCAGTACTACCTGATTACCGGGTCCTCATATGGAAGGACTGATCAGGAAATGGGTGGTTCTCAGCCTAAGACGACTCAGCACCCTTTACCACATCAAATATTCCATATAACCTCTTTCTCTTCCTATGCTGAAATAAAATTAATAGATAACATAATCTAACTACACAATTCATTTTTTAAAGAAAATAAATATTATGCTCTTATTGCAACCTACAGGAGAAATAAATAAAAAAACATTTAGAAAAATAATATGCATTACATTGTGTAAGTTATCAGGCATGACTATCCTAGATAAACTGATGGAATAGTCAGATTCTCGTACCTATATATAGAGTCACAGGGATGTGACAGCTCCAAACACAGAGTGATATAAATGAGTCTTATTGACAACTTAAATGCCACAAGTGGCTTCCTCTCCATGGACAATTTTTGGCAATATTCCAACCCCACAAAAAAAAGTACACTCTCTCTACAATTTGTATGCTGATTGCATCCTTGAACACATAGTATATATCAAAGCCATGCAAAAAACAAAAACATTGGGCACTTAGTGAAGCAGAATTAGGTTTTAGGCTCAGATAATAAGAAAAGGGTTTTCACCTTCATGTTATATCTGATTTTTAAAATTCAGCAGGTCACATGGAAGTTCTTTGTTGTATGAAACTGTACCAAGAATTGCAGGAATTCTAGCACCCTTGCCAAACACTCCCCTCTACCTCTGCCACCACCAATAGCACCAAATATCAGATGCATCCCTTATAATAATTGTCACAAGCAAAAAGCCATCCACGTGTCTACAAATCACCATCTAAGAGGCCAAAACTGTCATTTTATTTTTATTTCATAAAACAATTCATATAGCCTTTAGATGATTTAATTAGTCTAGTGTTTCATTGATCACAAATAGAGAGAAAATGGACTTTGGAGTACACAGTTCTGAATTCAAATCCCAACTCTGGAGTTCATTATCTTATGATCTTGGGCCAGTTGTTTTACCTTTCCTAAAATTCCTCACTGAGAAATGATAATAATGCAACCATCTCAGAAATTTTTTGATGATTATTTAAAATAACACATAGTGATTGGTACAATGACCACATATTATGATTGCTCACTAAATTTTTATTGCTATACTTGACATATCATTAACCATTATAATATTTTACAATAAAATATTGAAAATATATTTGGTTAGCATGAAGGGGAAAACTAGACAGAGTGTTTGGAGTTGCTTCCTAGCTTAGGCTGGTGGAGTAGTCTGGCATGAAGAAGAGGCACTTGAGTCAAAGTAACAGAATCATCAATTTAGGTTAAGAAGTTACAGCGAATCAACTTTGTGTATATCTCATAATTTTAAAAGCCCCATATGACTGGCATAGCTTCCTGTACATACGTCCACTTCTCTTCAAGAAGAAAAATTAGTTTTGTAATGCAGCTGCTGTTTTTATTACTTTCATGATTTTAAATTCAAACAATTTGAGAGAGGATTAGAATACATTTTGAAGTAAAGAGTTATTTCCAGAAACAGCAGGCGTGGATGTGTAAAATCTATGAACCAGGGACATGCTTATAGACACAGGGAAATACGTAATTATATTTAAACTGTTAAAGCCTTCAAAATAATCCAGCAAAATGTGCTATAGGGCTTCCCTGGTGGCGCAGTGGTTGAGAGTCCGCCTGCTGTTGCAGTTCGTGCCCTGGTCTGGGAAGATCCCATATGCCGCGGAGCGGCTAGGCCCGTGAGCCATGGCCACTTAGCCTGCGCGTCCGAAGCCTGTGCTCCACAACGGGAGAGGCCACAACAGTGAGAGGCCCGCATACCGCTAAAAAAAAAAAAAAAAGTGCTATAAAATTTGTTGTTTTACTTTATAATTGGCTTTAGGATGAATATCACAGACTTTAGTTCTTTTCTCATTCTTATGAAGATTATTATTTTTTTCCATTCAATGGAAATCTCCATTATTACTTTTATTTTAGGGCTTCATTGTAAATAATAAAAAAAAATAAGTTATTTCAGATGTTAAAATAGATAACTAAACTAGGATATAATGAATAAATAACTGAAATAGTCATATCTGAAAAGGTCAAGCTGAATTCTGTAAAATGTACTTTAATAGAATAGGCAATATATGATAAAATTATTTCCATGTTATTATAGTATTAAAATACGTAGAAGAAATAAGTAGCATAGGGTCATGATCCTAATAATTCATCTTATTTTTGTTTTAATATGAAAAAGGTCAAACAATTTATGATGGGGAAGTAGCATTTTATTTAAATAAGCTATACAGAAAATATTTCCTTGAAAATACCTCCCAAATTATCCATATTTGACATAATACAGTCACCCTAGTTCATTCACAGGAGTGAAGGGTAGTATGTGGGGTTAGGAATGCAAGACTGAATGTTTTTGGAGAATCACAAGGGTGGTTGAGGACAGAAGAAGGGAAGCTCTGCACTTACCTCCTGGGAGTTTGTAATTAAACAAAGCATGTGTCCTAAACTAATTTGCCATTCAACAAACTGTAAATTTTTTTTTCAATTAACTCTCATTCCTATCACATATTGTTTTATAATCAAAGGCACAGGTATTGAAGGCAATATAAGTGGTTATTTTGTGTCCCACAACAGCAGACGTGTAAAACTTATATTTTTACTTTTTTGGAATAATGCAACATTACTTATGATTGTATGTGGAGGCTGTAAACATGCCAGTTGTATATTATTAATAAAAGAACAAAGTCCCACATTACCATCCCACATTATTTTATTAAGCCATGAAGCTTAATAATGCTTAACAAATAAGACAGTCTGTCCGCCTACTTGGTGTTTCTTTTGCCCAACCTTTGAAAACAGGAATAAAAATTATGAAAGGCACTTAGGAAGAGAAATAGGTTGAGTCATAAGATAGACTGCTTTTGAACTAAGAACAATATAAAAATGAAAATTAAAACAATTTAGCAACTAGTATTTTTCCTTATTATAGTGTGATGTGTGATTATTTGGACATTGTTTTTTCCAGATTTTTTCACTTACATGAATTAACGACAAACCAAATTTCTAATGATCTTGAAATCTATCTTTGAAAGCACTAACGTGCTTCCTAAATTACTGAATTAACATCTCAAAAATTTCCTAAAAGGCCTCTATAAGAGGAACAGAAATGCATCTCAGTATATACACTGCATACTTTAAAGCTGAGTGAGACACATGAAATCTAAGAATGTTATAAAACCCAGGTTTTAAACCCAAAGATCAAGTCCACTCCAATTGTGCACATCAGCTGTTCAGGGAACCTAGGGAAAGTATAACCTTTCACTACAATGAAATGTATTTTATCTTTTATACTTCTGCCGTTGGGAATGATATATTTTCTACAACTGATTCTTAGAGCTGCAAAGGAATTGTAACACTACACAAAAGAAACAAACTCTTTCATTTAGAAGAATGAAATTTCTTTCACACTATCAGTTCAAACACGCAAGGCACATATAAAGGGATCCTGGCTACCTCTTTTGTTATAGAACTTGGAAACAGGAACCTGCTGTCTCAGTTTGCCTTTACTTCTGACTAACTGTTCAGTCCGGGGAGAACTCAATTAACAAATCTGGGCCTCAGTGCTTCCCATGGAGAAGAAAGAGCTTTTAAAAGAGCCTTTTAAAACCTAGACAAAATTCTTCTTTTTTTTGCGCTTTCTATTTACATTATTTTTTCCATGAATTTTGGATATTTCAAGAGAACTTCTCAGAACTTATCAAAATATTAACTATCAGAATCAATCTAGATTTTACCAAATCAATAACATCCCAAGATTCTCTTTAGTTTATGACTTTTCTAACCTGCCTATGGAGGATAGCTTACACAAAACAAGTAGTCCTAGGATGTAGGGGAGTGGCAGAAAGTGATAAAGAGGCACTATTTAATGAGGATTGTTAAGTGAATTAAAAATCATCCTGTGATCATCAAAAGTTTTAAACAGTAAAATAAAATTAGATTCCCAAACATTGTGAAGAAAATTTGGAGCATGAATTGGAATAGGGAGATAGACTGAAGAAACAATGTCACTGAATGATGTAAGCAAGTGAAGATGATGTCAAAACTAGAGTAGTAAAAGAAGAGGGTCATACAGGTGAGGAGTTCCCGCTTTTCAACAGGCACATCGTAAAGCATAATTACCTGTCCTATTATAGTTAGCCTCAAGCTCAAAAGAATTGTCCCTTCTGACATTTATCATAAAAGATGATATATGTCACAGTGCCTTCTCAAATAATCTGCACGTGATATCATAGAACTGTTTTTCTAGAGACTTTCTTCTATAACCTGGCTCTGAATCTGGTTGGACTTTTTCATCATTCCTTTAACAAACCCAAGGAAGAGGAAATACAATTTATCTATAACTGTAAAAGTTAGCAATGAAGCAGGTTCACATCAGTTACCACTGTCTCTAACATACTGAATGAACCGCTACAGTTGTGTTTCTTCTGGTCTCCCTATTTATTGTTTGTATTATCCAGTCTTAGTCATGGTCACATCTCCAACAATAATGTTGGACAGGTCTCAAGAAAATGATCACTGGAGAATTTTATCTGGAATATCAATTCCTTTCTTCTACCCCCACCGCCCCAGTATAGCCTTACCACACTAATCATTCAAGTCTGCATTCAGAGCTTAGCATTCTTACTGCCCTGGAGCCCTGAGCATGGAACCCTAAAATGTACTTTAGCTTTAAGGAGAATACTCTGTGGCATATTCCAGCCTGCAATAATCCTGTCAGATTGAGGCTCAAGGATCACTACAATTTTCAACCCTTCGGGATTGGGACACTAGCTCTTTAAAAAATGTTCAAAAACACCTCTCCACAAAAATATATTGAGTTCACCTTGTATCAGTTAGCTGCCTTGCCATCCATGTCTCCCAGTTAACTTCTGCCATATTTTTGATCTTCTGTTTTCTAAAAGGTCTGACTTTCACAGTTATCATGTACAAATGAGGTCCCAGAATCCCTAAGACTCAGATCTTATTTTCCAGACTAAATATTGGTGCCTCGACCAACTTCCTTGGTATTTGACCCTTACCTATGCCAATGTGTCTTTACTATTCCCTTCTAAAAACTAACAAATTATAACAACTTTATTATGCTATGCAAACATCATAACCTGCTGTCTCTCTAATGGATCTTTAGCATCTGATTGGTTAAGATGGGACAAAAACCTTCCTTTACCTACTAAGTCTTCCAGAATTGTTTCTTTGAATAGTCAAGTTGGAGTTCCACGTGCACTGGGGACTACCTAAAGTTAATGACTCAACAAAAAATTATTGAGCCCCAATACTCTACCTTGGATTTTTTGAGGCATTAAGAGTTAGAAATGTGAATAAGTTACAGACTGACTTGGCAAAGGAGAAAAGCACATGAAAAGTAGTATACAGAATTACACATATATCAGTGAGAACCAACTATTGTGTCAGGAGACTAGATACCCTACCTTTATGCTCATGGAAGTCTCCTGGAGAAGATTACAAACTGAGTTGAATTTGAAAGAATGAGTAGAAGAAAGAACATTCCCATGAGAAAAGACAGCATGGTCATCAATACTAATGCAAGAAATAGCACAGAAGTTATGGAAATCTCTATATGGTGTTACTGGGACATAAATTGTGAGAGAAGGTGGTAAGTGATGGGGCCAGAAAAGACTAAATCAGGGAGAACTACAAGATTATGCTAGGGCATCAACTGAACTTAGTTAAAACAACATCAACAGAAAAAAAATAAAAAGTTACAGAGATCTTGCTTGGTAGGGTTCCTTGGGTTAACAGTTATCTGTGGCCTCAAAACTCCCCCCACCCCGATAACTGTTAGTTTTGGTGAGACAAAACTTGAGCTATAATTTTATATCTTTTATTTCTATAATTGTCTTTCTGCTGATCAAATCTGAGGTATGATGTTTGGTCTGCTAATAGTGATTACAGTGGGTTATAACCTCCCCAAAGGCGCAAAGCAAGGTTGTGAACATTTTATGCAATCTGTTTCACTCAGTAATGCATGACAAACCACAAGAATCCTGAAAGCTGGTCTTACAATATGCTTTTAGTCCTCAAGGAAATTCTTCCAGCTCATTGAGCTGTGAGCATCCTTGTAAGTTCCTGAGACAATCATTTAGGAATTGCTGACTGCTTATGACTATGCTCTGGAAATGCAAGCTCTAGCAGATATTGGGCCAAACATATGTAAAAGCTTACCAAATACTTGAAATAATGATATGCAAGAGAAGAAAGACCTCGATGCTAAATCAGCATAGTGATATGAACTATATTGAGCCAGAAGCAAACCAAGGTCAAGCAGTAGCAGAATGAAAACAGTTTCCTCTCATGACATTTACTGTGCATAAGGATCAGAATATACCTCTGATGCATTATTCATTATGTTAATGCTGCTCAAGAACCCATCCTGCATTTACTCTTTCTCATAAAATATCAACTCTTCAGCCTAGAACTTAAGATCTTTATTTACATTCTTTCTGTATATCCATCATAATTTATTACATGCCAACTGGGTCCTCCCTCTGATCCAACCAAAGTTATTTACTTACCAAAGCCCATTCATCTAAAATATACATGAAATATACATGTATGCCTACATGTACAAACACACACACACACACACTACTAATTCCCATTACTTTGGTATATTGCATGTTTCATAATTTTCATGTATTCATTTGTAAAATCAAATCATGCAAATATGAAAGCTTTAATTGAGCCTCCCTTTTCTATTTGTATTTGAAGTTGTTTTATGTTATAGAAAGAACATAAGAAATCTTGGGTTCTATCATCATTTTCACTTATGAATGTGTCCTATTTTATGTTCTGGGGATGTTATTTTAAACCATATGATCTATTTTTCCCTTCCTATGAAAGGAGACTAACAGTATGGATTCATGAGAAGATTATGATGAGTACTGAATGGGTAAACGAGTGAGAAATTGCTTACCACTGGGATTGGAACATGGAAAAGGTTGAATAAATCCTAGGTGAATAAGAATGAACTATCTTACAGAAAACTTTGTATTTATTAAATTAATAAGCATTTACTGAGTGTGCCTGTTCTATGCCAGGTACTATGCTAGATGCTGGAGTATGATTCCTGCCTGCAAAATGATTCACTTCTTTTGGCCCATTTAGTTAAAAAAGAAAGAATGCATGTATATTTATATATGTATACAGATAAAACAGAGACAGATTTATAATATGAATGAGTCTTGTTTTCCTTTTTTTTTACTGTTTTTATTTATTTTTTAAAAACATTTTATTGGAGTATAATTGCTTTACAATGGTGTGTTACTTTCTGCTTTATAACAAAGTGAAGCAGCTATACATATACATATATCCCCATATATCTTCCCTCTTGCATCTCCCTCCCTCCAACCTCCCTTATCCCACCCCTCTAGGTGGTCACAAAGCACTGAGCTGATGCCCCTGTGCCATGCGGCTGCTTCCCACTAGCTATCGGTTTTACATTGGTAGTGTACATATGTCCATGCCCCTCTCTCACTTTGTTCCAACTTACCCTTCCCCCCCACCGTGTCCTCAAGTTTATTCTCTAGTAGGTCTGCATCTTAATTCCTGTCTTGCCCCTAGGTTCTTCATGACCACTTTTTTTTCTTTTTTTTTAGATTCCATATATATGTGTTAGTATATGGTATTTGTTTTTCTCTTTCTGACTTACTTCACTCTGTATGACAGACTCTAGGTCCATCCACCTGACTACAAATAACACAGTTTGGTTTCTTTTTATGGCTGAGTAATATTCCATTGTATATATGTGCCACAGCTTCTTTATCCATTCAACTGTTGATGGACACTTAGGTGGCTTCCATGTCCTGGCTATTGTAAATAGAGCTGCAATGGACATTGTGGTACATGACTCTTTTTGAATTATGGTTTTCTCAGGGTATATGCCCAGTAGTGGGATTGCTGTATCGTATGGTAGTTCTATTTTTAGATTTTAAAGGAACCTCCACACTGTTCTCCATAGTGGCTGCATCAATTTACATTCCCACCAACAGTGCAAGAGGGTTCCCTTTTCTCCACACCCTCTCCAACATTTATTGTTTCTAGATTTTTTGATGATGGCCATTCTGACTGGTGTGAGCTGATATGTGCTTTGATTTGCATTTCTCTAATGACTAATGATGTTGAGCATTCTTTCATGTGTTTGTTGGCAATCTGTATATCTTCTTTGGAGAAATGTCTATTTAGGTCTTCTGCCCATTTTTGGATTGGGTTATTTGTTTTTTTGATATTGAGCTGCATGAGCTGCCTGTAAATTTTGGAGATTAATCCTTTGTCAGTTGCTTCATTTGCAAATACTTTCTCCTATTCTGAGGGTGGTCTTTAGGTCTTGTTTCTGGTTTCCTTTGCTGTACAAAAGCTTTTAAGTTTCCTTAGGTCCCATTTGTTTATTTTTCTTTTTATTTCCATTTCTCTAGGAGATCTCTAGATCTCTAGATCTTGCTGTGATGTATGTCATAGAGTGTTCTGCCTATGTTTTCCTCTAAGAGTTTTATGCTGTCTGGCCTTACATTTAGGTCTTTAATCCATTTTGAGCTTATTTTCGTGTATGGTGTTAGGGAGTGTTCTAATATCATTCTTTTACATGTAGCTGTCTAGTTTTCCAAGCACCACTTATTGAAGAGACTGTCTTTTCTCCATTGTATATTCTTGCCTCCTTTATCAAAAATAAGGTAACCATATGTGTGTGGGTTTATCTCTGGGCTTTCTATCCTGTTCCATTGATCTATATTTCTGTTTTTGTGCCAGTACCATACTGTCTTAATTACTGTAGCTTTGTAGTGTAATCTGATGCCAGGGTTTCCGCCAGCTCCGTGTTTCTTCCTGAAGATTGCTTTGGCTATTTGGGGTCTTTTGTGTTTCCATAGAAATTGTGAAATTTTTTGTTCTAGTTCTGTGAAAAATGCCACTGGTACTTTGATAGTGATTGCATTGGATCTGTAGATTGCTTTGGGTAGTATAGTCATTTTCACAATGTTGATTCTTCCAATCAAAGAACATGGTATATCTCTCCATCTATTTGTATCACCTTTAATTTCTTTCATCAGTGTCTTATAGTTTTCTGCATACAGGTCTTTTGTCTCCTTAGGTATGTTTATTCCTAGGTATTTTATTCTTTTTGTTGCAGTGGTAAATAGGAGTGTTTCCTTAATTTCTCTTTCAGATTTTTCATCCTTAGTATATAAGAATGCAAGACATTTCTGTGCATTAATTTTGTATCCTGCTACTTTTCCAGATTCTGTGATTAGCTCTAGTAGTTTTCTGGTAGCATCTTTAGGATTCTCTATGTATAGAATCATGTCATCTGCAAAAAGTTACAGCTTTACTTCTTCTTTTCCAATTTAGATTTGTTTTATTTCTTTTTCTTCTCTGACTGCTGTGGCTAAAACTTTGAAAACAATGTTGAATAATAGTGGTGAGAGTGGGTAACCTTGTCTTGTTCCTGATCTTAGTGGAAATGGTTTCAGTTTTTCACCATTGAGGATGATGTTGGCTGTGGGTTTGTCATATATAGTCTTTATTATGTTGAGGTAAGTTCCCTCTATGCCTACTTTCTGGAAGGTTTTTATCATAAGTGGGTGTTGAATTTTGTCAAAAGTTTTTTCTGCATCTATTGAGATGATCATATGTTTTTTTTCTTCAATTTGTTAATATGGTGTATCACACTGATTGATTTGTGTATATTGAAGAATCCTTGCATTCCTGCAATTAACCCCACTAGATCATGGTGTATGATCCTTTTAATGTGCTGTTGGATTCTCTCTGCTAGTATTTTGTTGAGGATTTTTGCATATATGTTCATCAGTGATATTGGCCTGTAGTTTTTTTTCTTTGTGACATCTTTGTCTGGTTTTGGTAGCAGGGCAATGGTGGTTTCGTAGAATGAGTTTGGGAGTGGTCCTCCCTCTGCTATATTTTGGAAGTGTTTGAGAAGGATAGGTATTAGCTCTTCTCTAAATATTTGATAGAATTCGCCTGTGAAGCCTTCTGGTCCTGGGCTTTTGTTTGTTGGAAGATTTTTAATTACAGTTTCAATTTCATTACCTGTGATTGTTCTGCTTATATTTTCTCTTTCTTCTTGGTTCAGTCTCAGAAGGTTGTGCTTTTCTAAGAATTTGTCCATTTCTTCCAGGTTGTCCATTTTATTGGCATATAGTTGCTTGTAGTAATTTCTCATGATCCTTTGTATTTCTACAGTGTCAGTTGTTACTTCTCCTTTTTCATTTCTAATTCTATTGATTTGAGTGTTCTCCCTTTTTTCTTGATGAGTCTGGCTAATGGTTTATCAATTTTGTTTATCTTCTCAAAGAAGCCAGCTTTTAGTTTTATTTATCTTTGCTATTGTTTCCTTCATTTCTTTTTCATTTATTTCTGATCTGATCTTTATGAATGAGGTTTTAAATTGTAATATTTTCAAATTCTGACTCATTGATACCAAGAATAAATATAAATTGAATACAGTCAAGGAGGAAAAGAACCAGAGGGCAATACAGCTTGCTTTTGATAAAAATTGTTTCACTAAGGAATTGTCTATTATTGTTTGCCACAAACTACCAGCTATTAGAAATTGCAAGTCAACATAAATCTCCTCTATTGCTCTGTTCACCCTGCTTCACTCTATTCCAATGGCTATTAGGAATAACATCAAAGAATCTTCTTCCTAGTGGACCATGAAATTAAAGCTCAGCAAACTGAAACAGCCAGTGTGTCTGTTTGTTGCATAAGGGCCAATCTGTGAAGTCAATAAAGAATGCAATGGAAGAAAGTAATGTGTCTAGGAAAAAGTTTAAGTCTTGATAGCAGGAGAGCCTAATGAAAGGAAGAGGCAACCAGATGTAATCAGAGTAAAGCCTTAGGATTTTGAGTAGGGTACTCAGAGAGCAGATAGAAGAAAGTATACCAGGAAATTTACCTGCCTTTGTTCACATGATTTTTAAATAATAAAAATGACTTCTTCCCAGAAAAAGAAAAAAGAAAGATGAAAAAAAGTCTTTTAAATGAAATCTCTATTTTTCTGGTCATAGGGAAATCTCTTTTAATAGCCTCATGACACTAGGGACTTGAAACTTTGGTATTTGTGGGTAAGATCATGATACCATCTACCATTTTCTTTTCATTTATAAATTCAATTTTACAACAATAGAGAACAATAGAGACTAGTTTTATAAACTATTATTATTTATTAAGTTCTTATCATAGGCCAAGCCATATTCTAATCACTGTATATGTATGTATTCACTTAATTTTTATAACAACTCTATAATGTAGGCATATAATCATCCTTATTTTATCAAAGTGGAGACTGAGGCACAGGGAGATTAAATGATTAGTCTATAGTCATACAGCTAGTATATGACCAAACCAGTATTTAAACCAATGCAATCTGATTCCAGATGTTTTAAATCACTACACAGCACCTATTAAGCACTAGGCTATGCAAAGTGTTAAAGATCCACAGAAGAATAAATGTAATATTTGCCCTTTAGGATATGCAGTAGGAGACAGTAGGTAATTTTTAAGGTGTGATAAAATGTAAAATATGCTATCATAGCAGTATATGCTAGGTTAGATGGGGCTACAAAGGAGAGAGCAGTTCATTCTACCTATATAAATGGAGATGGTCAAGAATCTTGAGTTAAACATTGAACTAAGTCTCCTATTAAAATAGGTAAGCCTTTAGTAAGAGACAATAAAATTTATTGAATGTGTCCCTATGTCACACATTATTCCAAGCTCTTCACGTGAATTCGGTCATTTAGTATCTATAAAAAACATATGAATTAAGAACTATTTGCCCATTTTACAGCTGAAAAATTTGAGGTATGGAATGCAAGATTAATTTACCAGAGTATAAAGGGGTGGGGCCCAAATTGAAACCCAAGAGGTCTAATTCCAGAATCTGAGCTCTTAACTACTATTCTCTTAACTACACTTTTAGAACTAAGGGCCTATAGGGAGACTCCATCAAATTGTAATTGGCAACATTGTTCCTGAGGATTCCTGTAACTGCAAGTTGATCAGGCAGAAGAACAGATCAAAGCTAAAATGTTTATTATCCTTCATGCTAGAATCTATTTTCAAACAGCCTAAAACAGTATTGAGGTAAAAGATCATATTATAATAGAGCTGATAGGCAATCATTAACAATCCTAAAAAGAGTCATAAATGAACAAAGAGTGAGAAAGATAATATTTATTGGGGACCTATGATGTTTCAGGTACTGTACACATTTAATTAACCTTATTTAATCCTTAAAAATAGCTATCATTATGTTGTGTATGACACATTAAATATAAAGATCAAATCATTTACAAAGGATTGTATAGCTAATAAATCCTGAGTTCAAATTCAAGTCAATATGACTCAAAAAAAAATCCTTTTTTTACTTCATTATACCACACTGCTACTTATCTGGAAGTCTAACCACTAAAAGCATCAGAACAAAGTCCAGAATAGTTCTCCAAAAGTTATCATCATCTGTGTTTAAAGTCGTGAATTGAAGCAGTTCTTGTTATATTCTGAAGCATGAAGTGATGGTGCAATCTACCTCCCTGGGAAAGATCTGTCAGGGACAACTCAGCAGCCCAGTACTCTCATGATCATATGTGTAATGAATTGGACAATAAATTGGGTAATCTACTGTAATGAATTATCACACTGATGTCACAGAGGTATCACTAATAATTCACAGGTGCTCCAGGTTCAAGGTTCTTTGTATGTTTTGGCTAAAAGTGGCATCTTTGTATCATTATAAATCTTTGGAGTCAAGATATACGAAGTGTGGCTACATTGTTTATTTCAAATAGGCCAGACACCAGGTTATTTTATAACAATAGACAATTAAGAAAAATAACTGGGGACAATTAAATTAAAGAGAAACAAAATGAGACTAAAAATAACAAAATAAATCAGTATTACAGAATTTTCCTTCATTAAAAAAGATAGATAAAATTATTTTTTTAAATATGCACAGCAATTAAACAAGGGAAGGCATCTTCAGGCAAAAGGTTTATAACTGTGGCCATAAAAAGAAATGGTAAAACTCAGCTATGCCATTATTTCAACAATCTCACCCCCACTTCCAGATGCAATGCTGAACAAAAAAAAAAAGTTTGACAAAATTCTGAAAGTTTTTGTGAATATCCTCCAATTTGTAGAGAAACAGACCAAGGGAACAAATAGGAAATTTTAAAAATAAATAAATAAATAAACAGATAAGGCAAACCCCTTATCATTAGGACCAACTACATGTTACAGAAGCATCTGTAAATGAATGATAACCAGGACTTGCCATTTTCCAGGACCATGCTCCCAATCATGTGCCCTCATGAAGTACTGTGTGGAGTAACACCCAATAGGATCTCAGAAGAGAGAGCAGATGCCAGGTCAATAGTCAGCCTAGTGCTTCCTTTCCCTAATCACATACCCTCGTACTACTGGACAATGGCTTGAAAGAAACATCCAGTCCTTGCTCCTACAACTCAAAAGGAAGATGGAAAATTGATCACAGTTCAGATGGGGACTGTGTCAAGGAGAATTAAGCTATAATTTTATCAGAGCAGGAAGACAGTCTAGAATCAGAGCACCCAAATTAAATATAAACAAGATGAAAATAAATGGCATGCCAACTGCACACATGGCACAGCAAAAATACATCAAAATAAAATATGAGGCAAAAAAAAATATGAAGAACCAGTCTGGAAGGAAAGATGACTCAAGCAAGAGAAGTAGGTATTTTGCAATTGTCTCATGTTAGATAATTTCTCAAAAATATAAATGTAACAAAAATAGATCTCAAGAAAGAAAAAAGATAATAAAATGGGAATGACAAGGTAAGTTGTGGACTAAGGTGAAATGTTGAAAACACAGCATCATGTCTTACCTAATAAGTAAGTTGGAAACAACAAGAAACAATAGACACTTCTAAACATCAAATTAATGATATGGAGAATAGGTAAGGTAAACGGTGATTGCAGAGGCAAAAAAAAAAATCTACTGTAAAGACAACAATTTCTAGGGTAGATAGACTGGTAAGGTAGACAGACTCAGGATGACTCAACATGAAGAAAATTAATATACAATTGACCCTTGAACAACATGGGTTTGAACTGTGCAGGTCCACTTGAACAAGGAATTTTTTCAATAAATATATTGAAAAAAATTTTGATTTGTGACAATTTGAAAAAACTTGCAGAAATATCAAAAAATTAAGAAAAATTTAGATATGTCATGGATGCATAAAATATGTGTAAATACTATTCTATTTTATCATACACTACCATAAAATATACACAAATCTATTATAAAAAGTTAAAATTTATCCAAACTTATGCACATAAACGCTTACAGACCATACGCAGCACCATTTGCAGTTGAGAGAACTGTAAACAAATATAAATATGCAGTATTAAATCATAACTGCATAAAATGCACTATAATACATATGGTACTACTAAAATAATTTCATAACCTCCTCCTGTTGCTATTGTGGTGAGCTCAAGTGCTGTACTTGCTTAAAGTTCCATGTGACGGCATGAGCAGTTCCTCTCTCCAATAAATTGTATATCACAGTAAAAATTGATCTTTTGTGGTTCTCACATATTTTTTATGTGTTTAATTCAATTCCATAAACCGTGAATAACACCATGGGATTCATAGGAAGTGCCACTAGTGATGCTGGAAGTGTTTCCAAGAAGCAGAGAAAAGTCATGGCATGACAAGAAAAAGTTGAATTGCTTGATATGTATTGTAGAATGAGATCTGTAGCTGTGGTTGCCCGCCACTTCAAGATAAATAAATTTATTGTTAAAAAAAAAGAAAAAAGAATAAAAGTAAAGAAAAGAAAATTTGTGAAACAGTTGCTGCAGCTACACATCAGCTGTGAAAAGCTTGCACTTTCTGTGAAATAACCTTTTATCTTATATCAAAAATGCAGCTTTTAGCAGGATTGCTATAAGAAAGGCATACCTATAGACTCTAATATGATTTGAGAAAAAGCAAATCCATTATATGAAAACTTAGAGCAAAAGGAAAGTGAAGGATCTAAAGCTGGAGAATTAAATGCCAACAAAGGATGGTTTGATAATTTTAGAAAGAGGTTTGGCTTTAAAAATGTCAAGATAATACGAGAAGCAGCTTCTGCTGATCAAGAGGCAGCAACAGACATTTCCCAGACACCATTAAGAAAATCACTGAGGAAAATGGATATCTGCCTGAACAGGTTTTTCAGACAAAAGTGCCCTATTTGGAAAAAAAAAAAATGCCACAAAGGACATTTATCAGTAAGAAAGAGAAGCAAGCACTAGGACTTAAGGCAGGAAGGGATAGGCTAACTCTACCATTTTGTGCAAATGCAGTTGGGTTTATGATCAGGAATGCCCTTATCTGTAAAGCTGCTAACACTTGAGCCTTGAAGGGAAAAGACGTACACAAGCTGCCAGTCTTTTGGTTGTACAACAAGAAGATTTGGACAACCAGAACCATTTTTCTGGATTGGTTCCATAGATGCGTTGTCCCTGAAGTTAGGAAATATGTTCCTAGTAAGGGACTGCCTTTTAAAGTTCTTTTACTATTGGAAAATGTCCCTGGCCAACCAGAACCCCATGAGTTCAACATCAAAGGCATCAAAGTGATTTACTTGGCCCCAAACACAACGTCTCTAATTCAGCCTCTAGATCAGAGGGTCATAAGGACCTTTAAGGCTCATTACACACGGTACTGTATGGAAAGGACTGTCAACACAATGGAAGAGAATCCCAATAGACAGAACGTCATGAAAGTCTGGAAGGATTACACCATTGAACATGCCATTGTTGTTATAGAAAAAGCCATGAAAGCCATCAAGCTCAAAACAGTAAATTTCTGTTGTAGAAAACTGGGTCCAAATGTTGTCCATGACTTCACAGGATTTACTATAGAGCCAGTCAAGGAAATCATGAAAGATATTATGGATATGGCAAAAAAGGTAGGGGGTAGAGTATTTCAAGACATGGATCTTGGAGAAATTCAAGAGCTAATAGGCATCACACCAGAGAAATTAACAGAAGACCACTTGATGAAGATGAGTGCTTTCAAACCAGATGATGAGGAAGAGATGTAGCAGGAGCAGTGCCAGAAAACAAATTGACATTAGACAGTCTGGCAGAAGGGCTCTGATCATTCAAAACTACTTTTGACTTCTTTTACGACATGGATCCTTATATGACATGAGCACAGAAGCTAAAGCAAATGGCGGAAGAAGCAAAGGGTACTGTATGGAATCATTTCTAGAGAAACGAAAAAGCAAAAAAGTCAGAGAAATTTACAATGTATTTCCATAAAGTTACACTGAGCGTGCCTGCTTCTCCTGTCTCCCCTTCTACCTCCTCCACCTCTTCTGCCTCTGCCACCATGACACAGCAAGATCAACTCCTTCTCTTCCTCCTCCTCCTCAGCCTACTCCAGGTGAAGACTATGAGGATGAAGGTCTTTATGATGATCCACTTCCACTTAATGAATAGTAAATAATCGTCATGCTGTACTGTTAATAAACTTATCTGTTGTGTATGCGTGTGTCTTCATGTGAAAATCTAGTGACTGTGCAGCACGTACTGTATGAGACATTTTATGTCATCATCATCATTACTAAGTATTCATTGTGTAGAACATCCTACGCAGGACACGAAGTGGAAAACATGTTCTTACATAGGCATAAGGTGAATGATATTTAACATAGAATTAATAATGTATCAGTTTTCTTACTGTTTTATAACTTTACTTTCAAATAATTACATTACCTATAATATGCATCCCTCTTTCTTAATTGGAGAAATTGCATATCAGCCTATCATTACATGTGAGTTTCCAATACTGTATTATGAATATGACCATAATACTGTATGCCATAAAAATTTTATGATTCATTCATTAGTATATAGTCTAGACTATCATAAAGCAATTATATTGCTGCTTCTGCATTATCGATGCATGGATACCTGTAAATAAATATGAATTTCTTTTTCAGATTATCTTTTTATTTTTGATGTCTATTGTCAGTAATATGTATAACATCTACAGTGTTTTTTATCATATAAGACACTATTGATGTAGGTACTGACAGACGATGCATCTTGTAAGCAGATGACATAAAGTTACAGTATCAGTAAATACAGTTCAGTACTACAAATGCATTTTATCTTCCTTATGATTTTCTTAATATTTTCTTTTCTCTAAATTACTTTATTATAAAAATACAGTATATAATACATATAACACAAAATATGTGTTAATAGACTGCTTATGTTATTGATAAGGTTTCTGGTAAACAGTAGGGTTTTAGTAGTTAAGTTTGGGGGGAGTCAAAAGTTATACATGGATTTTCAACCTGCTGTGCAGGGGTTCAGTAGTCCCTTACCCCTGCTTTGCCCAAGGGTCAACTGTACTTTAAACACACCTAACAGGAAAAGTGACCAGAGATGCCCGCTGAAATAAGGGAGAACTGAAGTTACAAAATATAATATAATGTGTCAATCAAAGGTATATACGTAAATTTTGAGATAAATTCTGATTAAATTGTTGAATTACAGGATGAAGTATTGATGAGGAGGGGAAGTATAATATGAAAATATATAAGAATGTTAATCACTTCACCACTCATACAAAGTAGTTTAAAATGTGAGATTAAAAAATTAACAATTTTAACATCTTAATGATTTTTATCATTTCTTTTCTTCAAAGAGGAGTCCCTTTATCAAATATTAATTTGTGAATAAACATCTATATGACATTTGCCAACTTAATATCTAATACTTTTTCATTTTTGAAAAGGATGTAAGATAACATTTCTTATAAAATTATTTTCCTTCATAGGTATTGATTCATTATTCTTTTTATACATCTTTAAATAGCGAATTTTTAAATAATATTGTTAACAGGTTATTTCTTGGTGATGAGAGTTCTTTCTTTTGTTCTTTCTTTTTTTTTCGGTGTGTGTGATTCATTGCTTCCCTCTTTGCAGTTTTCAGTATTGTAAGAATTTGTTTCAGGGAATGTATTAATTAATTTATTTTATTTTAAGGAAAACATTTATATAGTGCTTACTATGTTCCAAGGATCATTCTAAGTGCTTTACAAACATTAACTCAATTTTCATAACTACACTATAAATATTATTATTATATATCCACTTCTTACAAATGATATATATGATATGCAAATGAGGTACAGAGAGGTTAAGTATCTTGCTCAAGGTCACACATGTAGAAAGTGGCAGAACCAGGATTTGAACCCAGGCACCTGGCTCCAAAGGCTATACCTCTACCTACTATACTGAGATGACTCTAATAAATCATTTCAATAAAGTCTTTAGTTTTAAAAAGTGATGTAAAAGGCTACAATAGGGAAAGTCAGCATTTAAAAATTCTGATGAAAAGAATTATAGTATTAATCAGTCACCTCCAATGCCTTATGACAATTTTTGTTTCCCTTGATCAGCCTTTGTGAATAGCTGTTACCTATAAATTCTCAAGATCTTCAAAGTTTAACCCCTGCCAAATGGTAATTCCTTGATAAAAAGTTAAGATGCCATTTGGAAAGTAATAAAATCTAATAACCAGATGCATCCTAATAAAATACAAGTAGTCCTATATTCTGGAGATATCTATGTATACAAATCAATTTGACTCAATTCTGATAAAATAATTGGTTTTTAAGTGTATTTGAATTTAATTTTTTGCATGGGTATAATATAATTACTGAATAGTTGCATTTCTCCATTGGTTGTTTTAATGTAGATACAACTGATACAGGAGGGAAGAAAGCTGCTTTGACACTTCATCAATCATTACTATTTATTGAGTTTTCACTAAATGCAGAGTACTGTACTACACTAATTTCACCCACGGTTTCAGATCCTGAAACAAGAATATGCTCCTCAGAATAGCAATGAAGATAATGACTTTATTGAGAATTATTATATGAATGGCAGAAAACCTTTATCTTTTGAAATATTTTATTTTGTTTTAAAAAGACTTCTTTATGTTTCTGTGCGAAATTAAAGCATATTGTCAAAATTGATATTTCCTGATTCTTGTATTTCTCAATTAGCTAATAATTAATTAGTGACTCCTATTAGCTTTCAGTTGGCAAATAATGTATAGCTTATTCTGTGGAGTGTTAAAAGTGCTAGAAAGTTATTTTATTTAATCATATAAAATATATTACCCCTAAATGAAGTTCTTTACATGTCAGCTTTGACACTGGAACTGTGCCTAACAATATTTGAGAGCTTTTGAGCTTTGTTTTAATTTGGAAAGCTCATAAGTTAATCACAACATGTTTTTGAAATTTGAAAACAGCAATGAATATAAACATAAGAACACTCATCTAAATCAATATCGTCCTGTACGTAAATTGGAAATGTAATTTCTCACTCAGTTAAAATGGCCAGGTATGCTACTGGTATCCACGAGATGAAAACACAGTAGCAATTTTAAATATTTATGTATGGTTCCTGTAGAGATCAGTGGCAGTTGCCTTTGCCAGGTTTAATACTAAAAAAAAACAAAAAAAACAAAACAAACTTCCGTGATGGTCCAGTGGTAAAGAATCTGCCTTCCAATTCAGGGCACACAGGTTTGATCCCTGGTCGGGAAACTAAAATCTCACATGCCACGGGGTAACTAAGCCTGCATGGCACAACTACTGAGCTTACGCACCTAAACTAGAGAGCCCACATGCCACAAACTACAGAGTCAATGTGCTCTGGAGCCCATGTGCCACAACTAAGGAAGAGAAAACCTGCATGATGCAACTACAGAGAAGCCTGTGTGCCACAAAGAAAGATCCTGCATGCCTCAATGAAGATCCCATGTGCCACAGCTAAGACCCAATGTAGCCAAATAAATAAATAAATAAATAAATATTAAAAAGTTAAAACAGAAAAACGAAAACAAACAGCAAAAAACATGTAGCTTAATACTGATGAGTCACCTAGCTTAAATGTCTGATGGTCAAAGCAGCCCTAATATACCCTGAATCCAGAAGATCCAGTCAAATATATCCAAAACAGAAACTTTAATAAACAGCAGAGTTAAAATGGAAACCGTTGCTATGAAAATTATAAATGAGAGGGTAGAACCAAGAATCTAGAATACTGAATGAGGATAAGCGTGAACTGTGTACAGGTTAGGATTAATCAAAAGAGGTCTGGATAAATTATAAAACTATGTTGAAACATTAGTTATCCAAGTCTTGGTTTAAGGATTATTCATTATGGAATGCATGAGTTTTTCAGGACTTTACAGATGTAGGGTTGATATTCACATCTAAACCTGCCTTCCACAGCTTCTTTGTCCTGAGCTCCACTCAAATCACACAAACGTACAACTTGTATGCAAGCACTCTATGGAATTACTTGCATTTGACTAAAGAAACTAGTTGTTTCATGCCTTAGTGCGTGTTCTGTCTTCCCAGTTAAAATTCTCTAGCTCATCTGTCTGGAAAATTGCTGGTCATTTTTTAAACTGTGTAAGTGCTGCTCTGTAAAGTCTCCAAAAACTTCCTACTCCTTAATTTGAGAGGGTCCTTTCCTCCATTATACACCCACTGGAACGTGCACATATGTTTTTATTATATATACTATACCATGCTTACAATTATCTATATTCTGCCTCCCCTACCATGCTCTGAACTCTTAGATGCTATATATATACATAATTTATCTTCACATTCCAGTTGCCTATGACATTCGTTGACACATAAGAGTCACTCAATATATGAGAGAAGAATGATTAGTAAATTTAGTAAAATCTCTGGTGAATCTGTATTGAAGATTAAATACAAGGGAAAGTTTGCTTGTTCACCATCAATGGCCTGAACCAATCTCTTTTATATATCTTGATAAATAACTGATTACATATTTTAATAGTATAGATACAAATAGTAGAGTGAAGTAAGAAAAAAAATCTTATCTTACCATATGGTGCAGAGTTCCACATAAATAGTTCAGCTTGTTTGCATTGGTCAGGCCTAGGACCTTGGCAGACGTTACATTGGGACCCCAGGATTCTGAGCCAAAAGCCGTTGTCCTGGTGCCAGGCCTTTCAGGTTCCTGAAAGGCTATAGTTTTAGGTTTGCGCATGCGTAGTTCACTTCACAAGTCTGGCTACTTGAGGTCCGCTCCGTGAGCAGCCTTTGTGCCAGAGTTTCCTCCGCACCTGGCCGGACCACTGGCCCTAGATGTCCCTTCCTAGTGACTCAGATTGGGGGGTGGGGGGGTGCTGTGAAGAGTACACCAAGCACTTGGGATTGCGAGCTCGGTGGTGTGACCCAAATACCCTAAGGACGAGGACAGAAGGAAGGACCTTTAGCACAGGGGCACTCAGGTGTTTCTCATCCCAGGACTCCGCTGCCGCGCGGTAAATCTCCCGAGATCCTGCTATTTCAGGCTTCCTCTGGAAAGGGATTGCAGCTGCAGCGCCTCCAGCCTTATTCCACCAGTCTCTGAGCTGCTCCTGACACTGAGCAGCCCAGCCCATCCTCTCCCTGCCGCTCCATCAGGACCCCGCACTTACAGCTCCCAAACACCGGAAATCACATAGCACACCCTGACAGCTCGAACTGCACCCTGTTTGCCTTCATAGGAAACTCCACACTCTACTCACCACAACCAAGCCAGACCTCAACCCCCCAACCTCCCACATGGTCTCCAAAACTTCCTGGCGAGGGTGCCGGGGGTGGGGGGGGTGGATTGGATAAAAGGGTCGCTTCCCCAGTACAGGGTACTGATAGGTGAGCTGTGGAAGAAACAAGAGTGAGGCCCTGAGGCTGCTTTTCATGGCAAATGTTTCAGGAACAAGCAGAGATTGTCTCCTGGGATGAATTTTAGACCTTGCAGCTGCTGGGAGGAGCAGCTGGCCCTGAGGATGTTCATGAGTGCCTGGGGGTGTTTGGGGTTTTTCTTTTTTTTTCTTTTCTTTTTCTTTGGTCTTTGTGTGAATGAAGAAAAAAAGGATGACTGAATACATCCTTCGATGGCTTCCTGAGAAACCATCTATGGAGGCTAACTGTTTGGAAGCTTTGCTTCCCTGAAAAATGCCATTAGTTTTTCTTCACTCACATTTAATTAATAGTTTTGACAGGGAACTATATATAATATCCTGTGATAAACCATATTGGAAAAGAATATGAAAAAAGAATGTGTATATGTATAACTGAGTCACTTTGCTGTACAGCAGTTAATTAACACAACATTGTACTGGATTGGCCAAAAAGTGCCTTTGGTTTTTAAGTAAAAGACACATTTTTCATTTTCACCAAGAACTTTATTGAACAATGTATTCACCCTTTTGTTCCACTACCTTCTGCTATTTTTCAGGCAACTCCATAATTCCATCTTCCCAAAACTTTTATCCTTTTGAACAAACTGTTCCTAGTGCCTTTTACAGTCTTCCAGGGAAATGAAATTTTTCCATTAAGAGAATTTTGTAAAGACTTAAATAAATGGAAATCCAAAGGTGCAATGTCTGGTGAATATGGGGGATGAATCAGAACTTCCCAGCAAAGCTTTAACAGCTTTTGCCTGTCATCAAAGAAACATGTGGTCTTTCGTTGGAAGATTGTATTTTCTGATGGAAGATTGTATTTTCTGTTGACTAATTCTGGACATTTTTCATCAAGTGCTGCTTCAAGCTGGTCTAATTGGGAGCAGTATTTGTTGGGATTAATTGTTTGGTTTTCCGGAAGGAGCTCATATTAGAGGACTCCCTTCCAATCCCACCATATACACAACATCACCTTCCTTGGATAAAGACTGGCCTTTGGTGTGGTTGGTGGTGGTTCATTTCACTTGCTCAATTCCACATTATTGTACAGTATCCACTTTTCATTGCCCATAACAACTTGTTTTAAAACTGGAACATTTTCATTACATTTAAGTTGAGAATCGCATGTGGAAATACAGTCAAGAAGGTTTTTTTTGCTTAAATTATGTGGAACCCAAACATCAAAGCGATGAACATAACCGAGCTGGTACAAATGATTTTCAATGCTTGATTTGGATATTTTGAGTTTGTCGGCTATTTCCTATGTGGTATAACGTTCACTGTTCTCAATTAATGTCTCAATTTGATCGCTATCAACTTCAACTGGTCTACCCGACTGTGGAGCATCATCCAGTGAGAAATCTCCAGTATGGAACTTCGCAAACCACTTTTGACATGTTCGATCGGTCACAGCACCTTCTCCATATACTGCACAAATCTTTTCTTACATTTTGGTTGCGTTTTTACCTTTCTTGAAATAATAAAGCTTAATATGCCGAAAATGTTGCTTTTTTTCTTCCATCTTCAATATGAAAATGGCTACACAAAAATTCACCAATTTTGATGTCTTTTTTTAAATGCATGCTGATATGACAGCTGTCACATACAATTTAACAAAATTGTTTCAAATGAAGTTAAAGACAACTAAATGTACTAGAGCCATCTTATGGAAAAAACAAAAAGAACATTTTGGTCAACCCAATAATTCAACTATACTTCAATAAAAAATAAATTTAAAAAAGACATAAAAAAGTAAAAATAAAATATACACAAAAATAGTTTTCAGTGAATAAAATACCATTTTGGAAGTAGTTTTCCTTCAGAAATTTGAAGCTATTTCTTCTTTAAGTTCCAGTGTATAGTTAACTTCTGAATCTTTTCTGATTCTTGATCCTTTGCATGTGGCCTTCTTGTTCCCTCTGGAAAATTTTGGGAATATTTTTTTTCTGCAGTGGTCTGAAATTTCTCTGTGATGTGCTTTGGTGATACCTGTATGCATTGTGCTGTGTCCTCAATAGGCCCTTTTAATCTATAACTGTGGGAAATTTTCCTGAATTATTTTTTTGATGAGTTTCTCTCTGTATTTTCTGTTTTCTCCTTTTGGAGTGCCTATCACTCAGATGTTTGACCTCCTAGAATTAACTTCTAATTTTGTTATACCTCCTTGATCTTTTGCATCATCTTATATATTTTTTTCTATTCTCTGGAAAAATTTCCCAACCTTCCTCATAAACCTTTTACTTGAGTTCTTTATTTCTCTTAAATTATGTACATATTTTTTAACTTTAAAAGTTTATTTTTGATCTCTGATATTTCTTTTGTTGTTTTTAGTAGCATCCTGTTCTTATTTGAGAGTTAAAATATTGTTTCTTGTTTCTCTGCTGAATCAATGATGGTTCCTCTGCTTTTCATATTAAGGCATTTCTGCTTTCTTGCTGTATACTCTAATTTAGGTAGTTTAACCCTGTGTACAAGTGTAGGGCTTTTGAATTATGGGCTCCACTGCAAGTTAATAGTGCTGTGCCAACTATTTGAAGACTGCAGTATCTTTAAATCTTTCCTCTTAAGCTGGTTGGATTGATGAGGGAAGGATGTTACAAACTCTTGCCTAGAGGGTGTCAAACACATCTATAAGTATTTTAGAAGCTACAAGGGGTAAGAGTGCTAGGGTTTTTAATAATGACTTTGCAAATTTCTACAGAATTATTTTTTTATGTTGTACCTTTACCCTACAATATGACTCAACTTTTCCTGATGTCAAAGTCCTACTGTACTGTACTCTCCAGGAAAAAGAGACTTTAAAAAGCAAATAAAACCAACCAATATACAAACAAAACAACTTTGCATCATCTGCTCCGTACAGGAAAGGACGTTATCCAGTCTGCTGAGAGAGGAAGTGATCTGGGTGTCCAACTCCTTCTTGAAGAGTGTTCATTAACAGCCACACAATAATCCTGCTTCCAGAGTTACCTGGTTCCACCAGTTAGCAATCCTTTGGGAATTTCTGCAATGCAAGTTAGGTTATATCTCCATTTCCTCAATGGGATTCAACTTGCTCTGGTCTGCTACACCAATGACCATTCTTTCTTTAGCTTTCTAGCTACAAAATATTGCTATTTTTCTTCTAAAGAGTACAGTATGAATATAGAGGAAAGAGCAGTTTTATAGTGTAGAAACCTGACAAACAATGTTTAGCCAAGTGATCAAAGTCAACATCAACAGTTTTAAAGTCATGTTGATAGTATACATATTGTTATGATATGATGAAAATGACTCTTGACATCTATGGTATTCCTCCCCAAAACACAAAACCCAAACCCCAGTCTGGTCAGAAAACAACACCAGACAAATACCAATTGCTTTCACAAAATACCTGACTAGTACTCTTCAAAATTGTCAAAGTCATTAAAAACAAGTGTCACAGTCAGGAGGAGCCTAAGGAGACATGATTACTAAATGTAATGTGGTGTTCTGGATGAGATCCTGGACTAGAAGAGAGACATAAGGTAAAAACTAAAGAAATCTAAATTAAGCATGGACTTTAGTTAATGAGTTAATATTGATATTTGTTCATTAATTGTAATAATGTGCCATACTAATGTAAGATGTTAATAATAGGGGAAGATGGATATGGTGCATATGTCAACCTCTGTACTATCCTTGTAAATTTCTGGTAAATCTAAGACTGTTCTGATAAAGTTTATTTTAAAATTCCAGTATCATCTCTTCTTTGTTCTCTCTTTACTTATGAGTTTATATAATAAAATATCTTGCATTACTGTCATTTAGTGTAGCTTTGAAAGGGATGAACACAGTGTTCAGTCCACTGTTCTTACCTAGAAGCATCTAACATTCAATTTTAATTCATCTGCTCTATGAATCAGTGATGACCCCATGACTATCACTGGATCTCCTTAAATGCAAGCACAACATCCTTATGTGAATGATAATGGGGAGAGGGAGTGAATCAGAGTAATTAAAAGAGTCATAGTCCATGGATAGGCCACACCTAGGGCATGGTAAACCTAGAGTAGTATGTTGTAAATTAAGTAATGAGAATTCTGCAGAAACTGGAAATCTAATCAGAAGTTACTAGGTGAACCAGAAATATCCAGAAATTTTTAAAAAGAGAGAGCGAAAGAATCTTGGGGAATGGTACTAAACCTTGGATGGGCATTTAATATATTTTCAATAGGATTTCAGGGTCAGGGTGACCTTGCTTAGCTGAGTGTGCTGAAGTCTGTCATCCTTAACTCTTGTAACACTCAGTTATTGTAATAAACAATTTTTGCAGTCACAACTTTGTCTTCTATTTCCTTTATATGGTCTCTACTGTGCTTGATACTGAGTTTACAACAAAATGGATTTATTAAAAATCCTGACTGAGCAATAAATGAAGAATGCTCCTAAAATTAAGAATGTACTTTGTACTTGTTCTGCCCTAGGACACAGTTAAATATCCTGACTTCCCAAGTTTTGCTAGTAGCCTTCCATCCAGTGAAAGGACAGATGCACCAATGACTTTTGAAAGTATTTCTTTAGTGGCAATTAAAAGCTGATTGTCTTACTGAAATCCAATTAAAAATTATTTCTACATAAGCTGTGCTAAATAATGTCCTTTGAGTGACTTGGTAGATAAGCCTAAAATAGCCAGCAGGACTACAATCCAATAGCAGTTTCAGATATCTTCCATCTTAAACAAATTCCAATGTTCTGTCATGACACTGACCAGAATTCCAAATGGCCAAAACAGTTGGTACTACTTCACTGTAAAAATAACAAGGGTTCTTAAAGATACAGTCTATATTTAAATTTTTATTATTGCATACTTCTGTTCCAGATTCAACTTTGCAGTTTTATGATGCATTTGGCTGTGTCACACCCTTTGATTACCACCATGATTCCTATCTCACGTGTCCCTTTACTCTAGAAATTAGTTCTCTCCTTTCTTCGGTACACATATATCACATAAAAAGACACATTGTTTCCCATTGATCAATCCATCATTTTACATGAACCAAGCCATCCTCTTTCTTTATATTCAAGTTTAAACTCCTATTTTATCCATTTGAGGAATTTACCTAAATTAGTTGTCTCAGTAGAGGTTAAGATTTTGACTGATGAATGAAAAAACTTTCAGAGTTTATAACAAAAGTCTTACAGAATATGTTTTGCTACTCATATGATTATATTTGAAAGTAAGATAAAAGAAGTAAGGCACTTTTCTTCAGCATGTGATCTATTTAATACCTGGCAAGTTATAAATGTATACAAGAATCTTTATAATTCACAACACTGTGTGTTGGTACTGAGTTCAAACTCACTGTGTATATGCTGTGCCCTAGGCCATAGTTAAAATTCCTATTTCCCTGTTTTTCTCTAAGGAAAGACATACCTTAATATGCAATAATTCAGGAAAATTCCTAGATCTGGAAAATAATATTACCATATATATGTGGCCATTTGATCCTGGCTGAGGTCACTTTATGAAAGAAGAACTTTTAAAATAACTTTTAAGACATGAAAAAATTATTAAGTGGGATGGAATTCTATCTGATCATATTTCATTTATGCCACTTACTACACTATCCCCAGAATCTTTAATCCCAAATCTCACCAGCTTTTGAATTCCTGAAATCAGCTGCTACCAAGGGTTCAGCCAGATGCTGATCTCTAACAAATCGGTTCTTAAAGGAATGGTAGGTAGGAAATTGCACTGTATTTTGACTTTAGTTCTAGTCTCATCTTTAGGGATTTTTAGGAGTTGAGTCATTATTTCCCCTTACTTGTACTCTGAGACACATCTGTTACTCATCAGCTAGAATTGCTCCCATTGAACCTGGGGGTTCAGAACTGCCCATGAAGAAGAAACAGGTCATTTTCAGCAAATGCAAAGACTAAAAAGTGGCAGAATTTTAACTAGAAAGAAAAATTATTGGCCAAGTTCTCATTCAGAGACAGCTCATAGGAGTATTTTCCTAAATCCAACATGCACTTTACAACACCTTTATTCAAAATAAGTAAGTCCTATAACTGAAAATATCTGACATGACAGGCTGTGGGAAGTTCTGTAAATGTGTGAGGCTTCAGAGGTCCTGACAAAGACAAAATGTGTTACTGGCAGCAATTATTTAGAATGTGAATATGTAGGGTTAAAAAAAAAAAAAAAAAGAAAACACCTGAATATGATGACAGTGTTAGGTAGCTCAAGAAGGGGATGAGTCAAGTCTTAAACGGGCTCATTGTTGACTCTGTAACATGGGCTCTCCATATACAATGATATTTTACACTCAGCAGTTCCCAGAGATAAACATCACTGTAGCCAGTTTGCAGATGTGGAAGTTGTTTTGGAGAAGCTAAATATCTAGCCGTTTCTGAATCAGTTTTGTTGATTCTCATTATTCATAGTAGTTATGTTCTATAAAGTTACTGTGACCACTGAATTAACAAATATGGAACCCTTGCTCCTAGGGGAAATACAGGGTTATACTCCTACAAGCCTCTGGTCACAACATTTTTGTAAACTGATCTATATATAACACAGCTTTATGTGTATTTTTGTTTAAAGACACCTTATTTAATATATATTATTGACTCATTAACATTGAATTCATGACCAATAGTACAAGAACTCATGCCTGAACAAAGCTTATCTGACACATTTGTTTTTTTCTGTAAGGTACACCACAGCCTTCTTGCACTTAGAAACACTAGACAGCACATCAGCACTACCAAAAAGTGAGGCAACCAACAAAGACACAAAATGAGCAAAACATGGCACTAAATAGACCACAAAATGGACACTGGATTACAGTATGAGATGAAACAAGAAAGTGGTGTCCCCTTGTTCAGCCTCAGCTGGGGACATGCTCTTCAGACAACTCAATTTTTTCACCACCCTGCACGTGTCTACAAATGACTGCAAAAGTGCTTTGAGTATTGATTTTAAGATTACAAATAAATTTTAGTAAGTGGTATATTCACAAATAATGAAGGTGGCTGTATTTAATTTTAGATATGTTGAAATTCAATGTACATTTGCTTTTTTTGTCCCCCACTTATTTTTCCCTTGGTTATAAAAGTAATGCACTCTCATGTAGAAAAATAAAGCCATACAAAAACTCTTGTCAAAAGATTTTTTTTCCATCACCATAAATCAATGATGTCTTTCTGTATATATGTATATATTTACATATATACATAATGCCTATAAAAACAATTCTGGAAAAGAATAATCATAGAGGTCTTTCCCTTAAGTATTGAGTATAGCTAGCTATCATCATTTAATCTCCAACTGATGGACATATAGACTACTTGTAAATATCTATTCTGAACACTGCTGAAAAATCTCAACGTCTGTCTGTATATTTTTATTTTTGCAGTAAATTCTAAAAAGTACAAGTTATATTTAATTGCCTATTATATTGCACTTGAGAAATGTTTTCCCAATTTTAAGCCATGCTCTATCTATTGTCCCATGTGCTACAGTGTCAACTTCCCTATTTAAGTTGATGCTGGGACTTCATAACTAAGTGGACATCATACCCTGTAGCCATGGGAAAAGAGATGATTACAAGACATGATTCACACAACCAAATGTCTGTAGGTGACACAGTACTAAAAAAGTAAGCACTGGAAGAATTGCAAGAGTATACAAATTAAAGAGCCAATATTGATGGATTCTGGGAAGGTGTCAGTGGTGGCAGCATAAATTTTGAATTTCTCCAAAAATAGAGAAGCTAGGTAGCAAAATCGAAATTCCATGGAGAGCATAAACAACAAAACTAGGGGAAAGGGTATTTAAATCCAAGCAGATTCTCAGCTACAGGACCTTCAATTTATTAGCATCTGTATGGGCAAAAACAGGAAACCAACGAAGCAGCTTGATGAACCTGAAATGGAAGAATCCCAAAATAGCAACATGTAATCATTGGAAAGCATCCCTGGTCAGTTTGAAAAATGCAGTTGAAATGGGAGGAACTTACCCTGCTCCAATAGCAGGTGAGTTCAAGGGCCCCACAGTAAGACCCTGTGATGGAAAGAAGTCTACTAGCCTTTATGAAACTTAAAAACTGACTTTGTTGCCTCCATTCCAGAATAGGACCTAACACTGAGGAAAACTTACTGAGAGTGAATTCAAAATTTAGCAAGTTAGGGGTGATGGAGATAGAAGAAGGAGAATGCCCAGAGAAAAGGAGGGGAATGGAAGTGAAACAGAGCTCACATTCTCACAAACTCTTCATATTCCGAACAAGAGAGGAGAGAGAGAGAGAGAGAGAGAGAGAGAGAGAGAGAGAGAGAGAGAGAGAGAGTGTGTGTGTGTGTGTGTGTGTGTGTGTGTGTGTGTTCTGTTATATCCTTTTAAAAAGGACTGTACCATGAACATGTAACCTGCAAACTCCAGAGGCTGTGGAAAACTGTACAGGTATAACATACTGGTAGGTAAAGAAGTAGATGAAGACTTAAAGAACATATTCGATTGAAAATGGCAAAGTTAAAGTATGGTGTCTAGGAATGCATGCCTGGGTTAAAATACACACACACGCACACACACAAAAGAAAGTGATTACTCTAAAAGTCAGGATGCTGTTTATGTACGGGGAGGAAAAAAGGTAAAATCTAGGATGAGTCACAGGAAAGGAGCTTCTAGAGTGACTGGCAAAGTAATATTTCTTGACTTCGTAGTTTCACCATACGTTTGATTTGTGTGGTTTTCTGTGTTTTTGTTTTATCTTACAATAAATGGTTTTAAAAAGGGGCTAATTCATCCAAGTATATGACTAAATTCCCAAAAGATCTGGACAAGAATATGAAGAAATATGAATATCAAACTAACATTTGTTGCAATTACTTTTAATACAAAATGCAATCATTGAATTAAACCATTTAATCTTACAATATGCCAAAACAATTAACTAAATTGTAAAAACTTCCACCAAAGATGGCTTTTTTTATCCAATCTTGCCAAATAGTGATCTAACCAAATTTCATTACATTAACTATTTTTGCTGAATTGACTGAATTAATTATTATG
Source organism: Monodon monoceros (assembly GCF_005190385.1). Classification (NCBI taxonomy): domain Eukaryota; kingdom Metazoa; phylum Chordata; class Mammalia; order Artiodactyla; family Monodontidae; genus Monodon; species Monodon monoceros. Next base: position 28,095,938 of record NW_021703784.1, read on the forward strand.
TGGCATATTTAAGACAAAGACCCAAGAGCTTGACTAAATTGCCTTTGATAACATTATCTACACTCTGTTTTTTGAAATGAACAACACACAGATATGACAGGAATTAACAACATAGTACATACAAAACTTGATAACATGCAAAAAGCCCCTACTATAAGAATAGTTCTCACATTCTCACAAAGATCATCCAATAAATGTCTTAATCTATATTTCTTCAATCAGGCTTATCCAAAATAGATCAGGCTGATATGGTTGCTATCCCTGAAGTCTGCAGAGAATATTTCCATCTGCATGGTGAGTTATTAGGGGTGACTTATGGGTCAAGTCAAAGAGGAATTAATGTGTGTGCTTCCCTTTCATTCCTCTACCCCTCTCCATCTTCATTCCCACCTGCAATGGTCCCAGCGGCAGGCAGTTAACGCAAATAGAAATCTAAAGTTGTGTTTTGTAGGATCGAGGAAGGGCAGGGGGGCAATCAAATAAAATAATCAGAACAGCCAGGTCACTGTGAGAGCAGAGATTGTTAGCCTCAGGAAGAGCCTGACTATATCCCCAGGTAACAGCTGTGGTCCCTCATTAGGGATCTACTGAAGTTCTGAAGGAAATAAGGAAACATATTAGCAAAGAGAGTCCTACTTGAGGACAAATTAACTTCTGGAATCTTGCAAGTTTTCCCAACCGTCTCAGCCTGCAAAACAGTATGAAGCAATTTATGAAATTCTGAGCTCTCCAGAATTTAGAACTTTATTTCACTATGGAGATTTTATCTTATTTAGTCTACATTTTTTTCTAACTTTCTATTCATTATATCCTGCTATGGTCCCCATTCTTCAACACTATAAATTAATTCTTTCCTTGTAGCTTTGACTTTTAAATAGATTGCCACCACTTGCCACATGCTGATTACTTAGCTCTGCTTCTTCTAAGTCGCTCTCATTATTGCCTTAATCATGGCAGTCATGCTTCTGTGAATCACCTTCTTACCATGTCACCACTGATAGTAAAGTGCTGGATCTCAGAGATAATTATTGTTTTGCATTTATATTATTATTACTTTGCATTTATATAGCCTATTTCTTCATCTGATACTTTATTCACAACAAGCCTTTTTCTGGTGATTCTTGCTAAGCATACTAAAAAAATTAAAGCATTACATAAGGAAATGCAAGAGGAGATTTCATGCATCATTTTACTTTATGCCTTAATTTTCAGATGTGAAAACTCAGCCCAACAAAGTTTGACTGAATTTCCCCAAGGCACTTATTTGTAGCAGAGCCAAAATTAAAGAACAGTTTTCTTGACTTGGGCAGCACAAATCAATTTTGAAATAAGGCAAGATATAAATGCATTAATAAATAAATGAATCAATTAACAAACTAATAAATTATGACTCATAACCAAGAGTAAAAGCTGTACTGTTGTAAGTACTGCTTGCTGAATAAGACTTACTTAATAAAACAACATCCACTGAGGTCAGCTGTTACCTGAATTTGTTCACTCTGGGTGCCAGAGGCTTGACGGATGAGTTCTCCCAGATAGAGCTTCATACTCATAACGTGTCTGGGTGTGACAGGGTGGGGGGGAGCAGTATGGAGAATCGTTCACTTTAAGGATGGCCAGAGTAAGTCCCCTTTGTTGTCCCACACACTCTATTCTGCATTCATCTCTTTAGGGTTGCCTTCCTACTAAAGAGCTCTTAATACTTGGCTAGTCTCAGTTTGCTCCAGTTTTCAAATTTTAGATTGTAAATGACTTTTTTTGATGTCTTCAATATGTTATTCGAAAGTGCTTGCTACCTGCTTTGCTTGTTGACTTTATGAGGGATTTTCTTTCCTTCTCTGTGCAATTATCTGCAACATTTTCCTAGCAGGCAGGCTTTTACTTAAAAATAAAAATTACTGAAAGAGCAAATTTCTCATTGAGGCTCAAGTTGCAAACAATTTCTCACTGGGCAAAAATATGTCATGGTCCTTCTAAGTGTAACACTTTGAAAATTTTACTTGGTTGCAACAACTAAAGGAGAATGTCTGATTAATTACTTCATTTCCTTATGTAGCAAGCAAAAGAAGAATATTATAAATGTTGCTTTTTAAATTTGGAAATTAGAGAAAATATGTTTGATCTACTCAAAAGTAAAATAGTTACATTTCACAAATTACATAATCATGGAAAAAATACCTGATTCATCTGTTGTATCATTCTGGGGTGCTGAAAGCTAAGAAAGTTATTAACTAGGTAATTAGAATTGGTATTTACTAGATGTCTATTGTTCAGTTAACTCTTTGGCAAGTTCTGTGAATCTGCAAAAGAGATACAGGATATAATTTATGACCTACAGGTGTTTACAATCTAATTGGGAACTAAACCTAACACACCTGAAACAATTAAAGAGGAACTAAAGAGTAAGATGGTAAATTCAATCAAACTTCATGGATTGGAATAGTCCAAAGTGGGAGAAATTTGTGGAGCAGGTGAGACTTGAGCTGTGTCCCTGACATATGTATGGGAGTTAGATTATCAGGTAGAATGAAGTAGGCATGCCAGAAAAGAAAGATTCTACAGGAAAAAAATTATCACAAGAAGGGTAAATAAGCATGTTGTCTGTTGGAAATAGTGAGATGCCCCACTCAACTGAAGCTACATTCCATAGAATAATAAAGAATTATTAATGCCCTTGAAAGCATGCTCATGAATTCCAGGCACCTTTGTATCCTGGGCACCAGGCTGCTCAATAAATACTCATTGAGTTAATATTGTCCTCCTCATTCATTTTACAAAAATGAAAATGAGGGTCAGGGAGGTCAGGATACTTGAACAAGATGTCACTGGTAATGAATTGCACACATTGCCACTACCTCTCAGCTCCACTACAGAAAGTTCCAGATGGTGGAAGTCATTTTTAAATTCACCCACCCTAAATCCATCAGATGCTTTTAACGTTTCTGTTGAAGGCAATATATAGGCAGAAAAAGTTAAATATCTTTACAAGCCCTTGTTCAAAGGGAAGTGATCCTCTTCAAATGAGAAGATGTGACTCTGACTTAATTTTCCTCATGATCTACAGTACAAAGAGGCTGAGACTCTTAGACTGAGGGTTCAAGCTTCACTATCAGCCTTTCTCCCAAGGAAAAATGATAAAACTCCTCAGCTAAACTCTTGTATGCTAAGTGATGGGATGGCAGGGTAAAAGCCATCCAGACAGAGTTTGGAGGGCAAAGTCATTCACTGTAAACTTTTATTTATATGTCTTCTCAAGGAAATCTAAGTGTATCAGTGCAAAGTGGAAAATGTCCTTCAATCATCAGCTGATTGCTCCATAACCCTCCAGACATCTAGCTTTTCCAAAACATAACAGAATGTGACAAAGGTAATAGTTTCCAGATTCGTTGACATTTTCACTATGAGTATCAGGCTGAGGAACTGAATTTCTCACTTTATAGCCAAAATTGTTCTCATAATGTAGGAAGTGTCCATTTCTCTCAACGTAAATATCATGTTCCTATTTCTATTTCAAATCAATAGCTTCTTTAAGTTAAACTATATCTTTGTTGCATTACCATTCTATGTTTGTGGCTTTCCCTATTTCAGCCTTACTAAAATTAATGAATTAATACTGAAACTAATGAACCTATAAAACACTGAAACTTGACAACATCCCGAGGCTATCCCCTGCTAAATTGTCCTTTCTGTGTTTAGTTTTGTCCCTGTCATTTTGATTTTGCTGTATCTACAGTGCTAATACCAGAAGGCACTCAAAACTATTTGCTAAATGAATCATTGAGTGCTATGTTCTTAAAAGTACAGAACAAGGAATGCCTGGGAGAGGATAGAAGCTGTAATTGCAAAGAAAAAAAATAACAGTGAAATAGTTCACGCAATCAGTCACAAAATAACTCATTTCTTACATACATTAAGCACTTTCATGTCTACTGTTTCTTATAGACCTTCCAATATCCCTATCATCAAGGGAAAGCAGGTATTTCATTGGCCCAAAGGAGTTTATTGACTTATCTAAGGTCACATATTCAGTAAACAGAAGTGTTCAGACTCCTGAATCTGAGTTCATTGTTCCCCCTACTATAACATGCTATGCTCTGAATTGTTTCGGGCTTCACAGACTATAATAATTTGTCCAATAGTTCAGGATTTTGTCTTTAGTAGAATTAATTGATATGAAAGCTAGTAGCTTCTGGATTTTGAGCAGTTAACTGGTGACCTGCTTGGTGAGAGAGTCACTGGAGTTCTGAACACTTTTTTTAATAAAAAGTACAAACAAGATTTAGCAAGAAGGGTCATGAGTCAAAAAAAATTAGTAAAATAGTTCCGTAGATATTTTTGTTTATTTATTTTCCCCTACAAGAAATGCCAGCCTTTGTTTATTTAAAGATGTGCGACTTTCCAGTTATTAATAACATTTTTAGTCAGACCACATGATGCAGGCAGGCAATGTTAGATAAAACATCTGCAGAGCAGACTTGCCTTCCATGACTGATATTGTTCCACAGAGATATAAGCAAAATACCTGCTGGAAACTCAATAGCAGCATAAATAAGATATATCCATGGAAGGTTTTGAAAACCTCAAAATAATTCTCCTTTATTTTTATTTTCCTAAGCTTATAATCGAGGCATCATACTTGTCTTGCTATTACAGAGATGTACATCCTCTACCAAAGTGGTTTGCATGGAGACAGATGCTCTGGAGTGAGCAAATATCAAGGAAATAATGAATTGGAAGTGACAAGTGCCTTCAGCCAAGAAGTCCAAAGGGAATTGTCATTTTGAAATCATACATAGCAGAAGGATCCAAAGAAAAAATGAAATGGCAAAAGTGCCAGTGTTAATCCAGAAATTAAACTCAGGGGTTGTGTTAGGCCAAGCTAATTGAACCAGCAATGGTCTTTCTTTCATTTTGAATTAAATTGTGTTCAAAAAGAGAGGGCATGCCAAAATATCCTCAACTAGATTGGGGAAACAGGACAACAGAATCAGCAGCATAATCAAGAAATATTTGTTAGAGTGATGTATATTTATTGGGCAAGATAAATAAATGTCTCCATCCCTTAAGAGTTTACAAATTAGGACTGATAGCCCTGATCTGGGAAAAAGAAACCATCAAAAACAAAATATTGATTAAGTGACATTAGGCTAGGAGCAGTTTAAACATTCTGTGTGTAAGTGTGGTTATTCTAAGAAATATAATAATAGCAATATTAGAAATAAAAATAATCTCTATCATACTTGGTGCCATTTCTTGAGCTACTGGCTAATGCTAAATAATATGCCAAGTGTTTTACATGCATTTTCTCTTCTGATCTAAAATGTTACTATTGTCTCCATTTTACTGTTGGAGAACCTGAGGCTTGGAGATAATAACCTGGCCCAGTCTCATAGCTAGTAATAGGTAGGTGGATTAAAAGAATCTCACTCCGAAGTTTGGGGGCTATCCCTCTGTATTACTGTGTCCTAAATTAGCCACATGTAGACTGAATTAAAAGAACCACATTACTAATCCTAGATGTAAATAGATAGTGAAGAAAAGATAATGATATATCACAAAAAACAAAAGAACAACCAGGACATTTATTAATAAAAGCACTATTTATGATTGCATAGGGAAGGGATAGCTAGTATACACATTTAACCCCAATTGTAAGTGCTATTGTGTGGAAGCATTGAATGCGAATAAGTTGCAGTTTCAAGAAATGTAAAATTAAAAATTCGACTCTACTCTCTCTTTTTTTTTTTTTTTTTTTTCTACTCTCTCTTAATGCCAGGTGCCAATGACTGCAATGAACAAAATAAGTCTTATTACAGTCAGCCAGTGTTTAATAACTAAAAAGGGATGTTAAGATAATCTTTATTACTAAATTTCTTATTAATGTATATTTATAAAACTTCATAGTCTCAGGCAATGACAGAAACACTAAATCTAAGTTAAAGGCAGGCATAATTTGTTCAGACTTCCTTAATTGATAATGCATGTGTGGTACACCCTTAATTAGAACAGTCAAGAGCCATTTAAATAAATACAAAAACATAGTGATAATGCTCAAAGAACCATAAATGGGAAAAGAGATAATAGTTCATCAGTCAAACCTCCAAAATAAACTCCATTGGTCTATGGAAGAGCATATGTGAGAACCAGGTCAATATTTATTAAGGAGAAAATGAAAATAGGTAATAATAACACACATATTTATTGTTCAACACACGTAACATTTTTCCATTGCAAGCTCTCTATGAAGACTGTTAAAGTAGGTAAATTTATCTTATTTGGGGGGATGAAGAATGTGAGCTTTAGGAAGGCTAAGTGATTTTACAAAGAAAAGACAGCCACTGACGGTTGGCATGGTACTTTAGTTAATGTTTTTTTAGTTAGAGCTGGTTGCCTTAAAAGTGAAAGAGAAGGAGAAAATCAAAGAAAACAGATATAACAGTTCTATTTTTAGTTTAATGGGACTATCTGTTGAAATTCTGGAAATCTAAAAAGTAGGTCAAAAGAACCAGTTTTGCTGGATAACTTCTGTTTTGAAACAAATATGTCTCTGAGAGTCATATGAAGCTGGCATTACTTGCTCCATCATTGGTGTTAAAATAACACCATTTTGTACAAAAATCATTTGGCATTTCTGCAGACTCCCTGTATTTATCTAATCCCCCAGTGCTGAATGTCATCCTAGTACATGGAGAAAGAGTTTATCACTTGTTTTATCTGACAAGATGATTCACCATCAGCCAAAAGTCTAAAGGAAAATTTCATGTAGAAACTACACACAACAACATGAATAAACAAGCATATTTTATATGAAAAAAGGGGGAGCTGGTGGTGGAATATGTAGTCATTTAAAAAATAATTCATATCCAGAGACCAAAAATGTTTTACTATAATCTATGTTATAATTTAAATGCACAACTATCTTAACTGTGACAGGTGAGTTCTATTTTCACTTAGGACAAAGAACACTGCAAGAGAACATCATTCATGATGTAAAAATGAGAACAAGACAGGTAACATACAGAATCATAATTTTTGGAGCACATAGCAGATGGCAAAGTTCTCAAGGCAAACTGGCAAATTGAAATCCAAGAGGAGACAGGTCCCTTGAGAACTGCACACATGAATTGGTATAACTTTGACAGAGCCTGGGTAGAAGTGGCCACCATAGAAGCTGGTGAGAAGAAAAAGCTGAAATTTTAACAAATTCTCAAAATTTGAATGAAGACTATCATGACTGTTTAGGATCCCTAGGGTCCTCAAACACAAGGAGAATCAGCACCCACCTACTCACTCGTTTTCATGACTTCTACCAAGTGTCCATGAGAACAACTCAGAGCCGAGCAAGAAAGCTGATTAAAACCACCACTTCTGTGGACTATTTTTGTAAAGTCAGCCTAGTTTTAAGGAGAGAGCAGTAGGATTAGGAGAAATCCATCTGTACTCTGGACCCCACCAGACTGTAAGGTAGTGGTTAGCTACCACTGAGAGATAAGCTGGAAACGTCCTCACCCTGGACTCTCTTCTGATATGAGACAAAAGCCACTGCCACTGGGTGGAAGGACACATAACTCCCCCAGACCAAAGACTCTACTGATTTCAAAAAGATGATGCCTACTACTAGAGAAGGGACAATAAATCTTCCTTTTCTGGACTCTGTGCTGAGATAGCCATCTACCACTAGGGTGGAGTAGGAAACATACTCATTCCTAGAATCCTGAACTGATATAAGACAGATTTCAGCTGCCTTTGTGGTGGGGGAGGGGGTGGTATAGGAAGGGAGGAAAATAGAAATCCTCTCTATCAACTCTTCACTGGTACAAAATATAGATTCGTTGCACTGAGGAAGAGTAGAAAATTTGCCTGCTCTCTGGAGTCTGGACTGAGTAGGAGGTAGAGATTACTTGCATTTCAGGAAAGGCAAGAATGCTGAAAAACCTGTCTCCCTGCAGTTTACATGCAAATAACCTACCTAAGACAAAGGCAAGATCAGAATAACAAAGAAACACCTCTGCCTCCACAATGTGACTTCAATTGAGTATGAAGCAATAGCAGTGTATCATGGGAGGAGGGGCAGGAACTTTGCACAGGCATGAAGAATCTGATGAAATGTGAAGGTAGAATAAGAACACTGAGAGAAAACCTGTAGCATGCTAGACCTCACACTTAGCACACCCCAGGATATTTGAAGCCTGTAATGTCCTTAATGTAACTAAAGCAACAACAAGCCAAATTCAGTTCATATACAAAAAATTGTGTCAATCTTTCAGCCTGGCAGAAGAAGAGACACATACAGAAAAGACACTATTGACCTCAATCTCTACTATTTTTACATGTAATATTCAGAATTTAATCAAATATTGGAAGACACATGAGACAAGAAAAAGAGATCTATTATTAAGAGATAAAGTAGTCATCAGAATCAGGCTAGAATTTCTTACTCAGAATTTGGACAAAACATGGTCCAAATGTGATCAGACAGGTAGATAGTTTAAATAACTAAGGCTGATATGTTAAAAGATCTAATCGGAAATGTGAAGAACATGTGTGAATAGGTAGAAAACTTCATCAGAGAGATGCAAACAATAAAAAAGGAAATGCTAGAAATGAATAACAGTATAAGAAATGACAAATTACTGTGGTGGGATTATTAGCATACCATACACATAAGAAGAAAGAATTAACAAACAGTAAGATGGATCAATAAAAATTGTGCATGTTTACAGCAAAAGAAAAATATGAAAAAAAAAATTCAAATCAGAATAGAGGATCTGAGATTTTAGAACATTAGCAATCTAATACATGTATATTTGACGTCCCAGAAAAATAAGTGACCAAGTATGGGACAAAATAAATATTTGAAGGGATAATGTCCCATTTTTTTCTTAATTTAATTTAAGAGAACAAAGATCTAAGAAGCTTAGATAAATTCACATAGGAAGAATATAAAGAAAAACTTAGGAGCATTATACTTAAATGCTAAAACCAAAATAAAGAGAAATGTTGAAGGCAGCTGAGTAAAACAAACAAACATATATATATATATATATACAGGGAACTACAGGTAACAATTTCAGCTGACTTCTCATCAGGAAAAACAAAATCCAGAAGTCAATGGAAGTACACCTCTGATGTGCTGAAATTTCAAAAACAAAAACACAAAAAAACCCTTAGAATTCTACCAGTAAAAATATCCTTCAAAAATCAAGGGGAAATATAAACACATTCAGAAATACAAATTCAAAATGAATTCATCTCCCACAAAACTGCAAGACAAGATAGGCTAAAATTAATTCTTTAGGTTGAAGCAAAATGTTATCAGAAAGAAATTCCCTTACTTTCAACCTGTTTGTGGCTTTAAAATTAAAGTGTGGTTCTTATTTTTAAAAGAAAGAAAAAAAATTATAGTTGGATCTTGCTTTTTTATCGAGTCTGACAATCTTTGTTTTTGAATTAGAGTGTTTATTTCATTTACACTTAATGAAACCATTCATATATTTGGAATTAAGCTTTGCCTTTCGACTTATGTTATTCCATTTTCTCTTTGTCTCTCTGTTCCCATTTGCATAACTTTTTCTGGGTGAAGAAAATTATTTATTTTATCTTACTTTGAAATAATTAGTCTTACAGCAGGTTACACAGATAGTACCGAGAGGTGTTGTGTACCCTTCACCCAGGGTTCCCCAATGAATATATCTTGTATTATTGCAGTACAATATCAAATCTGAGAAACTGTCATTAGGATAATGTGTGTGTATACTTCTACACATTTATGGTTGTGTACCAAACACCACAATTAAGACATAAAACTATTCTATCACCACAAAAACATCATCTATTCTACTCCTTTAAAGTCACACTCACCCACCCAAATCCTTCCTACTATTCCTAATTCCTGGCAACGACTAACCTTTTTTTGATCTATATTATTTTGTGATTTTGAGGATGGAATATAAAGAATATGTGACCTTTAGAAATTAGCTTTTTCATTCAGCATGGTACCCTTGAGATTCATCCAAGTTGTGTGTATCAGTAGTTCATTCCTTTTAATTGCTCAGTAGTCATCTATGGTATGGATGTTCAACAGTTTATTTAAACATTCACACATTGAAGTGTATCTAGGTCATTTCTAGGTTGGGCTATAACAAACGAAGCTGCTATGAACAATTATGTACAGACATAAGTTTTCATTTCTCCAGGATATCTGTAGTGCAAATACTGGGTGGTATGAAAGGTATATGCTTAGTTTTTAAGGAAATGCCAAACTATTATTCAAAGTGGCTGTACCATTTTATATTCACATTTTATATTACACCTTTAGTGTATGAAAGAGACAGTTTCTTCACATACTCACTAGAAACTGCTATGGTCACTTCTTTTTTTATTTTAGTTGTTCTAATAGTTGTGTGATGGTATCACACAGTGATCTTAATTTGCAAATCCCTTATGGGCAGTGAGGTTTAACACCTTTTCATGTGCTTATTTGCCATCCATATATCCTCTTCAGTGAAATGTCTCTTCATGTACTTTGTCAATTTTCTAATTAGATTTGTCTTTTACTATTGTTGACTTCTGAGATTTCTTTACTATATAAATGTCAAAAAAGGGCAATATTGTTTGGAAATGCACAGATGGGTAGCGAAAATCAAACAAAGCAAAACAATCATTTCCGTACAAGTTCTGACTTGTTAAAACTAGAGGGGAGGAAGAAAGCTGTGATCTCGAAGGTACAAAGTTTCCTGGATTGCAAACAATGCTCTTTTTTTTGATCTAGGTGTTCTTTTTCTCAACACTGGTGTTTATAATAATTTATTAATTTCTGTTTTATGTTTTATGCCCTTTCCTTTATGTCAATTATGCAGTAAAATTTTCCTCACTTAAAAAAATATTTAAATGTTTTATACAATTTTTAAAAGTTACTTTCCATTTATAGTTATTACAAATTATTGGCTATATTCCCTGTGTTGTACAACACATTCTTGAGCTTATCTTACACCCAATAGTTTGTACCTCCCACTCCTCTAACCCTATAGTGCCCCTTCCCCCACTCCCCACTGGTAATGACTAGTTTGTTCTCTATATCTGTGTCTGCTTCTTTTTTGTTTTATTCATTAGTTTGTTGTATTTTTTAGATTCCACATATAAGTGATATCATACAGTATTTGTCTTTCTCTGTCTGAATTATTTAACTGACATAATGCCTTCCAAGTCCATCCATGTTGCTGTAAATGGCAAATTTTCATCCTTTTTATGGTTGAGTAGTATTCCATTGCATATATGTACATCTTCTTTATCCATTCATCTGTTGATGGACATTTAGATTGCTTCCATATCTTCGCGATTGTAAATAATGATGCTCTGAACATTGACATGCATGTATCTTTTCGAATTAGTGTTTTCATTTTTTCCAGATATCTACCCAAGTGGAATTGTTAGGTCATATGGTAGTTCTATTTTTAGTTTTTTGACAAACCTCCGTACTGCTTTCCATATTGGCTGCATCAATTTACATTCCCACCAACAGTGTAAGAGGGTTCCCTTTTCTCCACATCTTCACCAACATTTGATATTTGTATTCTTTCTGATGATAGCCATTGTGACAAGTGTGAGGTGATATCTCATTGTGATTTTGATTTACATTTCTCTGATGATTAGCAACGTTGAACATCTTTTCATGTGCCTGTCGGCCATCTGCATTTCCTCTTTGAAAAAATGTCTATTTAGTTCTTCTGCCCATTTTTTAAATCAGCTTGTTTGTTTGTTTCTTTTGATGTTGAGTTGTGTGAGCTCTCTATATATGTTGGATATTAATCCCTTAATGGTCATATCATTGGCAAATATTTTTCCCAGTCAGTAGGTGGTATTTTTGTTTTGTTGATGTTTCCTTTGCTGTGCTAAAGTGTTTAAGTTTAATTAAGTGGCTTTGTTTATTTTTGCTTTTATTTCCTTTACTTTAGGAGACAGATCCAAAAAAATCTTACTGGGATTTATGTCAAAACGAGTTCTCCCTATGTTTTCCTCTAAGAGTTTTATGGTATTTGGTCTTACATTCAGGTCTTAAATCCATTTGAAATTTATTTTTGCATATGAGGTGAGAAAATGTTCTAATTTCATTCTTTTACATGTAGCTGTCCAGTTTTCCTGGCACCACTTATTGAAGAGACTGTTTTCTCCATTGTATATTCTTGCCTCCTTTGTTGTAGATTAATTGACCATAAGTGTGTTGGTTTATTTCTGGGCTCTCTATCTTGTTCCATTGATCTATGTGTCTGCTTTTGGGCCAGTAGCATACTGTTTTGATTAAAATAATAACAATAAACACTAGAATTAAACAGGATTTACTAAATATCAGGTATTGTGGCAAATACTTTACTGAATTCAGATATTTAACCTACCAATCTCACCAATGATCCCAAGAAATAGGTTCTATTACTATCCCATTTTATATGTAAAGAGGCTGAGTTTCAGACGGTTAATAACTTCTTTGAGGTAACATGGCTAGTAAGTGCTATAACTTAAATGTGCAATTACATCTGCCTGATTACAGTGCTCACACTCTTAAATATTATGCAATACCAACCACCATATGTATTGGAAAAATAATAGCCAGTGTTTACTATTTAAGTTGTGATTCGTATTTAGGGATTTGAGGCACTGTATAAAAGTTGGGCTATATAATTAATTTATTAATATGCTTCAAAGGCTGTGGTCATGCTATTTTTGAGACAGGATCTTTTTATTTTAATAATCGGTTATGATATGGCCAGATGAACTCTAACTCTTACAATTAGAAAGAAAAATAATCACTCCACTACCCAATTTTGCCTCTACTAAATGAAGTTAGACACATCATATTCACACTATTTCCTATTAAAGTAAAAAATAAGTATCATAAATACCTGTTGTGATCACTTTACAGAATTTGTATGAGGGTGCAGAGGGAAGGTTATGCTTGAAAATTGATAATGACATTAGTTCTGAAAACCCCAGGATGGTGCATTTGGATAGTAAATCTCATTAGCAGAAACACTCTAACCAGTCTCACCAACTATATTTCTACTGGGCTGTGGCTGATTTATTCCATAGACTCTTCTCCCAGAAACTCAGAAAGAAATATGTATCAGTTCAATGCTCCAGGCCATGTAGAAGTCACAGAAGTAGAGAGATGAATAAAAGTTTAACCCTACTTTCACAGCCTAGTCAAGATAAACTCTTTTAAAGTATAATTATAATGAAATGTGATAAATGTGATGAACAAGCTATGCACAAGTTGTCATAAATAAGCCAGAGGACTCTTAACTCAGGTTTGGGGGGCTAGAGTTATATTCCAAGTGTAAGAATAACTTGGAATATTAAGTAATAATTATTATGTTATGGTCTGAATATGTGCCATTTCAAAACTGTGTTCTCAGTTCCTACATTTATGCTTCAGCTTGCCTTTATTCCTTTAGCTCTTGTTCCTTCTTAGAGAGAACAAATTATGATTTTCCAGATTTGTTTATTCTAAGTGAGTCAGAAAGGACAAGGAATCTAAAAACTAATATTTTTTCACATCTTCATATTATAATAGGAAAAGGGATCAAACAAGAACCACCATTAAGAAATAGTTGGCTTGCATCAAGTTTATACATTTTAACATCTAGAAGGAAAAATAATCAAATTCTCCAGTGACAATCTACATTTAGCTCCTGCATTCCAAAAATTTGTGTGCAAAATATATTAATTATACCCTTCAAAAACATGGATTTAAAATTATTTGGCATCTTATAGTGGTTTGAAATAAAAATAAAATCACAATAATAATAAAAACATAATAAACTTGGAGATATCTATTATCACTATGAAAACAAAACCTCAAGTCACAAGTGCATATTACTATTGAACCATGGGACTGAGTTTATAGAACTCTAAATAGGGTAGAAATTTTCCTTATAATAACCTACTGCAAATTAAACACATTTTTAAATAATTTATTCACCTTTTCTCCCCAAATGCTCATGAAACACTCAAATAAGGAAGAGTTTTATTCAACTTCTATTTTCACTTAGGATTTTAACTTAACTTTGTATAAGTAGATTTTCTTGTCTCTAGATATTCTGAACACATTTTTGCTGCTGTTTGTTTTGTTTTCTTAAATGTCATTTGAAAAGTTTACTAAAGTATCCTTCAAATTTCAAATTTCAATATAATAAGCTAGTTTGTAATTATCTTACTATGATTTTTTAAATAGCTATAGCATATTACCATTTATTTTAAAGCTAGGCATAATTTATATTTTAAATGACTCCATTTTAAGTATATAGTTCAATGAGTTTTGACAAATTATACACTGGTGTAATCCACTGCAAAATGAAGATATATAACATTCCCATCACCATAAAATGCCCCCTCAGATCTGCAATTAACCCACTAACTTCAGCCACAGGTAATCACTGATACGTTTTCTGTTACCATAGATTAATTTTGCCACTTTAGAATTGTGTATAAATGGAATCACAGAATAAGTGTTTTTTTTTTTTTTGTGACAACTTCTTTGTCATAGAATAATGATTTTGAGATTCATTCATTTGTGGCATGCATTTATTTATCACTAAGTAGTATTTAATTGAATGGATATGCTCCATTTTGTTTATCTACTCATTTGTTGCTAGTCATTTAGATTATTTCAAGGTTTTGGCAATTAGTAATAAAGCTACTATTAACATTCATATGCAAGTCTTTCTGTAGATAAGTGTTTTCATTCCTTTGGGTAAATATCTAGGGATGGTGCTGCTAGATCAAAATGTAAGTGTTTAACTTTGTAAGATATTGTCAACTGTTTTCCTAAGAGTTTGTAACACCAGTAATACCTGAGAATTCCCGTTGTTCAACATCCTCTCCAACATTGCCAATCTATTTAAGGTTATCCATTCTAATGTGTATATAGTGCTATCTCATTGTGAATTTTTTTTTTTTCTTTTGCGGTACAAGGGCCTCTCACTGTTGTGGCCTCTCCCATTGCGGAGCACAGGCTCCTGACGTGCAGGCTCAGTGGTCATGGCTAAAAGGCCCACCCACTCTGCGGCATGTGGGATCCTCCCAGACCGGGGCACAAACCAGTGTCCTCTGCATCAGCAGGTGGACTCTCAACCACTGCATCACCAGGGAAGACCTCATTGTGATTTTAATTTGCAATTCTCTGATGACTAATGATGTTGAACTACTTATAATTGGTTTCTTGTCCATGAGCATATCTTACTTTGTGAAGAGTCTGTTCATTTATACCCATTTTTATTTAATTGGGTTCCTGGCCTTTTTATTGTTAAGTTGTATGGATTT
This sequence comes from Monodon monoceros, assembly GCF_005190385.1. NCBI lineage: Eukaryota > Metazoa > Chordata > Mammalia > Artiodactyla > Monodontidae > Monodon > Monodon monoceros. Next base: position 28,111,253 of record NW_021703784.1, read on the forward strand.
GTTAGAATTCTGGCCTATGCTTTATGAAGAGGTTATCCTACTCTGTGGTTTTTCATTCCATTTTCTTAACAGTAGATTCCAAACAGGAGGAATTTTTATTTTTGATGAAGCACAATTTAACATTTTTTCTCTTATGCTTCATGATTTGGAAACTTATATAGGAAATTGTTGCCTAATCCAAAGTTACAATGATTTTCTTCTAAGTGTTCTGCTAGAAGATTTATAGTTTTAGGTTTTACATTTAGGGATATGATCCATTTAAATTTAATATTACTAATGATGTGCGGTAGGGATTGAGAATCATTTTGTATATGAATATTCAGTTGCTTTAGGATCAGTTGTTTGACAGACAATCATATACCTACTGAATGACCTCATAACATTTGTCAAATATCAATTGAGCAGCTTCTTGGGGAGTAAAAGTTTGGCTGAACTTCTCCCAGCAAAACAATAATTTTAACTAGTGAAAATTATAAAAAACAATCAATCATTAAAATCTTTGGAAATTGTCCTCAGGGCATATAGTCAGTGGAGAAATATTCATTCAAAAAAGCCTACTAGAGGAGACCTTCAAGATGGCAGAGGAGTAAGACATGGAGATCAACTTCCTCCCCACAAATACATCAAAAATACATCTACATGCAGAACAATTCCTACAGAACACCTATTGAACACTGGCAGAAGACCTCAGGTTTCCCAAAAGGCAAGAAAATCCCCACATACCTGGGTAGGGCAAAAAAAAAGAAAAATCAGAGAAAAAGGAATAAGGACAGGACCTGCACCTCTGGGAGGGAGCTGTGAAGGAGGAAAAGTTTCCACACACTAGGAAAGCCCTTCACTGGTGGAGATGGGGGGTGGGTGGGGGGAAACTTTGCAGCCACGGAGAGCAGCACAGCAGAAGGGATGCCAAGGGCAAAGTGGAGAAATTCCCTCACAGGGGATTGGTGCCAACCAGCACTCACCAGCCTGAGAGGCTTGTCTGCTCACCTGCTCACCCACCGGGGTGGGTGGGGGCTGGGAGCTGAGGCTTGGGCTTCATAGATCAGACCCCAGGGAGAGGACTGGGGTTGGCTGCGTGAAGACAGCCTGAGGGGGCTAGTGTGCCACAGTTAGCCAGGAGGGAGTCCAGAAAAAAGTCTGGACCTGCCTAAGAGGCAAGAGAACATTTTATCAGGGTGTGTGAAGAGAGGGGATTCCTTCCTCATCTTCCCACAGAAGGCAGAGCACTGCCTAAAAAAGCTCCAGAGATGGGCATGAGCCACGGCTATCAGCTCGGACCCCAGAGACGGGTATAAAACACTAATGCTGCTGCTGCTGCAGCCACCAAGAATCCTGTGTGTAAGAGCAGGTCACTATCTACACCCCCTCCGGGAGCCTGTGCAACACACCACTGCCAGGGTCCCGTGATCCAGGGACAAATTCCCCAGGAGAACACACGGTGCGCCTCAGGCTGTTGCAATGTCATGCCAACCTCTGCCATTACAGACTTGCCCCGCATTCCAATTATAACTACAGTACCCCTCCCTCTCCCCCCAGCCTGAGTGAGCCAGAGCCCCCTAATCAGCCACTGCTTTAACCCCATGTCTGGACAGGAACAGATGCCTGAGAGAGACCTACACACAGAGGTGGGGCCAAAACCAAAGCTCAACCCCAGGAGCTGTATCAAAAAAGAAAAGAAAGGGAAATTTTTCCATGCAGCCTCAGGAGCGGCAGATTAAATCCCCACAATCAACGTGATGTACCCTGCATCTGTGGAATACCTGAATAGAGTTCGCTATCTGTGACTGACTTGTATATGATTTTTATGTTTATCTTAGTATAGTTTTTAAAATTCGTTATCCTTGGTAGATTTGTTTACTGGTTTGGTTGCTCTCTTCTATTTTTTTTTATTTTAATAATTATTTTATTTATTGTTACTTAAAAAAATTTATTTTCTTTCTTTTTTTCTCCCTTTTCTTCTGAGCCATGTGGCTGACAGAGTCTTGGTGCACTGGGTTGGTGTCAGGCCTGAGCTTCTGAGGTGGGAGAGCCAAATTCAGGACATTGGAGCAACAGAGACCTCCTGCCCCACATAATATCAATTGGTAAGAGCTCTATCAGAAATCTCTGACTCAACAATAAGACCCAGCTGCACCCAATGGCCAGCAGCCTCTAGTGCTGGACTCCCCATGCTAAACAACTAGCAAGACAGGAACACTAAACCACTCATTAGCAGAGGAGGTTCATAGATGCCCCAAAACACACCACTGGATGTGGGCCTACCCACAAGAAAGACAACTTCCAGCCCCACCCACTAGAACACAAACACCAGTCGCCTCCACCAGGAAGCTTACACAACCCACTGAACCAACCCCACCTACTGGGGGCAGATACCCAAAATAATGGGAAGCATGAACCTACAGCTTGCAAAAAGGAGACCCCAAACACAGTAAGTTAAACAAAATGAGAAGACAGAGAAATATGCAGAAGATGAAGGAACAAGGTAAAAACCCACCAGACCAAAAAAATGAAGATTAAATAGAGAGTATACCAGAAAAAGAATTCAGAGTAATGATAGTAAAGATGTTCCTAAATCTTGGAAATAGAATACAGAAAATACAAGAAACGTTTAACAAGGATCTAGAAGAACCAAAGAGCAAACAAACAATGATGAACAACACAATAAATGAAATTAAGAATACTCTAGAAGGAATCAACTGCAGAATAACTGAGTCAGAAAATGGATAAATGACCTGAAAGATAAAATAGTGGAAATACCTACAGTAGAGCACAATAAAGAAAAAAGAGTTAAGGACAGTCTTAGAGACCTCTGGGACAAAATTAAATACACTATCATCAAATTATAGGAGTCCCAGAAGAAGAGAAAGAGAAAGGGACTGAGAAAATATTTGAAGAGATTATAGTTGAAAACTTCCTTAACATGGGAAAGGAAATAGTCAATCAAGTCCAGGAAGCACAGAGAGTCCCATAAAGGAAAAACCTAAGGAGAAACATGACAAGACACATATTAATCAAACTGTCAAAAATTAAATACAAAGAAGAAATATTAAAAGCATCAAGGGAAAAACAAAAAATAACACACAAGGGAATCCCCATAAGGTTAACAGCTGATCTTTCAGCAGAAACTCTGCAAGCCAGAAGGGAGTGGCAGGACATATTTAAAGTGAAAAAGGGGAAAAGTTACAACCAAGATTACTCTACCCAGCAAGGATTTCATTCAGATTCGACAGAGAAATTAAAAATTTTACAGACAAGCAAAACCTAAGAGAATTCAGCACCACCAAAACAGCTTTACAACAAATGTTAAAGGAACTTCTCCAGGCAGAAAACACAAGAGAAGGAAAGGACCTACAATGACAAACCTAAAGCAATTAAGAAAACGGTAATAGGAATATACATATCGATAATGACCTTAAATGAAAATGGATTAAATGCTCCAACTGAAAGACATAAACTGGCTGAATGGATACAAAAACAGGACCCGTATATATGTTGTCTACAAGAAACCCACTTCAGACCTACGGACACATTCAGACTGAAAGTAAAGGGATGGAAAAAGATATTACATGCAAATGAAAATCAAAAGAAAGCTGAAGTAGCAATTCTCATATCAGACAAAATAGACTTTAAAATAAAGACTATTACAAGAGACAAAGAAGGACACTACATAATGATCAAGGGATGGATCCAAGAAGAAGATATAACAATTGTAAATATTTATGCATCCAGCTTAGGAGCACCTCAATACATAAGGCAAATGCTAACAGCCATAAAAGGGGAAATCAACAGTAAGACATTCATAGTAGGGGACTTTAACACCCCACTTTCACCAATGGACAGATCATCCAAAATGAAAATAAATAAGTAAACACAAGCTTTAAATGGCATATTAAGCAAAATGGACTTAATTGATATTCATAGGACATTCCATCCAAAAACAACAGAATACACTTTCTTCTCAAGTGTTCCTGGAACATTCTCCAGGATAGATCATATCTTGGGTCACAAATCAAGTCCTGGTAAATTTCAGAAAACTGAAATGGTATCAAGTATCTTGTCCGACCACAATGATATGAGACTAGATATCAATTACAGGCAAAAAATTGTAAAAAAATACAAACACATGGAGGCTAAATGATACGCTACTAAATAGCCAAGAGATCACTGAAGAAATCAAAGACAAAATCAAAAAATACCTCAAAACAAATGACGATGAAAACATGATGACCCAAAACCTATGGGTTGCAGGAAAATCAATTCTAAGAGGGAAATTAATAGCAATACAATCCTACCTCAAGAAACAAGAAAAAATTCAAATAAACAACCTAACCTTACACATAAAGCAATTAGAGAAAGAACAAAGAAAACCCAAATTTAGCAGAAAAAAAGAAATCATAAAGATCAGATCAGAAATAAATGAAAAAGAAATAAAGGAAACAATAGCAAAGATCAATAAAAATAAAAGCTGGTTCTTTGAGAAGATAAACAAAATTGATAAACCATTAGCCAGACTCATCAAGAAAAAGAGAGAGAAGACTCAAATCAACAGTATTAGAAAGGAAAAAGGAAAAGGAACACATGACACTGTAGAAATACAAGGGATCATGAGAGATTACTACAAGCAACTATATGCTAATAAAATGGACAACCTGGAAATAATGGACAAATTCTTATAAAAACACAACCTTCCGAGATTGAGCCAGGAAGAAATAGAAAATATAAACAGACCAATCACAAGCACTGAAATTGAAACTGTGATTTAAAATCTTCCAACAAACAACAGCCCAGGACCAGATGGCTTCACAGGCAAATTCTATCAAACATTTAGAGAAGAGCTAACACCTATCCTTCTCAAACTCATCTGAAGTATAGCAAAGCAAAGAACACTCACAAACTCATTCTATGAGGGCACCATCATCCAGATACCAAAACCAGACAAAGATGTCACAAGAAAAGAAAACTATAGGCCAATATCACTGATGAACATAGGTGCAAAAATGCTCAACAGAATACTAGGAAACAGAATCCAACAGCACATTAAAATTATCATACACTGTGATCAAGTGGGTTTTATTCCAGGAATGCAAGGATTCTTCAATATATGTAAATCAATCAATGTGATACACCATATTAACAAATTGAAGGGTAAAAACCATTTGATCATCTCAATAGATGCAGAGAAAGCTTTTGACAAAATTCAACACCCATTTATGATAAAAACCCTGCAGAAAGTAGCATAGAGGGAACTTACCTCAACAAAATAAAGGCCATATATGACAAACCCACAGCCAACATCATTCTTGGTGAAAAACTGAAAGCATTTCTGCTAAGATCAGGAGCAAGGCAAGGATGTCCACTCCTGCCACGATTATTCAACATAGTTTTGGAAGTGCTAGCCACAGCAATCAGAGAAGAAAAAGAAATAAAAGAATCCAAATCAGAAAAGAAGAAGTAAAACTGTCACTGTTTTCAGATGACATGATACGATACATAGAGAATCCTAATGATGCTACCAGAAAACTACGATCAATGAATTTGGTAAATTATCAAGATACAAAATTAATGCACAGAAAGCTCTTGCATTCCTATACACTAATGAGGAAAAATCTGAAAGAGAAATTAAGGAAACACTGCCATTTGCCATTGCAACAGAAAGAATAACATGCATCGGAATAAACCTACCTAAGGAGACAAAAGACCTGTATGCAGAAAACTATAGGACACTGATGAAAGAAATTAAAGATGATACAAACAGATGGAGAGATATACCACGTTCTTGGATTGGAAGAATCATCATTGTATAAATGACTATACTACCCAATGTAATCTACAGATTCGGTGAAATCAAATTACCAATGGTGTTTTTCACAGAACTAGAACAAAAAATTTCACAATTTGTATGGAAACAGAAAAGACAGCAAATAACCAAATCAACCTTGAGAAATAAAAATGGAGCTGCAGGAATGAGGCTCCCTGACTTCAGACTATAATACAAAGCTACAGTAATGAAGACAATATGGTACTGGCACAAAAATAGAAATATAGATCAATGGAATGGGATAGAAAGTCCAGAGATAAATCTTTGCATTTATGGTCACCTTATCTTTGATAAAGGAGGCAAGAATACATAATGGAGAAAAGAGAGCTTCTTCAATAAGTGGTGCTGGGAAAACTGGACAGCTACATGTGAAAGAATGAAATTAGAACATTCCCTAACACTGCATACAAAAATAAGCTCAAAATGGATTAAAGACATAAATGTAAGGCTCAAAACTATAAAACTCTTACAGGAAAACAAAGACAGAACACTCTGTGGCAAAAATCACAGCAAGATCTTTTTTGACCCACCTCTTAGAGAAATGGAAATAAAAACAAAAATAAACAAATGGAACATAATGAAACTTAAAAGGTTTTGCACAGCACAGGAAACCATAAACAAGATGAAAAGACAACCTTTAGAATGGGAGAAAATATTTGCAAATGAAGCAACTGACAAAGGATTAATCTCCAGAATACACAAGCAGTTCATGTAGCTCAATATCAAAAAAAAAAACAAAACCCAATCCAAAAATGGGCAGAAGACTTAAACATTTCTCCAAAGAAGATATACAGATTGTCAACAAACACATGAATGGATGCTCAACATCACTAATCATTAGAGAAATGTAAGTCAAAACCACAATGAGGCATCACTTCACACTGGTCAGAATGATCACCATCAAAAGATCTACAAACAATAAATACTGGAGAGGGTGTGGAGAAAAGGGAACCCTCTTGCACTGTTGGTGGGAATGTAAACTGATACAGCCACTTGGAGAACTGTATGGATGTTCCTTAAAAATCTAAAAATAGAACTACCATATGACCCAGAAATCCCACTACTGGACATATAATCTGCGAAAACCATAATTCAAAAAGAGTCATGTACCACAATGTTTATCACAGCACTATTTACAACAGCTAGGACATGGAAGCAACCTAAGTGTCCATAGACAGATGAATGGATAAAGAAGATGTGGCACATATATGCAACGGAATATTACTCGGCCATAAAAGAAACGAAATTGAGTTATTTGTAATGAGGTGGATGTACCTCGAATCTGTCATACAGTGAAGTAAGTCAGAAAGTGAAAAACAAATACTGTATGCTAACACATATATATGGACTCTTAAAAAAAAATGGTTCTGAAGAACCTAGGAGCAGGACAGGAATAAGGATGCAGATGTAGAGAATGGACTTGAGGACACTGGGAGGGGGGAGGGAAAGCTGGGACGAAGTGAGAGTGTGGCATGGACATATGTACACTACCAAATGTAAAATAGAGAGCTAGTGGGAAGCAGCTGAATAGCACAGGGAGATCAGCTCGGTGCTTTGTGACCACCTAGAGAGGTGGGATGAGGATGGTGGGGGTAGATGCAAGAGGGAGGGGATATGGGGATATATGTACACATATAGCTGATTCACTTTGTTATACAGCAGAAACTAACACAACATGGTAAAGCAATTATACTCCAATAAAGATGTTAAAAAAATTAAAAAGCCTACTAAATCTCAGTAAGAACAATGAGGGTTTATGGTATTAGAGCAACAACCAGTTCCTTTACCACCACAACCTCTGTGTTATGGAAGCTCAGTGATATGCACTGTACTCCAGGGAGGTCTGACCAAGATCACTGAAGTTTCTTCTCATACCAGCTGCCAGTCTGGGGCTATACTTTTTTCCCAGGAGGGGAAGATTTATCAGGAAGTTCTACATGATGTGTAGCAGGCCCAGAACACTGGGGCACTGATTATCACCACCCACAACTCACTAATAGATTGAAGGTTCCATTCTGGAAAATGAAAAAATAATAACAGAAGGTGCCAACTATCCACTCAAGTACACACTTGTAGAGTAGGGGTATCATTTCCGGAAAAGCAGGTCTCCATCCTCAGCTTCAGTGCAAAGCACAGGGCTTCTACCCAGGAGGAAAGACAGGCTATAAGGACAAAGAGTTCCACAGCTTTACCTGAGGAGAATTACTTTATTTGGGAGAAAGGGTAGAGAACTCCATGCTTAAGGGTCTTGTCAAAAACATTGGAGATCTTTGTGAAAAACTTTAAAAAGAAGGCTGACAGCTCCATGATACAAGGAAAATAGCAGAGCAGTTAGAAGTTTAATAGCCAGAACCAAGAAAAGAAACAGTCAAGAAAAGTCCTCCTGGAAATCAGCCATGCTGTGGATCAGGAAGTCTGTGTACATGCACTAGACTGTCCCCACCCAGAAGCAATCAGTGCAGGATGTGGAACAGACTTGAAAGCATTTCCCAAACTGCACACAGACCCATCGATACAGAATGAACCCTCACTGGCATAAGTAGTTTAACCAAACTCCTGATAAATCACAGTCATCCCCACCAATTTGGAAGATTATGTGCTTGCCCAAAGCAGCAACCTCTCATGAAAAAAAAAAAAAAAAAAAAAAAACAGAGAGGAAGCATCTAAACTACTAATCATTGGGTGAATGTGAGGCAAAACATATAAACTCCCTCAACAGGCTTCAAACTACATATACACATGTAAAGGTAAAAGGTAAAAATTTAACATAGAACCAATAACTGGCACACCTGGGTAGCCAGATCAAAACCTAAAAACAAGGAGAAACGAATAAGAGTTGCAATAACAGAGACTACACACTGCTGTGGAAATAAACCACATGATTAGTTAAGCTGAGTCACTAAACAAACAAATGTCCAAGCAAAATGTAACCACAATTCCTGAGGATAGGGGTCAGCATCCAGATTTTCTACAGTATACTATCTAGTTTTCAACAAAAAATGTATGAGGCATGCAAAGAAACAGGAAGAACATATGACCTATACACAGAAAATAAGCAGGTAATAGAGGCAGTTGAAGGGACCCACGAGATGGACCTAGTAAACAAGACTTCAAAGCAGTGATTATAAATATGTCCGAGGAACAAAGCAAACCATGTTTAAAGAATTAAAGGAGGGGCTTCCCTGGTGGCGCAGTGGTTGAGAGTCCGCCTGCCAATGCAGGGGATGCGGGTTCGTTCCCCGGTCTGTGAGGATCCCACGTGCTGCGGAGCGGCTGCGTCCGTGAGCCATGGCCTCTGAGCCTGCGTGTCCGGAGCCTGTGCTCCGCAACAGGAGAGGCCACAACAGTGAGAGGCCTGCGTACCACAAAAAGACAAGAAAAAAATAAGAATTAAAGGAAGGTATAATGATAATGTCTCACCAAATAGGCAATATATTAAAAAAGAGCCAAGTGGAAATTCTGGATTCGGAAGTATAACAACTCAAACGAAAAATTCACTAGAAGGGTTTAGGAGCACGTTTGTACTGGCAAAAAAATTAACAAACTTGAAGGTAGATCAGTAGATATTATACAATAAAATGAATAGAAAGAAGAAAAGGTGAAGATATATGAACAGAACCTTAGAGAAGTGCGGGGCACTATTAAAGTCACCAACATACATGTAATGGTAGTATCAGAGGGAGATAAAAAGAGAAAGGAATATTAAAAATATTTAAAGGGATAATGGCTGAAATCTTCCAAAGTTTGATGAAAAATCTTTATCTACACACCCAAGAAACTCAATGAATTCCAAGTAGGATAGACACAAAGGGATTCACAAATAGACACTGTAGAGACAAAATGAAAGCCAGAGATGAAGAGAAAAATCTTGAAAGTAATAAAAGAAAACTGCCTCATTATATATAAGGGAACCTCAATAAAAATACAGCTGACTTCTAATCAGAAAGATGTGGAGGCCAGAAGGGAGTAGGAGAACATATTCAAAATGCTGAAAGTAAAAGACTGCCAATAAAAAAATCTTATATTCAGCAAAACTAACTTTTAAAAAATAAAGGCTAAATAAAGACATTCCCACATGAACAAAAGAGAGAATTCGTTGCTAGCAGACATGATTTCCAAAAAACTACTAATGGAATTTCTTCAGGCTGAAAGCAAGTCACACTAAATAGTAACTTAAATCCACATGTTTTTTAAAAAAAAGAATACAAGTAAAGGTAAGTGTGCAGGTAATTACAAACTACAGTATAATTTCATGTTTCTTCTTTTCTTAACTGATTTAATAAGAAATTATATAAAACAATATGTATATAATTGTATTATTGGGCCTATCACATATAGAAAAGTAATATATTTGACAGTAGTGACAAGAAGTGAGGAGGAGAGAGCAAGCTTTTGGAGTAAGGAAATGATATAAGATGGCAAATAGAATCCACAGGAAGAAATTAAGAGAACTAGAAATGGTAAATAAGACATTAAACTGTATAAATATATACGTGTTTTGTTTTCTCTCTCAGCCTCTCTAAAGATATAGGATTATATATTCATTTTAAAAGGTAGGGCTTCCCTGGTGGCACAGTGGTTGAGTCTGCCTGCCGATGCAGAGGACATGGGTTCGTGCCCCAGTCCAGGAAGATCCCACATGCCGTGGAGCGGCTGGGCCCGTGAGCCATGGCCACTGAGCCTGCGCATCCGGAGCCTGTGCTCCGCAATGGGAGAGGCCACAACTGTGAGAGGCCCGCGTACTGCAAAAAAATAAAAAATAAAAACAAATAAAAGTATTTTAAGGGTGCACCATATATAGATGCAATATTAATTTTAATATTTAAAATTTTTAATCATTATGATTGATTATTTTTCATATTAACAGTATTAATATAAAGAGATTTGGAGGAATGGGACATTACAGAACTAAAATATCTGTATTTAACTAGAACTAAGAGAATATAAGTTTGAAGTCAATTCTGATAGGTTCAGATGCTTAATATAAGACCTAGATTGATCACTAAAAAATACCTCAAAAATATAATAAAAGTTTTCTAAACCTGAATTACTCTCTGAGATGAATAACGTAATTAATTTGGAGCAGTATCCCTTTTGAGATACTGAGACCTCTGCAACCAAGATATACTGAATTTACATTCTAATGTACGAATGGTGGAAAACCTTGTGTCTACCTAAAATGACAAAATTATTGCAAGAGAACCAGTTTTGGAATAACTTCCTTAAGATATGACTAATATTATCAGCAAAGCAATGTTCTACTGTATACATAAAATTGAATAATTTTGAACTGAATATTGTAAAATATGTTGGCCACTTGATTTAATTGATTCATCTGATTTTGTGTTGTGTTCATAGTCTTTATTGTTTCAAAGTCCAGTAAATATTTTTGTTCGTACATAAAAATTGTTAAATCGATGAAAAAATAGATTCCTTGAATATCAGCTATTAATTTTTAGCATAATTAGAAGCATGAAACAAAATGGATAAGTCAAATATTTCCAAAAGAAGGTTAATATTGAATTTTTTCCCTATCTTTGGATTTCCACATTATTTTGATTGTGTAAATTCAATATTCAACATTCATTTGAATGTTCTATTGCATAAGATTAAGTTCCTTACAATGTTTATGTTTCCCTGAAAAAAATAAACACTTTTATATTATATGAAGTATTTGAGATTTTTATAATATTATAAATATCTTATTCTGGTAATACTTCATATCAAGTTTCATTTAAATTTCATTATCATTGTATTCCCTGAGATCAGAAGTAATGATATAGAAAGAAGAATAATTCTGTTTCCCTATGTGGTATGAATTTAGTCATAAAAATGTTTTAGTTTTGATTATGTCAAAATTAATTCATTGTTTTCCTAGTTTGCATCTTTATGTGAATGAATGAATAAAAGAGAAACTGAATTGTTGTATCCATTTGTTTTATTAACATAAGCAGAAACTGAGCATATGAAACGAATATTTTTGATACACATAAAAGTCACAGGACTTTAATTTTGAATTTTGTTCTCGAAATGAAAGAACCCCTATCCCATGAAAATTATATTGATTCAAGTTTTTTAACATCTGTATTAAACACAGTATTGCTTTCAGATGGATTTTATTCATTTAGTAGATAAATATGATTCTTTGGAGTAAAATGAAAAAATACCTAATTCCCAGAAATCACCCTAAAGATAAAGCTATAACAAAACTACAGATTTCTTACTAATAAGAGTGTGCATTGTTCTGTAACTCAATAAATATATATTGGGTACCTAATACAAAGCAATATACAAGGTGCTAATAATAAAAACAATACAAAAGAGACATCACACCAACACTCCAAAACCTTACAAATCAGCATATTCTACTAAATTGGGCTTTGTGGGACTTTCTGAGTTATGAACATGTGACAAGATGATTGAGGTTTTAACAAACACATCAAAGTTTATAAAACTATGTGGTGTTTGGCTTTATGTAATGTGCATTTATTTTGAAGATGAAGCTAAAGTCATTTGCAGCTCTTCTTTTGAAAATTATTTTAGAGTCTATTTTACATTCTTTTAAATCTCCTGTGGTCTCAAATTTCAACCATTGGAGATAAATTTGAATTTATAAGTAATTAACAAACTGTAGAATTATGAAAATATTTTTAGCAACAAAATAGTAAATTTAAGCATATTTAAGTTTGAATTGGTTGGTTGATAACAGCATTCTCACTATTTGTACCCTCTACCCTCTACCTCTTTCCAGGAGAACAAGGTTATAGTATTCTTTGAGGCATCCACTACGTGGTCTCTAACCCAATTTAGGAATTTTTGTTTCCCCTTAGCTCAACTTGCCCTCTACAGAATAAATTAGAGTGATTTTATAAGCAACCTGCAGTTTCACAGAATGCAATATTCTGTCAGGATGAGTGTACTTATATGTTGATTATCTATTCTATCAACATGATAACATATTGAATAAAATAACTGAACAGATTAGAGGAAAAATGGGATTTTATCAAAATAATGCTCAATAGTTGTCATTATAGCAATTTACAAATTAGTCAACACAGCTTGGAGTTTTATGGGAATTCTTCCTGTGACCTTTAACCAAATGATAGTTGCTATGTTAAAGGGTCATGATCTGGATTCAAACCAACCTAGATTTGAATCTTCACTATATCATTTACTAGTTGTGTGACACTGAATACCTTTTTACTTAATCCTCTCATGACTCAGTTTCCTCATCCATAAAATAATCATAGTTATACCTACATAATTGGGTTTTTCTTGGATTTAAATAAAAACAATATAAAGTACTTGAATAGAACATGCCTCATTCAATCAAAGTCTAATCCATGCACTTTAGCTTTGGAGTGAAGCTTCTCTCATTCACTCAAAAATCTCTCTCCTGTCCTTTTATGCTCCTTCTCCTACATAATGTGTTTTACCTTTTATTTCAAGATAATTTATATCAGCCTATAAACATACCCTCTTTCCTCTCAGGTAAACAAAAATAATAAAAGTAGTAGCAATAATAATAACTCACATCTATGAGCTAATGGCTCTTTTCTCTGTGTCTTTCAACAGCAAAGTTTTCAGGTGTGAACCTTTTTATCACCTCTCAATCTTTCCCATTTCCCTCCAACTGGGCTTCTATTCCCATCACTAAGAGAATTGTGCAAATCCATGTCATCAGAAACCTCCATATTGCCAAATCCATATGACTCTGTATATCCCTTTTTCTAATCTCATAAACTTCTGCTTATCAACACCCAGAATCTGTTTCCTTAGGCCCCTTTAGTCAGTCATCAACAAGATCTCTACATTCTCAATCTCCCCTCTAAACTTTCAATCACCTTAAAGCATTAATTAAACCCAGTTTGTTAGTGATGACCCTGATTCCTTGAGGCCTCTCATAAAAGTAACTGCTTGCTCTCCCACTCCCCTCTCATCTCTGGACCTGGATTAGGGTAGGTGTCCCGTTGTTCTGTATTGGCATGACCAGAGAATGCCTCCACTGTTCCTTCCTTACACTTGAACCTGGAGGATGGCAAGTATTCTCCCTGTCCTTCCTAAAAACTCCTGTTGTTGAATCGGGGCCCGCTGCTCACCACTTACAAAATCAAATTTACAAATGTTGATAGAAAAGAAAGTTGTCTTTAATCAGAATGCTGACAGTCTGGGGAGATGGTGGACTCAATGTCCCCCAAAAACCATCTCTGAAGATTCTGTTCAGCCATGAAGAGATGTAATCTCAATCACTGAGACAGGAAGTCAGAGTCATCACCATCCCCCACTCTGTGCAGGCACCTCAACTTCTTGTGATCTTCCTCTAGATGTTATCTTGTTCCACAGTTTGGTCACACAGTTTGTTTGAAAGATTAGTGAAGGGAAAGCTAGAGAAAAGATCTGGTCATGTGTTATTTACTTATTCTTAATTTCTACTTCTTTGACCTATGGAAAGAACTGACAAGTTAGTTAGGCAAAGCATTGTGTGATTAAAAGATTTGAAAGGTGTGCCTGGGCTGGAAATGAGTAGAGCATGGGGGTGCCTGGTTAAAATTAGTTACAATATAGTTTTGCTAAAGTGACAAGAAAATGGGCTTTCTACTGAGGGTAGTTTCCTGCAAAGAGCTGCTTTACACTCCCAACTTTGAGTTACCTGTCATGAGATGAGATTAATCCTCCTTATTTGAGTCATCTACTGACCCTAAGTGTAACTGTCTTTAATTTCCTGAAGATTTTAGCTCAAGATTCAATGTCATTTTCTACAATATTTCTACTAACCTAATTTTGATGATTTCATTATACACACAGCTAATCCTTACAATAGAATGATTATTTTTCCATGTTATGCCTATTGCCATTGGACAGAATAGTCTTTGAAAGAACACACTTTACGAAGCAATGGTCTGAAGCTTACATGAGTCTTTAAACAGAAAATTACACATAACTTAATTTTGAAAATAAAAGTGAAGGACTTCCCTGGTGGTGCAGTGGTTAAAAATCCACCTGCCAAGGCAGCAGACATGGGCTTGATCCCTGGTCTGGGAAGATCTCACATGCCACAGAGCAACTAAGCCCATGCACCACAACTACTGAAGCCTACGAGCCTAGAGCCTGTGCTCTGCGACAAGAGAAGCCACTGCAATGAGGAGCCCGTGCATTGTAACAAAGAAGTAGAGAAAGCCTGTGCACAGCAACGAAGACCCAATGCAGCCAAAAAAAAGGAAAAAAAAAAGTGAGATTTAACAAAACAAAAGGGGCTAAGGTGTAGAGGAATAAAGAGAGGAAACATGGCCTGAGAGAATAATATTTCAGTATTGTTTTCTTAAACAGATGTCTAAATATCTGTTTCTTAAACAGATGTCTGAGCAGATCTTAAAACCTTCATACAAACATTCCCTGACTCCCTCAATGAAAAGCCAATCAGCCTGCATTTAAAGTTCGAGTGTTCCATAATCAGGACTATCAATGGAACACTTCTCATACATTTCCTTATCTTACATTTTTTTGTGTGTCTTAACACAACTTCCTTACTGCATAGTATATATCATGCATGCTCATGAAGGCAAGGGAAGTGCATAACGGATATTTCATATCTCTCCTTTTAATAAATGAATAAGGGTGGGCTAATATACAAAATAAACCAAAAAAGGAGGAGAATGTAGTCTTTGTGAAAAGAAAAAAAGCTTTTACAAATAAAAGTATATAATCGTTGGGTATTGTGGACCTAAGAATGCCTCCTGCCATATCAGCAAACAAAGGATATTGTGGCCACCAAGGGGTCAACAGCAGCCACCCACAACAATGTACCCTGAGGATGATACAGGATGGGAAAGAACATGCTACTGTTCCCAGATAGCTGAAGTGCATATCAAAGGAATGATTTCAATGAGTCCAGACTCTTGCATCTTTCCACAGAAAAGTGCTAAATTCATTAACTTGAGATGTCTGGTTTTCTTTAATTAACAATAATCTTTTGTGTTCAAGCTATCTGGTTTTTGTTCAAAAACCCCTATATATCATTGCTTCTCCCTTATCCCTTCTCCCTTCTCAGAGCTATCTGAGAGCCTGCCTCCTGGGCTTGAGTCCTCAGAAAGTCCTCCAAATAAAACATAATTCTCAACTTTTAGGTTGTGCACTTTTTGTTTTCATTCTACAGTATACATCTTACAGGAGTAGGCATAGGGTTTGCTCCCATGGAATTCCAGGGTAAGAAGTAACAGAAACATTCTACTTGTTCCCTTTAATTGTGGAAATGCAAATACTGAGGATTATAGATAGTAAGAGGTATATACCTATCACAGAGCCACAAGTCTGGAATGGAAACTCGGGGTCTTTTAATTCCTTATTATTCTTTCTGCTGCACTTCTCTGCCTTACAATTATAATAATTATTGGCATCATTATTATACTTCGTTAAGCATATATGAAACTGTGTTTTATTAGAACCCTAAAATCTGTTCACATGTGTCTACATATTATCGTTTCCTGCTCATTTCACATTCTTGCCTGCTCATAAATTAATAGGTGCTTCAAGATGCATTGCTTGCCCCAGAACTATATTTGTATTCCTCAGTGCCCACATCTCCTTGCTGGAAAATTCCACTCATTAAGAAAACATCTGGTTCTATTAGAATAAGGTACTAGTGATTTGGTGTAAATTTTGTGATAAATTTCCATTTTTCTTCAATAATTTATTTTACTTACACAACTAAAAAAACACTGACAATTTTTAAATTCACATTTTACACAAAAGGTTGTTTTAACTACTGTTACAAAGACCACTCCAATATTCATAGGCTCTGAATAAATTTATTTAAATTGGTAATTATATATTTAAGTCCCTTTAACACAATTGGTTTGCTATTGCAACTGCTTACAGTGGTAAAAAATTTACTAGAAGATGCTATAATCCAGAGAATAAAATTAAACTACAAACAGCACAGCTTGAAGCCCCAAGCTTTGAAAGCCCTATAGTTTTTCTGAAAACATTGTGTTACATGATATGTAACATGGTCTCATAATACAAAGAAATTAATGTTATACAATCATGCCTTTTGTTCATATTATGTTTTTTTCTGTACATTGTCTTTGGTTTTAAATTTCATTATTTAAAACACCCTAGCACTTTTCTGGTGTCCTTGGACTTCCAAGTGCTGAGCCCAAGCTACTTTCATGGAATCATACCTAACTTCAATAACTGGGTCCTAACTTTACTGATAACATTGATGAGGTTCACAGTTACATGTGATTGATTTGCCACACACTTTGTAGTGCCTTTGTTGTGTACTCACTAAGAAACAAAGATGACAGAGACTCATCCTCTGCTCTCAGTTTGCTTACCAAACATAATTATGCAGGAGAAATTCCCTTAAACAAACCTAAACTTAACAAGCTAACTCTCCATTCTCTTAAAACACATCTACTAATGTTTATAACATTGTGAAAGGTTGTGGTTAGTATAGCATCAGCCACACCTGAAAACGTTAAAAATGCTGAATCTCAGGCCACCACTCTAGACCTACCAAATCAGAATATGCACTTTAACAATATCAGCAGGCAACTCCTATGCATGCTGAAATTTGAGAAGCACTGCCTTATTATACCCACTTACTTCTGCTCCCTCTAGCTGGGTTGTATGCTCACCAAGTGTCAGTTGTATTTTATCCATATACACAACTGCTTACACCAATTGGTATATTTGTGTGTTCTTGTAATGCAAAATGATGAAATGAGACAAAAAGATAGTTATCATTTTTATGGACTAAACTGAATACTTTGTCAAGGTTCAATAAATGTGAATTGCTACTATACTTCTCATTGGATTATTTTTAGACAAACAACTATTAAAGAGCAGGAGAAAACTGTGCTATCTGGAAGAATTCTGAATTCCAATTGTTTCAGGTGCATTTAAGTCCCCACTTTAATTTAAATATACCAAAACAGGAAGTCCTAGATGTTTCAGGAAACACAGCTTGAAACTCTTTGACCTAAATCAGAGCTGGTAAACAAATTGCATCTGTATAGTTTAAGTGAAGTATTAGTAGGGCCATCTCAGAAACCTGTAGGAGAAAAATAGTCAAATACTTTTCCAATCTTGCTTATATAATTCTTTGCACATACACAGTAGTCCGTAAATAACTGATTGCTAAGTGGGGATATGACATTCATGAAACAGAGTATGGCCAATGGAAAGAGTATAAATGCAGTCCTGTATAATTCATGCATTCAACAAATACGTCTGGAAAATATCCGAGACATTGATGGATGCTGGAAATAGAATGTGAGCTAGATACACAAGTATCTGCCTTAAGAGAGGTTCCTACTGACAGATATAACCCTGTCAAGTTGCTGGCTTTCTTTGAAGCTCAAGCTTCTCCATACATTCTTATCTACTTCATAGAGTTTTGATGAAGGTTATATGAGATTATGTGAAGTGTCTAGAAGTTCAATAAATCTAATACCCCTCCTTACCTTTGTTCAATATACAATGGAAATCATTGAAGTTTCTTGAAAAGAGGACTTCCTTGATCAGAGACGGTTTCTGGAATTCAATTCAGCTTAGAGAGCAATTAGTCTCGGTAAAAAGTAATAAAGACTGTCTTGTATTAAGGAGATATGGGAGACAATTTACAGTAAAAACTTACTTTTCCCAACTGAAAAGTTTCCCAACTAACCTATTTAGTTCATTCTGAAGTGTTAGTTCCCATTTCTACCCTACCAGCTCCACCCTCCAATGATCTGGGTAGCTTTATTCTTGACATACATTACTCATGCATGAGAACAAAAAGCAAATAAAATCTCTGGAGTATTTCTTGCACCTGGAAAGTCATCTACTATGTGATATTTTGAGAGAAATATTTTCTAAAAACTAAACTAGCCACATAGACAAGGTCCAATTATTTGTACTCACACCTAAACAAAGTTTTCCACTGCTTTCTGTACTACAATGGTCCACCTCACCTTCCACTACATGCTTCCAAATCCTATTGCCACTACCAATGCCTTTCTCAAATCTCTTTCACTAGTTCTTATCTCTTCACAGGCTTTTTTACCATTAAATGGATTTTATCCAGTAATGGCAATAATCATCTCCTTACTGTGTATATAGTCATTAGAAAAGAAAGATATTTATTTCAATTAAGCCAAGTTTCTTAATGATTTAAGAACTATTTGAGAAATATAATTTATTTTATAATTCTGAGAATTTTAAGGAATTCATAAAACAAAAATTAATCTTTGTGTTTCTCAAGTTTTATTTTTAACTCTAGAAAGACTGAGTTCAACTTATAAAACATCTGTGATGCAAAATGCCCTGCTAGGTTATACAATGCTTATAATTCTGTGAAAACTTGAGCACACACCACTCTCACATACTCTGAATCCAGTCATTTCTTGAAACTTATGAGCCCAGTGGTTCCTCCATGTAACTGCTTCATCTATTTTCCATTTGCAGTCTCAGAGCAGGTAAATGGTTGTATCTACCTCCAATTCTGAATAATCAAAAGAATGACAAAATGGATCAACTCAAAAGCAGCATTCTTTTAGGAGTATATTAGTTATAATTAACAAATTATATCATAAATATTAGCTCAGCTGTTGTATTAAGAAGTGAGACAATATTATAGGAATGTGCTGGTCTGACAGACCTCGATGTGATTCCAGGCTTAATAAAAATACAATATTAACCAGGGAAAAAAAGTCACTTAAGCCTTCAAAAATTCAGCAAAATGGGCAATACTGTCACAGAGAGGTCTTTGAGGATTAAATGTGTAGTCCCAGGCACACTGTAGATTCCAAATAAACAATACTAATTGCTGTGATTTTATTTATTCCTTTTAACTGTTAATTATTTTATATTCTTATCTCTCCTCTTTTACTTTAGTCCTAATCTCTTAGAAGAAGAAAAGAGAAGAGGTTGATTTCCGTCTCTCTAACACAGTGTCAGAAACTCAGTATATTTCCAGTGTGTCTCAGCTTTATTTATCATGTTTCCTCCTTTTATTCATTTATAAAATATTTGAGCACCTGTTAAATAGTTAACCCTGTGCTTGTTGCCATCTGCTGTCCATAAAACAGAGATTTTTTTTCTATCATATTGCCTCAACACTAGCAAAATGAAATAAATTCCTGAAAAGAAAAACCCATTATCCATTTCACTTATGAACACATACACTACTATAGAACACACACACTACTACAGACAAAGTTTACCTTAGAGTGAGTGTAATCCACTGGATATATATGTAATCTAAGTGTGTGTGCTCTAGGAAACTCTTATATTCTCCTAACCCAGAAAAGCTAGAAGCAATTGTTACATGTCCAGGATTTGGTACAATGTGGTAACAGATGAAGGTACAAATATTACTGACGATTAAAATTTTCAGTAGGTACTAAGGTAGGTTTAACTACTGCCAAGAATACCAAAACACATAATGAAAGGTTTTTTCTATTTGTATTTTAAGCAGTCAGATGGTTAGAATAACAAACATATCACATATTTAAAAATATATCACAGATTTAAAAACAAATGTTTACGTGATAGTTATTACATCCTATGGTTAATATGAATCAAAACCAACTACTTCTGATTTAAATTATAACTTCATTACAATTTAAAAATTAAAAATGTAAGGTCAACAGAATAAAATTAACAAAAGCATAAAATGAATTTGTATGCTAAATAAAACTAAATTCATAAAGATTCACAATCAATTCACAATCAAAGCACTTTTCTAGGATTTATTTAAGAAATAATGCTAAATGATCATTTGCTCTCATAGTTTTTTCTTTTATATTGTTATTAGTATGGTTCTATTGAAGTCCATATTAAAGTAAATATTTTAAATATTAAAGTAAATATTTTAAAATTCAGCTCCACACTTGAATCTGCACATGTCATCTACTCATTCTCCACTTGATAGCAAATCATTCAAGTGAGAATACACTACCAAAATTCTGAGCAATTTGAATGCAAATTAAATCAATACAATAACGTAGAAGAATTTGCCCTTGGAAGGAGTGCATATTCAGGCAGCTGCTCAGGATCTTTATTTTGTTTAGTCAGTCTCTAGCAGTATAACTATATTCAAGGCATCTGTTGCAATCTCCATTTTCAAGTGTGAAGGAGCCCAGAGCAAGGAGACATAATGAAAAGATGAATGTATTCCGAAAATTAAGCATTGGATATCAGGTTTCATTCTAATTCTAGTCAAAATAACACATTTGGTCATATAAAAATTATGAAATTCATTAGTGGAACTAAATAGGAAATGTTTTTATCTGTGCCAATAATTTGTTTATATAACTAGATTGAGTATGACTATAGTTGAAAAAGTATATTGTAGCCATAAAGGTTTTTTTTTTTCAGAATATTCTATTGAATAATTCCAAAAGGAAAAGAAGTTATTCTAGGAGCTTCTTTTCAATTTATAGCTTTTCCTACGACAAAAATGAGCACCAAAGAAGAAATAGCACTACAAAATCAAATTCCAAACAAACATTAAGTAGGAGCTAAAATGTTTTTTGAAACAATTTTTAGTGACTTCAACATTTTAATATATATCACCTATAAAGAATAGCAGTATGTAAAGAAAAAGATAAATGTACAATGTGATTAGACACACATACAGACTTGGACAATGAGTTCTGGGAACAAAGAGAAAAAAATGCCTAATTGTGCCTTAAAAATGTCAAGGTTCTTTGTCTGACTTACTTCAGTTAACATAATACCCTCCAGGTTCATCTACTTTATTGGAAATGGCAAAACTTCATTTTTTTATGGAAGAGTAATATCCCATTATATATATATATATATATATACCAGATCTTTATCCATTCATCAGTTGATGGACAAGATAGGGATATGTGATTAAGCGGTATGAACTACTACATATAAAATAGATAAGATATAAGGATGTAATATACAGCACATGGAACATAGCCAATATTTTATAATAACTGTAAATTGGATATAATCTATAAAAATATTGAATCACTATCCTGTACACCTGAAATTAATATAACATTATAAATCAACTATACTTTAATTTTAAAAATAATAAAAAATTAAAAATTCAGGATTCTTACAAAAGAGAAGATAGTTGAGCTGACAGGAGAAAAGAACAAAAATGACTCTCACACTTTCTTCAAAATTATGAAGACTGTGAAATACTCCAGAGGCTCCCAAAGTCCAGAGGCCACCAGTGAGGAATGAGTACTTTAGGGAGGTTAGACTCTCTTTGCAAACTAAAAAGGGGATAAACAGAGGTGGTGACTCCCTTATAAGTAGTCCAGACAAAGCTGTGGGATCTACCTGTAGGTCTAGTCTACAGTTGGAAACATTTGGCTAACCCTATGGAAATCTTGTAAGACTGGGCAATGTGCTCATGAGCTATGGGCTTAGCACATGGGTGAGTTCTGACTATGCAGGGTCAATACCTATTTTAACTATCAATAACCAAATTGACAAAATGTATTCTGGATTCCTATCTTTGTTAGAACCAAGGATGAATACTCTTTCTTCATCTGTATACCAGTAGTGCTCCCCAAGGCCATGCATTTTCCCTGACTTTTTCTAAATTAAAATCCCTCTCTTCACTTCTCATAGCTTCAGCAACCTTTCAAAATTCCAGGAGGTGTGAGAGAATTAAACAGTACTTGTTATTTTCTCCCTGGGATTATAGAAAAAAGAGCCAAGTCATCAAATTCAAGGCCAGAAAACAAGTCAAAATGTTCTTGGAGAATTGACTTTCAGGACAGAGGAAATTAGAGACATTAGGCAAAAATGTGCCAAGACAGAATCCAAAGTCAGATGGATTAATCAAAGCCAAAGACAGACAGTATTGATAAAAAATAATTTAATCAGAAGAAAGAGTACAAGTATATATAAGGTTAGGTCTGCAGACTAAATCATGATCTGTTAAAAGTAGAGGATCTGTTCCAACCTCCTTAAAAAACAAAGTTAAGACACTTAGTTTAGAAAGTATGGAATCATTCTAGTTTCTGCTGGCTGATCTGATAAACAGTTGTGTTGATGATGGATATTTCACTTAGAAATAAATATATATTTGAACTCTTACTAAGTAATGTTCATTGCAGTAATTTCAAGCACAAAGGTAAGCAGAAATTTTGGGGTAAATGAGACTTTTCCATCCTTAAAAATCTGCACGTCATAGGTTGGAAAGTAGTAGTTCTCTCTGGGTGTCAAATTCCCCCATAGTCACTTAAGCCACGTAGGTTGGGATGGGAAGAGTAGAAGAGTAGAGTATACAGTAAACATTACCTAATGTTGATTTAAAACCACACTAAATAAATTGACTTACTAAGAGAAGATCAAGAAATCTATATAAACCACATGAGAACTGCTTTCTCTCTTGGCTCTGTTTTCACCTCACCAAGGGTTACCTCATTCCCCAAATAACATTCAGTTGACAATAAGGAGCAGGGGAAATGATCCTATTATACAGTATAAACAACAAACTAACTAACTTATTTAGCTGTATGCCACCCACATAAATTCTTAGTTCCAGATAAATGAAATATAAATGCGGTCTCTTTAATATTCCATTTAATTTGTATGTCCAAAAAAACTAAGGTGTTACTTTGAAACAACACATTTCAAGAGTATTGAAAAATAGCCTAAAACTGTTATATTTGGTTTTTAAAAAGTTATGATATAACTATTCACTTCTGTAGATACATGTTCATGAGAAATGCATACACAACCTATAAGTCAAAGAAATTCCATTTAATAACACTCAAGTGAAAGAAAGGACTAGAATTACGGCTGGGCAATGTCTCAACTTTCTCCAAGGTGATTCATTAAATTTATGGGATGAATGGCCATTTTGTGGAAATTTGCAAAGGAGTCCTTTGAGATAAACTGAGACTACTGGCAGGAGGACAAATCTACCAAGTCAGAGAAACCATAGGTAAGGGAGGAGGGGTGGTTGGAGAAAGCCTACATTTCCAAAGGCCACAGAGATTATGGACAACACCTGGGTTATCTGAGGAGAGCATGATTCATGGGTGGCAGGAAAATAAAAATAAACTTTGAGTCACAGAGTTCTGCTTTGATTCCTGAGTATGTAGATGTTAAATTACATCAGTATGATTAGTTCAGCAATAATTACCACTCAGTTTAATGAGAACCAGGATCTCTTGTTAATTCATCTTCCTTTCTCTAATAGATAATTATTTTCATATCTACCTTTTGAATAGATTGCATTATACTATCCCAATTAATTACCTTAAGAAGAAAGAATAAAACCTCTACCAAGAGTGTCTAAAATAAAAGCTACATTTTACAATATGTATAGGGAGATACCACACCAAAGTTTAATGTCTACCAGGGCTGTGTTGTGGTCCAGAAATAGAGGTTTTGTGGGGCTGAAAGATTATCCACTCAGGGTGGAGTTCTAAAAAATATAAATAAAATGACAAATGCAAAATTATATATATATATATATATGTACATTTAGGAAAAAAAGATAACAGCAAATTACCTATTTTAAAAGCTGACAAATATATCATCAAAAATTCCAGAAAATAATATAATATTTTATTAGTTAGTTGTCTAATACCCTCTATACTACTCTTTCTTTCCTACAGTTTTCTGGCTGAACACTCTTGATCTTCTCTTCGAAAATGATGATATCAGAATATAGTTTTCTATAGAGAAAATAAAAAAGATAATTTAGCTATTCTTCAGTATGGCTAATTGTCATTTGTTTTTAGTTATTGATAATTTAGAACATTAGCCTGAAATTAAGACATAAACAAGAGTAATTCAAAAGCATTTCAAATTGCTGCTGCAGTGTATTGAACTACATAATATGGAAATTACTCTTATGCTACATATATTGATTTATTGATGATTACGTGTGAGAGTTTTATTACTAGAACTCTTGCTTCTTAAGATAATTTAATTTCATGGTGATTTTGCATGCCTGTTTTTTCTGGAAGTACCAGGCTTCATCACGAAAAAAAAAATGTGTCAGATATACTAAGAAGCAATTCTGTATATTCAGATATACAGAAGCAATTTGTATTGCTCTGTACAAATACAGAGTTTGTGTTCTAGAAACAAAATTATACTTTCTTTCAAAAATGCCCATATAAAAAGTATGATACATTTATATTTTTTATTAATTTTTTATTGAGGTACAATTGATCTACAATACTATATAAGTTTCAGGTGTACAACATAGTGATTCACAATTTTTAAAGATTATACTTCATTTATAGTATTATAAAATATTAACTATATTCCCTGTGCTGTACAATATATCCTTGTAGTTTATTTATTTTATACATAGTAATTTGTACATCTTAACCCTGTAATCAAATTTTGCTCCACCACCCTTCCCAACCTCACTGGTAACCACTAGTTTGTTCTCTGTATTTGTGAGTCTGTTTCTTTTTTGTTATATTCACAAGTTTGTTTTATTTTTTAGATTCCACATATAGATAACATATAGTATTTGTCTTTCTCTGTCTGACTTATTTAAATAATAAGTCCATCCATGTTGTTGCAAATGACAAAATTTCATTCTTTTTTATGGCTGAGTAGTATGGCATTATATATATATATACAAACAAAGCATTCATTATTCATTTGTCTGTTCATGGACAGTAGGGTTGCTTCCATATCTTGGTTATTGAAAATAATGCTGCTATGAACATTGGGTGCACGTATCTTTTCAAATTAGTGTTTTCATTTTCTTCAAATATATACCTAGAACTGGAATTGCTGGATCATATGGTAGTTTTATTTTCAGTTTTTGATGAACCTCTATATTGTTTTCCACAGTGGCTACAAATATTTACATTCCCACCACCAGTGAGCACATGTTCCCTTTACTCCACATCCTCACACATTTTTTATTCATAGTGTTTTTGATAGTAGCCATTCTGACAAGTGTGAGGTAATATCTCATGGTGGTTTTGATTTGCATTTCCCTGATGATTAGGGATGTTGAGCATCTTTTCATATACCTGTTGGCCACTTGTATGTCTTCTTTGGAAAAATGTCTATTCAGACCTTCTGCCCAGTTTTTAATAGGGTTGTTTGTTTTTTTGATATTGATTAGGAGGGGCTGTTTATATATTTTTGATACTAAACCCTCATCAGTCATATCATTTGCAAATACTTTCTCCCATTCAGTAAGTTGTCATTTCATTTTGTTGATGGTTTCTGTTGCTGTGCAGAAACTCTTAAGTTTAATTAAGTCCCATTTGTTTATTTTTGCCTTTGTTTCCTTTGCCTCAGTAGGCAGATCAAAGAAAAATATTGCTTGAGTTATGTCAAAGAGAGTTCTGCCTATGTTTTCTTATAGGAATTTTATGGTTTCTGGTCTTACATTTACATCTTTAATCCATTCTGAGTTTATTTTTATATGTCGGGTGAAAAACTGTTTTAAGTTCATTCTTTTCCATGTAGCTGTCCAGTTTTCCTGGGACAACTTACTGAAGAGTTGTCATATATTATGACATATATGGTCATATATTATTATTGGTCATATATTAATTGACCATAAGTGCATGAGTTTACTTCTGGGCTATATATTCAGTTCCATTTATCTATATGTCAGTTTTTGTGCCAGTACCATGCTGTTTTGATTACTATAGCTTTGCAGTGTAGTCTAATAACATAGAGCATGATACCTCCAGTTTTGTTCTTTCTCAAGAATGTTTTGGATATTTGGGGTCTTTTGTTTTTCCTAGTTCTGTGAAAAATAGAAATTTATTTTTTTTTCCTAGTTCTGTGAAAAATACCACTGGTATTTTGATAGGGATTGCATTGAACATGTAAGATTGCCTTGGGTAGTATGGTCATTTTAACAATATTAATTCTTCAAAGCATGAACAGGGTCTATCTTTCCATGTGTTTGTGTTGTCTTCAATTACTTTTATCAGTCTTATATTTACTTTTCAGAGTACAAGTCTTTTATCTCCCTGAGTAGGTTTATTCCTAAGTATTTCATGATTTTGATGTGATTATAAAGGGGTCGTTTCCTTTATTTCCCTCTATGACAGTTCATTGTTAGTGGGAAGAAATGCAACAAATTTATTTTTCTTTTTTTCTTAATTTTTAAATCTTATTTTATTTATTTTTTATACAGCAGGTACTTATTAGTCATCAATTTTATACACATCAGTGTATACATGTCAATCCCAATCGCCCAATTCATTACACCACCACCCCACCACCCCGCCGCTTTCCCCACTTAGTGTACATACGTTTCTCCTCTACATCCGTGTCTCAATTTCTGCCCTGCAAACCAGTTAATCTGTACCATTTTTCTAGGATCCACATATATGCGTTAATATACGATATTTGTTTTTCTCTTTCTCACTTACTTCACTCTGTATGACAGTCTCTAGATCCATCCATGTCTCAACAAATGACCCGGTTTCGTTCCTTTTTAAGGCTAATATTTGTTCCTTTTTAAGCCTAAGAGTAATATTCCATTGTATATAAGTACCACATCTTCTTTATCCATTCGTCTGTTGATGGGCATTTAGGTTGCTTCCATGACCTGGCTATTGTAAATAGTGCTGCAATGAATACTGGGGTGCATGTGTCTTTTTGAAGTATGGTTTTCTCTGTGTATTTGCCCAATAGTGGGATTGCTGGGTCATATGGTAATTCAATTTTAGTTTTTTAAGTAACCTCCATACTGTTCTCCATAGTGGCTGTGTCAATTCACATTCCCACCAACAGTGCAAGAGGGTTCCCTTTTCTCCACACCTTCTCCAGCATTTGTTGTTTATAGATTATCTGATGATGCCCATTCTAACTGGTGTGAGGTGATACCTAATTGTAGCTTTGATTTGCATTTCTATAATAATTAGTGATGTTGAGCAGCTTTTCATTTGCTTTTTGGCTATCTGTATGTCTTCTTTGGAGAAATGTCTATTTAGGTCTTCTGCCCATTTTTCCATTGGGTTGTTTGTTTTTTTAAAATTGACCTGCATGAGCTGTTTATATTTTTTGGAGATTAATCCTTTGTCCATTCATTCATTAACAAATATTTTCTCCCATTCTGAGGGTTGTCTTTTCATCTTGTTGATGGTTTCCTTTGCTGTGCAAAAACTTTTAGATTTCATTAGGTCTCATTTATTTATTTTTGTTTTTATTTCCATTACTCTAAGAGGTTGATCAAAAAAGATCTTGCTATGATTTATGTCAAAGAATGTTCTTCCTATGTTTCCCTCTAAGACTTTTATAGTGTCCGGTCTTACATTTAGGTCTCTAATCCATTTTTAGTTTATTTTTGTGTATGGTGTTAGGGTGTGTTCTAATTTCATTCTTTTACATGTAGCTGTCCAGTTTTCCCAGCACCACTTATTGAAGAGACTCTTTTCTCCATTGTATATCCTTGCCTCCTTTGTCATAGATTAGTTGACCATAGGTGTGTGGGTTTATCTCTGGGCTTTCTATCTTTTTCCATTGACCTATGTTTCTGTTTTTGTGCCAGTACCATATTGTCTTGATTACCGTAGCTTTGTAGTATAGTCTAAAGTCAGGGAGTCTGACTCCTCCAGCTCCATTTTTTTCCCTCAAGACTGCTTTGGCTATTCAGGGTCATTTGTGTCTCCATACAAATTTTAAGATTTTTTGCTCTAGTTCTGTAAAAAATGCCACTGGGAATTTGATAGGGATTGCATTGAATCTGTAGATTTCTTTGGGTAGTATAGTCATTTTCACAATATTGATTCCTCCAATCCAAGAACATGGTATATCTCTCCATCTGTTGGTATCATCTTTAATTTTTTTCATCAGTGTCTTATAGTTTTCTTCATACAGGTCTTTTGTCTTCCTAGGTAGGTTTATTCCTAGGTATTTATTCTTTTTGTTGCAATGGTAGATGGGAATGTTTCCTTTTTTCTCTTTGAGATTTTTCATCTTTAGTGTATAGGAATGCAAGAGATTCCTGTGCATTAATTTTGTATCCTGCATCTTTACCAAATACTTTGATTAGCTCTAGCAGTTTTCTGGTGTCATCTTTAGGATTCTGTATGTATAGTATCATGTCATCTGCAAACAGTGACAGTTCTACTTTTTCTTTTTCCACTCTGTATTCCTTTTATTTCTTTTTCTTCTCTGATTGTCATGGCTAGGAATTCCATAACTATGTTGAATAATAGTGGTGAGAGTGGACATCCTTGTCTTTCTCCGGATCTTAGATGAAATGCATTCAGTTTTTCACCATTGAGAATGATGTTTACTGTGGATTTGTTGTATACAGCCTTTATTATGTTGAGGAAGGTTCCCTCTATGCCCACTTTCTGGAGTTTTTTATCATAAATAAGGTTGAATTTGTCAAATGTTTTTCTGCATTTATTGAGATGATCATATGGTTTTTATTCTTCAATTTGTTAATATGGTGTATCACATTGATTGATTTGCGTATATTGAAAAATCCTTGCATCCCTGGGATAAATCCCACTTGTTCATGGTGTATGATCCTTTTAATGTGCTGTTGGATTCTGTTTGCTAGTATTTTGTTGAGGATTTTTGCATCTATATTCATCAGTGTTATTGGTCTGTAATTTTCTTTTATTTGTAGTATCTTTTTCTGGTTTTGGTGTCAGGGTAATGGTGGCCTCATAGAATGAGTTTGGGAGTGTTCTTTCCCCCGCATATTTTTGGAAGAATTTGAGAAGGATGAGTGTTTGCTCTTGTCTAAATGTTTGATACAATTCACCTGTGAAGCCCATTGGTCCTGGAATTTTATTGGTTGGAAGAGTTTTAGTCACAGTTTCAATTCCAATACTTGTGATTGGTGTGTTCATATTTTCTATTTCTTCCTAGTACACTCTTGGAAGGTTATACCTTTCTAAGAATTTTTCCATTTCTTCCAGGTTGTCCATTTTATTGTCATAAAGTTGCTGCAGTAGTCTCTTAGGATGCTTTGTATTTCTGCAGTGCCTGTTGTAACTTCTCCTTTTTCCTTTCTAATTTTATTGAGTCCTCTCCCTCTTTTTCCTGATGAGTCTGCCTAATGGTTTATCAATTTTGTTTATCTTCTCAAATAACCAGCTTTTAGTTTTACTGATCGTTGCTATTGTTTTCTTTGTTTCTATTTCATTTATTTTTGCTCTGATCTTTATGATTTCCTTCCTTCTACTGACTTTAGGTTTTGTTTTTTATTTTTTCTATGGGTAAGGTTAGGTGGTTTATTTGAGATTTTTCATGTTTTCTGAGGCAAGTTTGTATCACTATAAACTTCCCTTTTAGAACTGCTTTTGCTATGTCTCATAGATTTTGGATGTTGTGTTTTCATTTTCATTTGTCTCCAGGTACATTTTGATTTCCTCTTTGATTTCTTCAGTGATCCACTGATGGTTTAGTAGCATATTATTTAGCTTCCATGTGTTTGTATTTCAGCATTTTATTTTTTTGTAGTTGATTTCTAGTCTCATAGAATTGTGGTCAGAAAAGATGTTTGATGTGATTTCAATTTTCTTAAATTTACCTAGGCTTGTTTTTTGGCCTAGCATGTGATCTTTCCTGGAGAATGTTCCATATGCACTTGAAAAAAGTGTGTAGTCTGCTGGTTTTGGATGGAACGTTCCAAAACCAGAAGAATACACACTTTTTTAAAGGGCATTATAGAAATTATAGAACATTATATGTATATAATGTTCTATATGTATGTGTGTGCATATCCATTTTTATCTAATGCGTCATTTAAAGCCACTCTTGCCTTATTAATTTTCTTTCTGGATGCTCTGTCCTTCGATGTAAGTGGGGTGTTAAAGTCCCCTACTATTCTTGTGTTACTGTCAATTTCTCCCTTTCTGTCTGTTAATATTTGCTTTATGTATTTCAGTACCCCTATGTTGGATGCATATATATTTACAATTGTTATGTCTTCTTAGATTGATCCCTTGATCATTATGTAATGTCCTTATTTGTCTCTAGTAGCAGTCTGTTTTAAAGTTTATTTTTTGTGGTATAAGTCTTGCTACACTGGCTTTCTTTTGATTTCCATTTGCATGGAATACCTTTATTCCATCCCCTCACTTTCAGTCTGAATGTGTCTCTAGGTCTGAAGTGAGTCTTTGGAAAGTAGTATATATATAGGTCTCATTTTTGTATTCATTCAGCCACTTTATGTTTTTTGAATGGAGCTTTTATTCCATTTATATCTTAGGTAACTACTGATGTGTATCTACTTATTGCCATTTTGTTAATTGTCTTGTGATTTTGTAGGGTTTATTTCCTTCTTCTTTTGTTCTCTTCACTTGTGATTTGATGACTATCTTTAGTGTTATGTTTGTATTCCTTTCTCTTTTTCGTATGTGTATCTATTATATATTTTTGATTTTTGGTCACCATGAGGTGTGTATATAGCAATCCATATAAATACACGATTGCTTTAAGTTGCTGGTGTCTTAATTTCAAATGCATTTCAAGAACTCTGTATTTGTACTCTCCTCCCCTCATGATTTCTGTTTTTGACATCAAATTTTACATCTAATTGTTTTGTGTATCTCTTAACTGCTTATTGTGGATATCAATGATCTTACTTTTTTTGTCTTTTAACATTCCTACTCATTTTGTACGTGTTTAATTTATTACCTTTACTATATATTTGCTTTTACCCATGAGGGCCTTCCTTTCATAATTTGCATGTTTCTAGTTGTGACCTTTTTTTTTTTCATTTCAAGAATTTCCTTTTAATATTTCTTTAAAAAAATTTTTTTTTTATGTAGACCATTTTTAAAGTCTTTATTGAATTTGTTACAATATTACTTCTGTTTTATGTTTTGATTTTTTGGCCACGAGGCATGTAGGATCTTAGCTCTCCAACCAGGGATTGAACCCACACCCCTTGCATTGGAAGGTGAAATCTTAACCACTGGACTTCCAGGAAAGTCCCAGTCTTTTTAATATTTCTTGTAAAGCTGGTTTGGTGGTGCTGAAGTTAGCTGTAAAACTTCTGATGTTTCCATCAAATCTGAATGAAGGACTTGCTGAGTAGAGTATTCTTGGTTGCAGATTTTTCCCTTTCACTTTAAATATTGTGCCACTAGCTTCTAGACTGCAGAGTTTCTGATGAAAGTTCAGCTGATAGCCTTGTGAGAGTTCCCTTGTATCTAACTTTTTGCTTTTACTTTGCTGCTTTTAATATTTTCTCTCTTTATCTTTAATTTTGACCATTTAAATTACAGTGTTTCTTGCTCTGGTCCTCTTAGATGTCAGTTTCCTTTCCCAGGTTAGGGAACTTTTCAGCTATTATATCTTCAAATATGTTCTCTGTCCTTTTATCTTTCTTTTCTCCTTCTAACCCCTACAGTGCTTGATGTTTTCTCAGAGGTCTCTTAAATTGTCCCTGTTTGTTTTTATTCTTTTCTCTTTATTCTGTTTATCTTCACTTATTTCCACTACTCTTATCTTCTACCTTGCTGACCTGTTCCTCTGTATCATTTAGATGACTATTGATTCCTTCTAGTGTACTTTTCATTGCAGTTACTGTATTCTTCATCTTTGTTTGGTTGTTCTTTATCTTTTCTAACCCTTGTTAAAAACTTCTTAATTCTTATCCTCTTTATACATCTTCTCCCTAAATCTTTGGTCATCTTTAAGATTATTACTTTAAACTCTTTCTTAGGTAAATCCCCTATCTCCACTTCACTTAGTTCTTCTTCTGTGGTTTTATCTTGTTCCTTTGTTTGGAACATGTTCCTCTGTTGCCTCATTTTACTTAACTTGATGGTTTTATTTTTATGTATCTTGTAGGTTGGTTACTGTTTTCAATATTGGATAAATGCCCTTTTGTAGGTGATGTCCCATGCACAAGAGCAGTGCACTCCCTTCTTGTCACCAGAGCTATATGCTATAGGGGTGCTCCCTATGTAGGCTGCATGGTTCCTTCTTGTGGCAGGCTGACCACTGTGGGTAGTCTGGTAGGTCTGGATAACCCTCAGTCCAGTTTGTTGCCAGCCCCTGCCTTGTGCAAGGCTGTTGGCCACTGGTTGTCAGGGCTAGGCCATGAGGCAGCTGGCTGCAGATCAGAGGAAGTCATGGGGCTAGTGCTGATTCACTGGTGGGCAGAGTTGAGGCCCAGGAGGTCCCAGGGCTAGTGCTTTCCCACCAGTGGATAAAGTCAGGTCCTAGGGTTTGTAACTGTCCACTGGTATGATGATTTGTGTCCTGGGGTCTGGCTGCTAGGCCTAGGGTTCCCAGAGCTGGTGGTTGGGCTGATTCCTGACACAGCAAGCTGCAGGGTCTGAGGTATCCTGAAGCTTGTGTTGACCTACTGGTTCAGGGAAGGTGTGGCCCAGCTTGTTTCAGGGCTGCTGTTGGCTTTCTGGTGGGTGTACAGGGTCCACAGGCTGTGGGGTTTTGGTTGCCTGGGGGTTGGTGTCTGCCTGCTGGTAGGTAAGACTGGTCCTGAGTCTAGGACAGGCTCATTGACTGGCAGAGCCAGGGATCCTAGGGCTTGTATCTGTCCACTGGGGTCTATGGCTGTAGAACCTTGGGGCAGGGTCCAACACCAGTGTGTGGGCCTTCTAGTGAGCAGGGCCATGTCCAGGGGCCATGTCCAGGGGCAGCTGTAGTCTTGGTGGGTCTTAAAGAAGCTTGTCTACTGGTGGGAGGGACTCTGTCCCTGCCCAGTTAGTTGTTTGGCCAGAGGTGCCTTAGTACTGGTATCTACAGGATATTGGGGAAGGGGGCAGTGGTGGGTCCTGAGGCTAATAAGCTAGAGAGAGGATTCCAAGATAATGTTTGCCAACAGTCAGTGTCCACATGCTACAACAAGCTCCAAAAATTGGCTTCCACTAGTGTCTATGTCCCCAGATGAGCTCTAGTTGACTCTTGCCTCTCTGGGAGATGCTCTAATATCAACAGGTGGGTTTGACTCAGGCTCCTTTCAAACTTTACTGCTTCTGCCCTGGGTCCCAGAGCATGTGAGATTTTGTGTGCACCCTTTAAGAATGGAGTTTCTATTTCCCATGGCCCTCTGGTTCTCCTGAATGTAAGCCCCACTGGCCTTCAAAGTCAAATGATCTGGGGGCTCATCTTCCTGATGCAAGACCCCAAGACTGGGCAGCACAATGTGGAGCTTAGTTCTCTCACTCCTTTGAGAGAAGTTCTGCAATTGTAGTTATTCTCCTATTTGTGGGTCAACCACCTGGAGACATAGGACTTGACTATATTGTGACTCTGCCCCTCCTACCCATCTTGTTGTATTCTTTATATCTCTAGTTGTAGAAGATATTTCCTCGTAGGTTCCAATTTCTTCTTCAACAATTGTTCTGTAAATATTTATCATTTTGGTGTGCCCATGAAAGGAGTTGAGCTCAGTGTCTTTTTATTCCTCCATCTTGACCAGTCTCTGTTACTTTTATAAACACTGCTGTATCAAATACATGGATAAAAGCAGGAAATTTCCATTTGAGTAGTTGTCAATGAGAAACTTTCCACATATATTTTACACATCTGATGATTGGGGAAATTTTATGTAGACCAGCTTCTGGCACAAACATTTTTAAACCTTGTTTCACTTCCACTACCAATAACCTTCTGGTGCTAAGTGTCATGAGACATACTTGAGTCAAGATATAGCATCTGGCTGTATGATTTCTTGTCATAAATCCAGACATGATATCAGAATGAAACTATTATTACAATAGAAAACCAATTATAAGTTACCCACACATTTATATTTCTTTTGTGTAGATCCAGCTTTCTATCTGATATCATTTTCCTTCTGCTGGAGGGATCTCCCTTAACATTTCTTATAGTGAAGTTCTGCTAGTGACAAATTCTTTCACCTTTAGATGTCTAAAAATGCCTTTTTAAATCTTTATTTTTTAAAGATTTCACTGGGTAAATTATTCTAGCTTGCTTGCAAAAATAAACTCTTTTAT
The DNA here is from genome assembly GCF_005190385.1 of Monodon monoceros. NCBI lineage: Eukaryota > Metazoa > Chordata > Mammalia > Artiodactyla > Monodontidae > Monodon > Monodon monoceros. Next base: position 28,145,954 of record NW_021703784.1, read on the forward strand.
TTCTCTTTTGTCATATTGCTACTCTGGTTTCTGGTTTGCCTTGGTTACCCTGAGCTTATATTTTACCCATCTGTTGATTGAAAGAGTTTTCCGTAGGCCAGCTTCTGATACATGGATTTCAAACCCTTTGTTTTTCTTCCACCATGTATAAACTTTTAGTACTGAATATCTTTTGTCATTCTTCTCTTTATTCCTCTGTACACTGTGCAATGTATCTTTTTTCTTGTGGCTGACTTCAAGATTTTCTCTTTATCAGTGGTTTAGAGTAATTTGAGTAACATGTTCCATTTTCTTTTTGCTTGAGTTTCTTTGAACTTCTTGAATCCATGAGATTATGTGGTGAACCAAATTTTCAGTTACTGTTTCTCCAAGTATTTTTTCTAGTTTTCCTGTTCTTGGACTCCAGTCATGTACATTAGACTGCTTGAGGGTTCTCTGAAGCTCAATGAGACTTTCTCATTTTTTAAAGTATTTTTGTATCTGTGTTTAATTTTGAATCATACCTATTGCTATGTCTACGAGCATAGGCATATGAGTCTTCATAGACTCACGAATCTTTTGACCCTTTTTAAAATCTTCTATACCTTTCCTTAACAAACTCATGCTTTTTTTTTTTACCTGAGTACCTGGAATATATTTATAATTTCTTGAATATCCTTGTCACCTAATTTTATTATCTGTATCATTTTTTAATATGATATCATTTTTAAGTTTTATTTGGCACATGTCATTGTGTAAGTTTAAGGTGTACGGCAAAATTACCTGAGTTACATATATTGTGAACTGATTACCACATTAAGTTTAGTTAACGTCCATCATCTCATATAGATACTAAAAATAGAAAAAGAAAGTTGTTTTCCTTGTGATGAGAAATTCTAGGATCTACTCTGTTAACAATTTTCAAATATGCCATACAGCAGTATGAAGTATAGTCATCATGTTGTACATTACATCCATAGTACTTAATTATCTTATAGTTATAAACTGGAAGTTTGTACCTTTTGACCTCCTTTATTTAATACCACCTCCCATACACCCCTGCCTTTGGTAACCACATATCTGATCTCTTTTACTGTATTTTTTTTTAATTCCACATTTAAGTGAGATCATTTACTATTTGTTTTTCTCTGTCTGACTTATTTCACTTAGCATAGTGCCCTCAAAGTCCATCCATGTTGTCACAAATGGCAGGATTTCCTTCTTTTTCATGGTTGAATAATATTTTATTATATCACAGCTTTCTATATCTATTTGTGTGTCAGTGGACACTTAGGTTGTTTCCATGTCTTGGCTATCATAAATAATATGAAAATGGGGGTACAGATATCTCTTTGACATACTGATTTTGTTTTCTTCAGATATATACCCAGAAGTGGAATTGTTGGCTCATAAACTGGCTCTTATTTTTAATTTTTTGAGAAACCTCCATACTGTTTTCCATAGTGGCTGCACCAGTTTGCAATCCTACCAACTGTGCACAGCAGCTCCCGTTTCTCCACATCCTTGCCAGTGTTGTTATCTCTTTTTTATAATAACCATTATAATAAGTGTGAGGTAGATCTATGTCATTTCTTGATTTCCTCATTATTAATGTATTTTTCTTTCTTTGCATGCCTTGTAATTTTTCACTGGATGCTAGTTATTATGAATTTTACTTTGTTGATGCTGGACATTTCTTGTGTTCCTTTAAATATTCTTCAGCTTTGTTATGAAATAAAGCTATGTGGAAATCTTGTTTGTTCAAGGCTTTCTTTTAAGAGTCATTAAGCTAAACCACAACAATTTTTATTCCAGGGCTAATTTTGTTACACTGTTGAGACAATATCTTCTAAGTACTCTAATTGATGTCTTGTGTATTACAAAGCTCCCTTTCCCCATAATGGGTCTTAAAGAACAGATAACAGAGCCAGGGTTAACCTAGCTCTCTTGGGAAAAGTTAACATTTGGGAAAGTAACTGAGGATGTATTTAAGAACTAAAATAGATGAGTTTGAATTGCCACAAGTTTAGGAGATAAAATATGGAACACACTTGGCCATGCTTTTTAATGAAAGAACGGGCTCATCTGAAGTATATATTGATATTCTAATAACACTATTAGAAGTGTTATATATTGATATACATATCAATGTATATTGATATTCTGAAGAAGTATATATTGATATTCTAATAACACTATTCTGTTTTTCCTTACTAAAGTACTGGTGAAAGCCTTTGGACAGCATAAACACTATTCTGTTTTTCCTTACTAAAGTACTGGTGAAAGCCCTTGGACAGCATAAATTAAGTCTTAATCTAGCCTGGATTAATTTTTAGTTTGGCTCAAGAGCATCTATTGAGTGCTTACTATATGTCAAGTACTGTACTTGATGGCTTTGATTACAAACTGAAAAATGTTTAGTCTCTCTCCTCATGAAGTTTCTAGTCTTTTTCATTTAAATAATTAACACATGTAAATATTATGACAGTGCTTGCCTCATAAGTACTATCTGTAGGCAATAGCAATGGTAGCATGACAAGCAATATTGGTAGTTGTACTATATGCTCAAGTTCTGTTAATCTTCTCTTCTTCTCCTATACTGCTTTTGACCAAGTTGACAGCACTGAGATTTTCTTTTAATGTTTTCTCTTACATATTCCAATATCAATTACTTATGCAGTTTCATTATACCAGTTTTTCCTTGCATTCATATTCAGAGATGGGCAATTATTTTCTGTTCCTTTTGGTAAAAGGAATAATTTCCTGGAGCTTCCCTGGTGGCGCAGTGGTTGAGGGTTCCCCTGCCGATGCAGGGGACGTGGGTTCATGCCCCGGTCCAGGAAGATCCCACATGCTGCGGAGCAGCTGGGCCCGTAAGCCGTGGCTGCTGAGCCTGCGTGTCCGGAGCCTGTGCTCCACAAAGGGAGAGGCCACAACAGTGAGAGGTCCGTGTACCACAAAAAAAATAAAAATAAAAATAACTTCCTGGATGTGATCTGAGATGAAATAAATTCCTGAATCTCCATCCTTAGGGAAAAATAATAAATGAAATATAATTCAACATACTCCAATTGATTGGATCAGCTCAAGGGTACTACAGTATTTGTCAGCATTAGTACTTTTACTATATTTTATTCAAGACACTGAAAATCAGGGTACTAAGTCAATCCTGATAACTAGGTCATGAATGTTCTCAATCACCTAGCTTCTCTTTCACTTCTTCCAGTTCTCTCTCTTTTTTTTTTTTTTTTCTGTTGCATCCATTAACTCTTGTGGAATTATGGGCTATAGAAGACTGTAACAGTTTCTTGACAGAGGTATTTATTTGTAATTCTTCACACTATTCCGAGGAGTAGGACAGCACAAATTCAGTTTATTCCAGTCCTTTGGAATCTTCACACTGAGGTTGGCCAGATGTTGTTGCCTTGGAGAACTACTCACACCTAGTAAAGTTCTTTTTTCTCTTATGCCCACTGTTTCATAGAGAAGCCAAAATATAATATTTTTTTTAAAAAAAAAGGGATGTGTGGAAAATTTTTCCAAGATCCCATGGCAAGTTACATTATTGCTTATGAAATATCAATGACCTAAAAATTATCTCTTAGATTACTTCAGAGGAAATACAAATACCTCTTACTATTTAAATGCCTGTTGTTCTGAATCTGGATAGAGCAAGTTTGTACTGTGAGAAAAACTATAGCTCCCCATGTGTTTCTTCCTAAGTGTCAGAGAGCCAGTAACAAAAACTTGGTGAGTCCTTTTCCTCCACAGAATCTTATCTCAGAAGCTAAAACTACTAGGCTCTTGAGATTAGATAGCAAGGGATGCCTTTATCTCTATAGCATGAACAATCAGGAGAGAAATTATCTAATTTTTTTCCTAACACTATGATTTTCTGACATGCTCAAATGCTAATATTGAAATTAAAGTTATAAGTTATACCATAGCAAAACAGTTTCTGAAAAAAAATATATATATATTAATAAAATGGTGATTTTCAAGTTTTCTTCAATGATTGTTTCAATGGACATTAAACGTATGGCTTGATTTACATAGCTTTCCAACAGCCTTCATTGGGGTCAACCTGCCTGCTGTCAGAGCTGGTAAAGAAAAACACAATCCAAAGTATGTGTGAGTCTACTGATTCAGTTGACTCTGTAGCCTACAGGTGTGAGATGTCACTGCACACCCTGGAGGTGCTATTTTCTTTGTCTCATCACCAGCTGGCAAATGATGCTTGAACAACTGACAAGAGAGACCAGCTGCAGGGTCTCTACAGAAAGAAATCTATCTTTGTCTTTTTCAGAGATTAACTGAATTAAGAGTCTTTCCCAGGTGATGAGATAGGTGTAAAACAATGGAAATTACAAACATTTTGTCAAAAAATTATGTTTGCTATTATAATGGCCTTTACACACATCTCTTTGATTCCTTTCATGCATTTTACTATTTGGTTGGGACTACAAAAACACTAGTTTAGACATATCCTTCCTCAGAGAAGAAAACTTCATAGCCTAGGCCATGCTATAATTTTTTTATGATGTCTACTCCTCATTCTCTCAGTTTCACACATCCCATCCCCTAAATAGCATCTTCTATCTTCCTGCTTGCTCCTCCTTGTACACCAACAAGTTTTTGAGCCCCATCCTTTTAACAAAGATGTATAACCCATTAATGCTACTATTATTTTACTATCCCTCATCCTTCTCCCATCCTTGTTTCTCTCCTTGTACAGCTAAGATTCCATCTCTTGTTTCTCTCTCTGTTGTTATGTTAACTTGGTAATAGCCCAACCCCTGGTTAAATACAACTTTCCATTTAATCTTTGTTTGCTCCAAGGCAGTGGAAACATTGCAGAAAAACATAATTATGCTCATTGGTCTCACTTCAAATAGGAATCCTGCATGAGACCAAATGAACACCAAGTGGGCCCCTAGTGCTATTCAGTAATCATGCTAGTAGTTCAGTCAATTTTCCACTCTCCAAGATGAGAATTAAATACCTTCTTATGTCTCCAAATACTTCATACATCTCCTCCTCTAGCCTCATTCTCAAATAATAATTATGTTTTTGCTTTCACTGAGAAAATAGTAGTAATCAAAAGAGAAATTCCACAAGATCCCCACAACCACATATCTGCCCACAAGAATTTATACCTACTGTGCAGTCACTCTTTTTTCTGTAGATAAACACTCCATTTTCTAATCCAATGCTAACCACAATATCTGTGCAATGGATTTAAAACATCACTTCTCACATAATCAAGGGTATCACTCCAACAATCTACTGTCATTTTCTCTGCATATTCAATTTCTTCCTCTTTCTACTGGATTATTCCTATCAGTATACAAACATACTGTTATTTCATCTATCTTAAAAGTTAAAATGCACACACTCACACTTTTGACCTTAATTTCCCTGCAGCTGCCACTCAACTTCTTTATTCCCCTTCACAGAAAACACCTGGAAAGAGTAGTCAGTACTGAATTCTCCACTTCTTATCTTCTCATTCTTTGTTGAATCTACTCCAATTAGGCTATCATTATACCACTGTACAAACCAGCTTTTACCAAGTTATCGAGGATCTGCATGTTGTCTAATAAATTAATCATATTTAATCTTTCAGCAAAATTTAACACAGTTGATTACTCTATTCTTCTTGACATAACTTCTTTACTTGGCTCTCTTGATACCTTCTGCCTACATTGCTGGCTTCCTCTTTTAAGCCTCCCTTACTAGTCCTTCATAAACTTCACAACATCCAAATGTTAGACTTCCCAGAGTTCAGCCTATGTACCTCTTTCCTTCTTTTTTACCATTTATGTCTGAGTTACATCATCCAGTCTCTCACAGGGTTACTGTCTTTCACAATTCCAGTGGTCTTAATTATTATGATATTCCATGTGAATACTATTCTGAGGAACTAAAAGTAAGTGGTACCTCTTAAAAGTATGCAGTGTGGAGGAACTTGTTTCATAACGTCACCTGCACCTTGACAGTTCCCAAATGAATAAATTCAGCCTGAGTTCCCTGACCGCTAAACTCATTACTTGCCCAAAACTTATTTGCCATCTTTATTTGGATATCTAAGAAGTAACTCAAACTCTATATGCAAAAATAGCAAAAGCCTGATTGCACAGCACCCCACCATATGCCCCTCCTGATCCCTAAATCCTACTCTTTACAGAGTCTTCTCCATCACAGTAAATGGAAATTCCACTGACAGATGTTCAGGCCAGAGTATTGGAGTCATTCTTGACACCTCTCTCGAGTCTCTCCCAATATGCATTTAATCCTTCCATAAACATGTCTTCTCTATCTTCAGCATATATTTACTTCTTACCCTACCACCTGCTACCACCCTGGTCTGAAACACCTATCATCAAGATTTTCATAATGGTCTCCTAATAATCCTTTACTTCCTCCCTTGCCTTCTTATAGTACTTTTAATAAAGCAGTCAGAGCTTTCATATATAAATCAGATAATATCATTCCTTCACTCAAACTCTTCGAAAGCTCTCCAGTTTACTCAGTATTAAATATAATGGTCTTACAACATCCTCTAAAGCCCTATATATTCTTTACCCCTACTACTTCTCTGACCTCATGTAAAACCACCCCCTTCCTCACCCATTACTACACTACAGCCACACTGTCCTTCTTGCTCTTCCTCACATGAACTCCACAAACTCCTGTCTAAGGACATTAGTACCTGAGACTTTCTTTACCTAGTACATCTTCCTCCAGCAATCCACACAGCCCACTCCCCCTCCTCCCATCAAAATCTGGCTCAAATATCACATTATCCTGGCAGCCTTGCAAAATTGTAATACAGTTCCTCCAGCCTGCTCCCTGGAACTCCCAGTTCCCAAATGGGCCCCTTTATCTTGCATAATTTTTCTTCTAAGTTGTTGTATGCATGTATGGGGGTAGAGAAAATGAATTCTTTATCTCCCCTAGATTAGTTACACATTTCTGTATAACTAAATACACCAAAATTTAGCAGTTTAAAATAACAAACATTTTATTATCTCATAGATTATATGAGGTAGGAATCCAAGCATTGTTTCTAGTGTCTCAGGCTCAGGGATCCTCAGAGTCTGTAATCAAATTTTTGGTGAGGACAATGGTCATCTCAAGGCTTAACTGGAGGAGGAGCCATTTCTAAACTCAGTCACTGCTGGCTGGCCTCAGGTCTTCACTGGCCAGTTCCTTACCACATGGGCTTCTTTACAGTAAAACTTACTACAAGGCAGCTAGCTTATCTCACACTGAGAAAGAAAATGAGAGAAAATAAGCAAGATGGAAATCACAGTACTTTTGTAACCTAACCTTTGATGTGACACCCCATCACTCTTGCCATATTCTATCATTAGAAGCAAATGACTAAGTCCAGCCCACACTCAAGGGTGAAGGGATGGGTGGAGTCAAGATGGCGAGCTAGGAGGACACAGAATTCATGTCTCTGCAAAACTAGGACACCTAAGAAAATAGGAGGAGCCCCCAGTGACTGGGTAGGATGTGGGGCATGGGGGGGAGTGAGGGGGAAGGAAAATGGAGATGGGATGGGACTGGTGCCCCTGAGGGCTGGCTGGGGGAGGGTAAGGGATCCTATGCCCTAAAGGGGAAATTGGGGGACCATTGGGAGGGCAGAGAATCAAATGGGAGCGTGGCTAGTTTTCCCCTGCTCACATGGGCCGCCAGGAGCCTGCTGAGATCCCAGGCCTGATACTCTGCCCACCTCGGCCCCCTACAGCCGTGTGGGTACTGACGGAATGGGAGGGAGGGAAGGGGAACCAAAAGTAATGCCCAGTCCTTGGGACCAGCACTCCTCAAGGGTGGCTGGGGGAGGGGAGGAGTTCCTACCCAGCAGGACCCACCCATGCTTAGGTGTCCAGCGGGGATTAGGGAGACCCTTGGGGAGATGGCGGTGGGGTGCAGAGGAACAGAAGGGAATGCAGCCAGCACTTTCCCTGTCCAGTTAGGCACAGGGGAGCCTGTTGGGCTCTCGCCTAACCCTTGCCCTCAGAGCCTCCCTCCTGCTGCACAGAACCCAAGCCCCGCCTCTACACCTCCACCTAGGGCCCTATGTCTACACTTGGAGACCCCTTCTGAGACCCCCTCCAACATGCTGGGCCTAAACCCCACCTACACACCCTCATCCAGGGCCTTAGCTCCAAACCCTGGGACTCTACACTCTGGAGGCCCTCCTTTGGACATGCTGCCTTTCCACTTCCAATAGACCCCAGGGAATATTAATTGGAGTGAAGCCTCCCAGAGGTCCTCATCTTGGCACCAAGACCCAGCTCTATCCAACTGCCTGCAAACTCCAGTGCTGGATGCCTTAGACCAAACACCCAGAAAGACAGAAATACAGCCCCACCCATCAAAAAAAAAGAAATGACAAAAAAAAAAATGTTACAGGCAAAGGATCAAGGTAAAAACCTACAAGACCAAATAAATGAAGATGAAATAGACAAACTACCTGAAAAAGAATTCAGAGTAATAACAGTAAAGATGATCCAAAATCTCAGAAGAAGAATGAAGAAAATACAAGAAATATTTAACAAGGATCACAAAGAACTAAAGAGCAAACAAACTGTGATGAACAACAAAATAAATGAAATTAAAAATACTCTAGAAGGAATCAGTAGCAGAATAACTGAGGGAGAAGAATGGATAAGTGAGCTGGAAGATAAAATTGTGGAAATAACTGCCAAGGAGCAGAATAAAGAAAAATGAATGAAAAGAATTGAGGACAGTCTCAGAGACCTCTGGGACAACATTAAATGCACCAACATTCGAATTATAGGTGTCCCAGAAGAAGAAGAGAAAAAGAAAGAGTAAGAGAAAATATTTGAAGAGATCATAGTCAAAAACTTCCCTAACAAGGGAAAGAAAATAGTCAAGTCCAGGAAGCGCAGAGTCCCATACAGGACAAAACTAAAGAGAAACATGCCGAAACACATATTAATCAAATTATCAAAAATTAAATACAAAGAAAAAATATTAAAAGCAGCAAGAGAAAAGCAATAAATAACATACAAGTCAATCCCTGTAAGATTAACAGCTGATCTTTCAAGAGAAACTCTGAAAGCCAGAAGGGAGTAGCAAGACATATTTAAAGTGGTGAAAGGGAAAAACCTACAACCAAGATTACTCTATGCAAGCAAGGATCTCACTCAGATTCAATGGAGAAATCAAAAGCTTTACAGACAAGCAAAAGCTATGAGAATTCAGCACCACTAAACCAGCTCTAAAACAAATGCTAAAGAAACTCCTCTAAGCAGGAAATACAAGAGAAGAAAAAGATGCACAAGAACAAGCCCAAATCAATTAAAAAAATGGTAATAGGAACATACATAGTGATAATCATCTTGAATGTAAAAGAATTAAACACTCCAACCAAAAGATACAGACTGGCTGAATGGATACAAAAACAAAACAAAACCCTTATATATGCTGTATACAAGAAACCCACTTCAGACCTAGGGACACATACATACAGAAAGTGAGGGGATGGAAAAAATATTCCATGCAAATGGAAATCACAAGAAAGCTGGAGTAGCAATACTTATATCAGATGAAATAGACTTTGAAATAAAGACTGTTACAAGAGATAACGAAGGACACTACATAATGATCAAAGGATCAATCCAAGACAAAAACATAGCAATTATAAATATGTATGCACTTAACATAGAAGCACCTAAATACATAAGGCAAATGCTAACAGCCAAAAAAGGAGAAACTAACAGTAACACAATAATGGTGGGGGAATTTAACACCCCACCTACACCAATAGACAGATCAACCAAAATGAAAATAACTAAGGAAACACAAGTATTAAATAAGACAATAGACCAGGTAGACTTAATTGATATTTTTAAGACATTGCACAAGAAAGAGGAAGAATACACTTTCTTCTCAAGTGCAAATGGATCATTCTCCAGAATAGATCACACCTTGGGTCACAAATGAAACCTTGGAAAACTTAAGAAAACTGAAATCATATCAAGTATCTTTTCAGACAAAACACTATGAGATTAGAAATCAATTATAGGAAAAATACAGTAAAAAACACAAAAACATGGAAGCTAAACAATGTGTTGCTAAATAACCAAAAGATCACTGAAGAAATCAAAGAGGAAATCCAAAAATACCTAGAAAAAAAGGACAACAAAAGCATGATAATCCAAAACCTATGGGATATAGCAAAAGCAGTTCTAACAGGGACATTCATAGCAATTCAAACTCACCTCAAGAAACAAGAAAAATCTCAAATAAACAATCTAACCTTACACCTAAAACAACTGGAAAAAAAAGAACAAAGAAAACCCAAAATTAGTAGAAGGAGAGAAATCATAAAGATAAGATCAGAAATAAATAAAAAGGAAATGAAGGAAAGATCAAATACAACTAAAACCTGGTTCTTTGAGAAGATAAACAAAATAGATAAACCATTAGCCAGACTCATCAAGAAGAAAAGGGAGAAGACTCAAATCAATACAATTAGAAAGGAAAAAGGAGAAGTAACAACTGACACTGCAGAAATACAAAAGATTATGAGAGATTACTACAAGCAACTCTATGCCAATAAAATGGACAACCTGGAAGAAATGGACAAATTCTTAGAAATTCACAACGTGCCAAGACTGAATCAGGAAGAAATAGAAAATATGAACAGACCAATCACAAGCACTGAAATTGAAACTGTGATTAAAAATCTTCCAACAAACAAAAGCCCAGGACCAGATGGCTTCACAGGCGAATTCTATCAAACATTTAGAGAAGAGCTAACACCTATCCTTCTCAAAGTCTTCCAAAATATAGCAGAGGGAGGAACACTCCCAAATTCATTCTATAAGACCACCATCACCTTGATACCAAAACCAGACAAGGATGTCACAAAGAAAGAAAACTACAGGCCAATATCACTGATGAACATAGATGCAAAAATCCTCAACAAAATACTAGCAAACAGAATCCAACAGCACATTAAAAGGATCACACACTATGATCAAGTGGGGTTTATTCCAGGAATGTAAGAATTCTTCAATATATGCAAATCAATCAATGTGATAAGCCATATTAATAGACTGAAGGAGAAAAACCATATGATCATCTCAATAGATGCAGAGAAAGCTTTCAACAAAATTCAATGCCTATTTATGATAAAAACGCTGCAGAAAGTAGGCATAGAGGGAACTTTCCTCAACATAATAAAGGCCATAGATGACAAACCCACAGCCAACATCATCCTCAATGGTGAAAAACTGAAAGCATTTCCACTAAGATCAGGAACAAGACAAGGTTGCCCACTCTCACCACTCTTATTCAATATAGTTTTGGAAGTTTTAGCCACAGCAATCAGAGAAGAAAAGGAAATAAAAGGAATCCAAATCAGAAAAGAAGAAGTAAAGCTGTAACTGTTTGCAGATGGCATGGTACTACACATAGAGAATCCTAAAGATGCTACCAGAAAACTACTAGAGCTAATCAATGAATTTGGTAAAGTTGCAGGATACAAAATTAATGCACAGAAATCTCTGGCATTCCTATACACTAATGATGAAAAATCTGAAGGTGAAATCAAGAAAACACTCCCATTTACCATTGCAACAAAAAGAATAAAATATCTAGGAATAAACCTACCTAAGGAGACAAAAGACCTGTATGCAGAAAATTATAAGACACTGATGAAAGAAATTAAAGATGATACAAATAGATGGAGAGATATACTGTGTTCTTGGATTGGAAGAATCAACATTGTGAAAATGACTCTACTACCCAAAGCAATCTACAGATTCAATGCAATCCCTATCAAACTACCACTGGCTTTTTTCACAGACTGGAACAAAAAATTTCACAATATGTATGGAAACACAAAAGACCCCGAACAGCCAAAGCAATCTTGAGAACGAAAAACAGAGCTGGAGGAATCAGGCTCCCTGACTTCAGACTATACTACAAAGCTACAGTAATCAAGACAGTATGGTACTGGCACAAAAACAGAAAGATCAATGGAACAGGATAGAAAGCCCAAAGATAAACTCACGCACATATGGTCACCTTATCTTTGATAAAGGAGGCAGGAATGTACAGTGGAAAAAGGACAGCCTCTTCAATAAGTGGTGCTGGGAAAACTGGACAGGTACATGTAAAAGTATGAGATTAGAACACTCCCTAACACCATACACAAAAATAAACTCCAAAAGGATTAAAGACCTATATGTAAGGCCAGAAACTATCAAACTCTTAGAGGAAAACATAGGCAGAACACTCTATGACATAAATCACAGCAAGATCCTTTCTGACCCACCTCCTAGAGTAATGGAAATAAAAACAAAAATAAACAAATGGGACCGAATGAAACTTCAAAGCTTTTGCACAGCAAAGAAAACCATAAATAAGACCAAAAGACAACCCTCAGAATGGAAGAAAATATGTGCAAATGAAGCAACTGACAAAAGATTAATTTCCAAAATTTACAAGCAGCTCATACAACTCAATAACAAAAAAACAAACAACCCAATCCAAAAATGGGCAGAAGACCTAAATAGACTCTTCTCCAAAGGAGATATACAGACTGCCAACAAATACATGCAAACAATGCTCAACATCATTAATCATTAGAGAAATGCAAATCAAAACTACAATGAGATATCATCTCACACCAGTCAGAATGACCATCATCAAAAATCTAGAAACAATAAATGCTGGAGAGGGTGTGGAGAAAAGGGAACAGCCTTGCACTGCTGGTGGGAATGTGAATTGGTACAGCCACTATGGAGAACAGTATGGAGATTCCTTAAAAAACTACAAATAGAACTACCATATGACCCAGGAATCCCACTACTGGGTATATACCCTGAGAAAACCATAATTCAAAAAGAGTCATGTACCAAAATGTTCCTTGCAGCTCTATTTACGATAGCCCGGAGATGGAGACAACCTAAGTGCCCATCAACGGACGAATGGATAAAGAAGATGTGGCACATATATACAATGGAATATTACTCAGCCATAAAAAGAAATGAAATTGAGTTATTTGTAATGAGGTGGATAGACCTAGAGTCTGTCATACAGAGTGAAGTAAGTCAGAAATAGAAAGACAAATACTGTATGCTAACACATATATATGGAATTTAAGAAAAAAAAATGTCATGAAGAACCTAGGGGTAAGACAGGAATAAAGACACACACCTACTGGAGAACGGACTTGAGGATATGGGGAGGGGGAAGAATGAACTGTGACAAAGTGAGAGAGAGGCATGGACATATATACACTACTAAACGTAAGGTAGATAGCTAGTGGGAAGCAGCTGCACAACACAGGGAGATCAGCTCGGTGCTTTGTGACTGCCTGGAGGGGTGGGATAGGGAGGGTGGGAGGGAGGGAGATGCAAGAGGGAAGAGATATGGGAACATATGTATATGTATAACTGATTTACTTTGTTGTAAAGCAGAAATTAACACACCATTGTAAAGCAATTATACCCCAATAAAGATGTTAAAAAAACAATAAAATAAAATAAAATTTAAAAAAAAGAAAGAAATGAAATAGAAACAAAGAAAACAATAGCAAAGATCAATAAAACTAAAACCTGGTTCTTTGAGAAGATAAACAAAATTGATAAGCCTTTAGCCAGATTCATCAGGAAAAAGAGGGAGAGGACTCAAATCAATAAAATTAGAAATGAAAAAGAAGAGATTACAACCGACACCACAGAAATACAAAAGATCATAAGAGACTACTACACTACAAGCAAAAATATGCAATTAAGACAGACAACCTTGAAGAAATGGACAAATTCTTGGAAAAGTACAACCTTCCAAGATTGGACCAGGAAGAATTAGAAAATACAAATAGACTAATTACAGGTAATGAAATTGAAACTGTAATTAAAAATCTTCCAACAAACAAAAGTCCAGAACCAGTTGCCTTCATAGGTGAATACTATCAACCATTTAGAGAAGAGTTAACACCTATCCTTCTCAAACTCTTCCAAAATATAGCAGAGGGAGGAACACTCCCAAACTCCTTCTATGCGGCCACCATCACCCTGATACCAAAACCAGACAAAGATATAACAAAAAAAGAAAATTATAGACTAATATCACTGATGAAAATAGATGCAAACATCTGCAACAAAATACCAGCAAACAAAATCCAACAACACATTAAAAGGATCATACACCATGATCAAGTGGGATTTATCCCAGGGATGCAAGGATTCTTCAATATATGCAAAACAATCAATGGGAAACACCATATTACATTAAAGAATAAAAACAATATGATCATCTCAATAGATGCAGAAAAAGCTTTTGACAAAATTCAACACCCATTTATGATAAAAACTCTCCAGAAATTGGGCATACAGGGAACCTACCTCAACATAATAAAAGCCATATACAACAAACCCACAGCAAACATCATTCTCAATGGTGAAAAACTGAAAGCATTTCATCTAAGATCAGGAGCAATACAAGGATATCCACTCTTGCCACTATTATTCAACATAGTATTGGAAATCCTAGCCACAGCAATCAGAGGAGAAAAAGATATAAAAGGAATACAAATTGGTAAAGAAGTAAAACTGTCACTGTTTGCAGATGACATGACACTATACATAGAAAATCCTAAAGTTGCCACCAGAAAACTACTAGAACTAATCAGTGAATTTGGTAAAGTTGCAGGGTACAATATTAATGCACCAAAATTGCTTGCCTTCCTATACACTAACAATGAAAGATCTGAAAGAGAAATTAAGGAAACAATCCCATTTTTGCAATTAATAGAATAAATACCTAGGAATAAACCTACCTAAGGAGGCAAAAGACCTGTGCTCAGAAAACTATAGAACACTGATGAAAAAATCAAAGTTAACATAAACAAATGGAGAGATATACCATGCTCTGGGATTGGAAGAATCAATATTGTGAAAATGACTATACTACCCAAAGCAATCTACAGGTTCAATGCAATCCCTATCAAATTACCAATGACATTTTTCACAGAACTAAAACAAAAAATTTTACAATTTGTATGGAAACACAAAAGACCCCGAATAGCCAAAGCAATCTTGAGAAAGAAAAACGGAGCTGGAGGAATCAGACTCCCTGACTTCAGACTATACTACAAAGCTACAGTAATCAAGACAGTATGGTACTGGCACAAAAACAGAAATATAGATCAATCTAACAGGTTAGAAAGCTCAGAGATAAACCTATACACATATGGTCACCTTATCTTTGACAAGGGAGGGAAGAATATACAATAGAGAAAAGACAGCCCCTTCAACAAGTGGTGCTGAGAAAACTGGACAGCTACAGGTAAAAGAATAAAATTAGAACACACACTAACACCATACACAAAAATAAACTCAGAATGGATTAAAGACCTAAACGTAAGGCCAGACACTATAAAATTCTTAGAGGAAAACATAGGTAGAACACTCTATGATATAAATCACAGCAAGATCTTTTTTGACCATGCCCCCTCCTAGTGTAAGGGAAATAAAAACAAAAATAAATGGGACCAAATAAAAATTAAAAGCTTTGACACAGCAAAGAGAACCATAAACAAGATGAAAAGACAACCTTCAGCATGGGAGAAAATGTTTGCAAAGGAACAACTGACAAAGGATCAATCTCCAAAATATACAAGCAGCTCATGCAGCTCAATATCACAAAATACAAAAACCCAATCCAAAAATGGGCAGAAGACCTAAATAGACATTTCTCCAAAGAAGACATACAGATGGCCAACAAATGCATGAAAAGAAGCTCAACATCACTAATCATTAGAGAAATGCAAATGAAAATCACAATGAGGTATCACCTCACACTGGTCAGAATGGCCATCATCAAAAAATCTACAAACAATGAATGCTAGAGAGGGTGTGGAGAAAGGGGAACCTTCCTACACTGTTGGAGGGAATGTAAATTGATTCAGTCACTATGGAGAACAGTATGGAGGTTTCTTAAAAAACTAAAAACAGAACTACCGTATGACCCAGCAATCCCACTACTCAGCATATACCCTGAGAAAAGCATAATTCAAAAAGAGACATGTACCACAATGCCCATTGCAGCACTATTTACAATAGCCAGGACATGGAATCTATCTAAATGTCCATCAACATATGGCTGGATAAAGAAGATATGGCACACATATACAATGGAATCTTAGCCATAAAAGGAAGGAAATTAAGTTATTTGTAATGAGGTGGAAGGACCTAGAATCTGTGATACAGAGTGAAGTAAGTAAGAAAGAGTAAAACAAATACTGTATGCTAAAGCATATATATGGAATTTTAAAAAGCAGCACTGATGAACCTAGGGACAGGGCAGGAATAAAGACACAGAAGTAGAGAATGGACTTGAGGGCACGGGGGGAAGGGGAAGCTGGGATGAAGTAAGAGAGTAGTATTTATGTATATACACTACCAAATGTAAAATGGATGGCTATTGGGAAACAGTTGCATAGCACAGGGAGATCAGCTCGGTGCTTTGTGATGATCTAGAGGGATGGGATAAGGAGGGTGGGAGGGAAGCTCAAGAGGGAGGAGACATGGGGATATGTGTATACATATAGCTGATTCATTTTGTTGTACAGCAGAAACTAATACAATCTTGTAAAGCATTTATATTCCAATAAAGATGTGGGAAAAATAAATGGGTGAATTGATTTCATAATCAGATAACTTCCAGGAGGTAGAGCTCATTGGGGTCCACTTTACAGGCTACCAACCACATCCTCTACTAGAATATAAGGTCCATATTATTTTTACTGCTATATACCAGAGCGTAGAACAATGCCTGGCTACAGAGTAATCACCTGTTAATCATATGAATTAAGTTACTACTCTCCCACTGCTTTCTTGCCTAAGCCTTCTGTTCCCACTAAAATGAGAAGATACTTTCTGTGGTGTCTTAGATTTAGAATTTTGTACATGCCTATACCCCCACTGAGAGTTTTCTCCTTCCAACCCTAACATGTTATGAGTCAGTCCAGCACTTCAGAGCTCAGGTCAGATCATGCCACCACTACCCCCACCACCTTCCCTCCAAATCCCTATGACTCTTTCTAGCTTCTCTGAGCTCATGTGGTGCCTGTACCACATAGCTTTGTGGTTACTTATGTATAAGTCTTATTCTTTCAGACTCTGAGCTTCTTGATATCAAATACCATGTGTTCACCCAATATAAGCCCAGCCAAGGTTGGTGCAACATCTGTCTATATGGCTGTCATAGAAACCTGGCAGAGTCCTTTGCCACACATATTAGTGTCAAATATGTTATTGGTTTCACTCTTGTTATTTCCTGTTTCCACTAAATGTTCTGTATGTATTTGCTGAGTAACTGAATTCAAGTCCTTGAATCATTTATGAATGAATGGCACGAGCCTCTGTTTTCCTTTTGACACTGAGATTTATGTTGGCCAAATGCCATGACTCTAATTTTAATTCTAAAATGGAGTTTTCTGCCACTCTATACATCTCCTTTCAAGTGGAAGAGTGGTCAGAGAGAAGGCAGGAAGAACAGGAGGAAAAATAGAGGCAGACTAGACATAAACTGAATTAGACAGCAAAGAGCACTGGACATTAGCTTTCCCAACAGTAAAAAAGATGAAGCAGGCAGGGGTGGTATAGGATATGAGTAAATTTCCTTTATGTTCTGAATTCCTAAGTCTTCAAAGGTGGGCTCATTTGGAGTGTCTTCAAAGCAGCTGAAATTGCCTGGACCCCCATTTTCTTTGAATTTCACCTGCAAATTCTTAGGCGCAACAACAAGGAGGGCTCAAGCCAGACTAATCCAGGGTGCTCATTAACTACATCATCTACAGAAACTAATTGCTCTGTGCCTCTGTTTCCACCCAGTATTGCTTTATGTAGAGAGAGTAATCCAAGCTCTTGAGTCTTCCCAGCCATAGGGATTTGTTATCCAAAAAGATACTCTTCAGAACACAGAATTCAAGATTATTCATGTAAGCCAGAATAATAGGGATCATTTTCCTAATTTTACAAGATTGTTTAGAAGGCAGTAATAATAAGTGGATGCTTTTTTATGACATGGCAAGAATTTGTATAAAGTCAGGCTAAGGATTTTATGAAGACATACCACAGCTGCCATATTTGTCATGTTGACCTAATTATCAAAATATTGTCTTCCCTTGGCCCAACTACAGCAGTCCAATAAAGTTGCTGCCTAACGTTTCTAGGGTTCAATAAACCTCCTTTGCCTGAGTCTTGGAGAGCCAACAGATGACACCTGGTTCATCTCAAAATTTGATATGAATCCAAAGTTGCAATCCAGCTAGATTAGTGCATGTTCTACAGAAGGATGGAAGAAAGAACAGAATTGGAGCCATATTTTACTGCCTCTCTGGATGTAAGTAGAATACCTTCTAGGGAGAAAGTTTTCAGGCTATTTTAGGATACTCAGGTTGTACAAACATATAAGACTGGGCTCAGAATCAAACCAAAAGTTAAAACAGATTTTTGAGTAGGATAAGAGTTCTCATTAGAAGTACAGCAAATGAGTCTTATACCTAAAATAAGCATATAACATTTTAGTAGCTTGATGTTTCAAAGGTCAATAGGCAGTGCCATATGGTGTGTGTGTGTGTGCGTGTGTGTGTGTGTGTGTGTCTGCACATGTGTGTGCACATGCACACAGGCCTGCATGCCTTAAAACAGCAAACTATATTTGCATCCTCTGATCCATTAGCTCTGACAGCAGTAAACAATTTACAGAAGCTTAAAGCTTATGGATTGCGGGGTTGATTTGACTTAAAGGCAAAAGATTTGCCCAGAATTTTGCATGTTTTGATAAAACATTTCAGAGTTTCCCTCAGTGTACTCAGCAGCATTTACTGCAGGTGCTGGCAAATCACAGTGGGCAATTCTTACTTAAATATGTATAGGATTAAATGGCCTTTCTGCTCACATGCTATCCACTTTTCTGCTTATTTGTTTGTTTTCTCAGCTGCCCAGAATAGTGAAAATACACACCAAAGTTTTAGTTTCGGTTTTGTTTTTTCTGGAGAGTCAACTACATCTTAGTGATAGCAGTGGTCATGACAGATAACATGGTAATGATCCAAACTTTATCTGACTATGCTGGAATCCTGTTCAATAACAAAGAAATTCATATACATTGCTCAGCTCAAGGCTGTGGACTGCACAGGTTGGGTGGGTACACGATGGCTGTGATTTGGGGAAATAATCATTTTCATGACAAAGGAGGATGAGTGTTTCTTTCTCTTGCCCTTGCTTTATTTTGCCATTTTCTTTTTCTTTGAATGCTACTTACTCAGATCCATGCTCCAATCAAGGCTTCTTTATAACGCTTGTCTCTATTTGTCAGAATAAGGTCATGTATTAGGCTAGTAAGAACTAGCTATTTACGGCACTAATTACTTTTTAAAGAAAACCTCAAAAGAGAGACAAACCAAATCATCTCTACTTGTGTTTTTCTTTTCTATTTATTTTTTATTGAAGTATACTTGATTTACAATTTTGTGTTAGTTTCAGGTGTACAGAAAAGTGTATATATATATATATACACACACACATTTTTTCAGATTCTTTTCCACCGTACATCATTACAAGATATTGAACACAGTTCCCTGTGCTATACAGTAGGATCCTGCTGCCCATCCACTCCATATATAGTAGTGTGTAAATGTCAATCCCCAAATCCCAATTCACTCCCCGCTTTTCTCCCTTGGTAACCACAAGCCTGCCCTCTGTCTGTGAGTCTATTTCTGCTTTGTAAATAAGTTCATTTGTGTCATTTTTTTAGATTCCATATATAAGTGATGTCATACAATATATGTTTTTAAATTTAGAAGATGTAGAACCTGTAAGATCTGTGTAAAGAAGAGAATTCAGGGAGACAAGGCAATCTCAGCATTTTCTAGCTTATACCATCTCTCCCCAGAGAGGAAAGTAATGTGTTTATGACTCTCTTCTTATATATTAAATATATTTTTCAAATATTTAGGAAATGTTCAGACTCTTGAAAAATTACATCTAACAGGAAAAAAAGTCCCCAGAAATATATCTATATATAGATATATATAGAGAGATTTTTTTTCTGGTGTAAGTGCAAAGAAAACCACCAGAGTTGAATGCACAGTTTGGTGGGATGGAAATAATCAGGCAGACAGGCCAAGAGTTTAAAAATTCTGGTTTTAGATGTCAGAACAACATTAGAAATCATTAGTAGAATGAGTCTAGGTTCCAGGTATGATCATTTAAAGAAAAAGCAAGATCACCTTGACTCCCTGTTAAACATACCTAAAGATACCTATGCCAACTAGATTTTATTTTGTTAGAAGTCTTTCCAACTCAAGTAAGCTATGCAAATTGTAGCTATAGTGCACAAGAACAGATGAGCCATGGAGTAGAGAGCCTATACATTTCTACCTTATATTAGTAATGGCATATTGTATACACACAGCCAACTCTTGATCCAGACATAAATGCACACATTTTTATAGATCACCAGAGTGATTGATGTGACAAAATCCAGAACTGATCCCTATGCAATCATTCTACAGATTGAAGAGATGATTAAAAATCCTTTCAAATGGGAAGAATGGCATCAATATGTTATAAGCATCTCTGAGGGAGATATAAATTACAAGCCTGGGTTAACCTAAAATATCACTTGTTTAGTTTTGGATGGGCCTCAGGAAAAAGAGAGAGATACCGAAAAGAAAGTTTTCTTGCCTGAAGTTAAGATTTATAATGTAATGAATGCTCCAGGAGGGCAGAGATTTTGTCTGTTTCTGTTTTTCCCTTTTCTTTGCTAAATAACTTACATGCAGAGGTGCTTCACGGTAAATTTCCCTACACGTGTTGGTTTTGAAGTGAACATAATACATCCTCCCACCTGGCTATTAGCATAGTCCCCTGACTGGTCTCTTTGCTTTTATACTCACTCTGCAATTCTCTACCTAGTCTCCAAGCAACACAAGTGCAATTTTTTTTACAAAACAAATCCCTTCCTCTGCTTAGGAGCCCTTCTTGACCCAGCTCTGCCTACGACAGAGACTTTCCCTTTGACCACTCCGCCATCCTCTACGGCCCTCCAGCCACTCCAGCCTTTAATCCAATTCTTAACTGGGTCAAGGACACTTTTGTCTTTGGGCCTTTGCACCAGCTTTCTCCTCTGGAATGTCCCACTTTGTTCAGGTGGTTGGCCTTTCTGCTCATTTAAATCTCAACAAAATGTCTTTAAATAAAAATAGGAACAAAATGGCAACCAACACTTTTACAGCACGTACCAAGTGCCTAGCATCAAAGTGCTTTACACACATTTTTATTCATAAATTTATAACCTTTTCACCCATTTCTCCCACCTCCCTAACCCCTGCCTCTGGCAACCACCAATCTGTTCACTGTGTCTATGAGTTGTTTTTTTTTTTCCACATATAAGAAAGATCACATGGTATCTGTCTTTTCCCTGTCTGATTTATTTTACTTGGCATAAGATCTGGAGGTCTGTCCATGTTGTTGCAAATGACAAGATTTCATTATTTTTTATGGCTTAATAATATTCCATATATGGAATGGAATATATATAAATGAAATCTTTTATATATATGATATCTCACATCTATGTATCTATATTTCTGTAGATATATAGATATACATATATATTTATAGATAGATAGATAGGTATACTTTACATATATATGTATCACATCTTTTTTATCCATTTATCTCTCAATGGACAGTTAGGTTGTTTCCATATCTTGGCTATTGTGAATAATGCTGCAATGAACATGGGGGTGCAGATAGCTTATCAAGTTGGTGTTGTCATTTTCTTTGGATAAATACCCAAAAGTGGAATTGCTGGATCATATGGTAGTTCTATTTTTAATTTTTAACTAATTTAACATTAATTTAAAAATTGCGGGATTCCCTGGTGGTGCAGTGGTTGAGAGTCTGCCTGCCGATGCAGGGGACACAGGTTTGTGCCCCGGTCTGGGAAGATCCCACATGCCGCGGAGTGGCTAGGCCTGTGAGCCATGGCCGCTGAGCCTGCACGTATGGAGCCTGTGCTCGGCAACAAGAGAGGCCACAACAGTGAGAGGCCCGCGTATTGCAAAAAAAAATTAAATAAATAAATAAATAAATAAAAATTGCAAGCAGATCCTATAGATCCTATCAACCTCATTTTCAGATGAAGAGACTAAGGCACAGAGTCTAAGAAAACTGCCTATGGTCAGACACTTGTAAATAATGGAAATAAATTTGATCCCATATGCAAAGATCATTAACTCCTTCATGATTCTGCCTTTCAGAAAATTACCACCCAGTTACTTTCTACCATATCACCCTGTTTTAATTTTCTTGGGAGCACCTATCACCATATGATGCTTTTCATATCTATTTATTTCTGTATATATGTATATATATATAATTTCTTTACTTTTACAAATTATTGTCTGTCTCTTTTCTTCTAAAATATAAGTTTTCTGAGGCCAAGGTGCATTTCTGCTTTGGTTACAGCAGAGTATCTGGCATTGAGAGTAGTTCTTAACATGTAGGAAGTACCCATCAAACATTTGCTGAAGAATTAATTAGCAGCCTAACAGGTGTGTTCCTATCTGGTTTTCAGTGCAGGCCTCCAAGATGGTGAATTGGATCTGGCTATGCATCTCACGGAATTCAGAGTCCTTAACCATTAGTTTATGTAGAGGCGATCAAAGCTAATGATTCACACTGACCAAGCTGAGTAGAGATTAATTGATAAATCAGAATGACAATTTGTTAATTTACCATGAGTAATGTTTCTGTCAGCCAAAAAAGCACATTCACCACCTGTAAGAGAAGCCTCCATGGGAAAGCAAATTAAGATCAGAAGGTTGCTCAGCAAATATAAAACCAAAGCAAAGGGAATTTGAAGATTTACAAGATATTTTGATCAAGCAATGGCAGCTCTTTGAATTGCCCTTCCCAACTACCAGGCAATTCTAACCAATAGGCCAGACTTTCTAGTCAACAAGGACTCTCATCCTTTCACAAGGATTATACAGTCTCACTGTCCAATGCTAGGAATGTTTATTCTCCAGCTGACCTCAAGGCTCTTTTGGTTTTTTTAACATCTTTATTGGAGTATAATTGCTTTACAATGGTGTGTTAGTTTCTGCTTTATAACAAAGTGAATCAGCTACACATATACATATGTCCCCATATCTCATACCTCCTGCATCTCCCTCCTTCCCACCCTCCCCATCCCACCCCACTAGGTGGTCACAAAGCACCGAGCTGATCTCCCTGTGCTATGCGGCTACTTCCCACTAGCTATCTATTTTAAGTTTGGTAGTGTATATATGTCCATGCAACTCTCTCACTTTGTCCCATCTTACCCTTACCCCTCCCTGTATCCTCAAGTCCATGCTGTAGTAGGCCTGCATCTTTATTCCCATCTTGCCCCTAGGTTCTTCATGACCATTTTTTTTTTTTTAGATTCCATATATATATGTGTTAGCATACGGTATTTGTTTCTCTCTTTCTGACTAACTTCACTCTGTATGACAGTCTCTAGGTTCATCCACCTCACTAAAAATAACTCAGTTTTGTTCCTTTTTATGGCTGAGTAATATTCCATTGTATACATTTGCCACATTCTCTTTATCCATTCATCTGTTGATGGACACTTCGGTTGCTTCCATGTCCTGGCTATTGTAAATAGAGCTGAAATGAACATTTTAGAACATGACTCTTTTTGAATTATGGTTTTCTCAGGATATATGCCCAGTAGTGGGATTGCTGTGTCATATGGTAGTTCTATTTTCAGTTTTTTTGTTTTCTTCTTATATGTTGAGCTTTCTTTTTAATTTTTTTATTTTTATTTTTGGCTGTGTTCAGTCTTTGTTTCTGTGCCAGGGCTTTCTCTAGTTGTGGCAAGCAGGGGCAACTCTTCATCGCAGTGCACGGGCCTCTCACTGTCGTGGCTTCTCTTGTTGCAGAGCACAGGCTCCAGATGTGCAGGCTCAGCAGTTGTGGCTCACGGGCCTAGTTGCTCCGTGGCATGTGGGATCTTCCCAGACCAGGGCTCGAACCCGTGTCCCCTGCATTAGTAGGCAGATTCTCAACAACTGCACCACCAGGGAAGCCCTATTTTCAGTTTTTTAAGGAACGTCCGTACTGTTCGCCATAGTGGTTGTATCAATTTACATTCCCACCAACAGTGCAAGAGGGTTCCCTTTTCTCCACACCCTCTCCAGCATTTATTGTTTCTAGATATTTTTATGATGGCCATTCTGACCGGTGTGAGATGATATCTCATTGTAGTTTTGATTTGCATTTCCCTAATGGTTAATGATGTTGAGCATTCCTTCATGTGTCTGTTGGCAATCTGTATATCTTCTTTGAAGAAATGTCTATTTAGGTCTTCTGCCCATTTTTGGATTGGGTTGTTTGTTTTTTTAATATTGAGCTGCTTGTAAATTTTGGAGATTAATCCTTTGTCAGTGGCTTCATTTGCAAATATTTTCTCCCATTCTGAGGGTTGTCTTTTCATCTTGTTTATGGTTTCCTTTGCTGTGCAAAAGCTTTTAAGTTTCATTAGGTCCCCATTTCTTTATTTTTGTTTTTATTTCCATTTCTCTAGGGGGTGGGTCAAAAAGGATCTTGCTGTTTTTTATGTCATAGAGTGTTCTGCCTATGTTTTCCTCTAAGAGTTCTATGGTGACTGGCCTTACATTTAGGTCTTTAATCCATTTTCAGTTTATTTTGTTGTATGGTGTTAGGGAGTGTTCTAATCTCATTCTCTTACATGTACCTGTCCAGTTTTCCCAGCACCACTTATTGAAGAGGCTGTCTTTTCTCCACTGTATATTCTTGCCTCCTTTATCAAAGATAAGGTGACCATATGTGCATGGGTTTATTTCTGGGCTTTCTATCCTGTGCCATTGCTCTATATTTCTGTTTCTGTGCCAGTACCATACTGTTTTGATTACTGTAGCTTTGTAGTACAGTCTGAAGTCAGGGAGCCTGATTCCTCCAGCTCCGTTTTTCTTTCTCAAGATTGCTTTGGCTATTCGGCATCTTTTGTGTTTACATACAAATTGTGAAATTTTTTCTTCTACTTCTGTGAAAAATGCCAGTGGTAGTTTGATACAGATTGCATTGTATCTGTAGATTGCTTTGAGTAGTAGAGTCATTTTCACAATGTTGATTCTTCCAATCCAAAAACATGGTATATCTCTCCATCTGTATGTTTCATCTTTAATTTCTTTCATCAGTGTCTTAAAATTTTCTGCATACAGGTCTTTTGTCTCCTTAGGTAGGTTTATTCCTAGATATTTTATTCTTTCTGTTGCAATGGTAAATGAGAGTGTTTTCTTAATTTCCCTTTCAGATTTTTCATCATTAGTGTAAACGAATGCCAGAGATTACTGTGCATTAATTTTGTATCCTGCTACTTTACCAAATTCATTGATTAGCATAGTAGTGTTCTTGTAGCATCTTTAGGATTCTCTATGTATAGTATCATGTCATCTGCAAACAGTGACAGCTTTACTTCCTCTTTTCCAATTTGGTTTCTTTTGTTTCTTTTTCTTCTCTGATTGCTGTGGCTAAAACTTCCAAAACTATGTTAAATAATAGTGGTGAGAGTGGGCAACCTTGTCTTGTTCCTGATCTTAGTGAATGGTTTCAGTTTTTCACCATTGAGGATGATGTTGGCTGTGGGTTTGTCATCTATGGCCTTTATTATGTTGAGGAAAGTTCCCTCTATGCCTACTTTCTGGAGGGTTTTTAATCATAAATGGGTGTTGAATTTTGTTGAAAGCTTTCTCTGCATCTATTGAGGTGACCGTATGGTTTTTCTCCTTCATTTTTATAATATAGTGTATCACATTGATTGATTTGCATATATTGAAGAATCCTTACATTCCTGGGATAAACCCCACTTGATCATAGTGTGTGATCCTTTTAATGTGCTGTTGGATTCTGTTTGCTAGTATTTTGTTGAGGATTTTTGCATCTATGTTCATCAGTGATATTGGCCTGAATTTTCCTTTCTTTGTGACATCTCTGTCTGGTTTTGGTATCAAGGTGATGGTGGCCTAGTAGAATGAGTTTGGGAGTGTTCCTCCCTCTGCTATATTTTGAAAGAGTTTGAGAGGGATAGGTGTTAGCTCTTCTCTAAACGTTTGATAGAATTCGCCTGTGAAGCCATTTGGTCCTGGGCTTTTGTTCGTTGGAAGATTTTTAATCACAGTTTCAATTTCAGTGCTTGTGATTGGTCTGTTCATATTTTCTATTTCTTCCTGGTTCAGTCTCAGAAGGTTGTGCATTTCTAAGAATTTGTACATTTCTTCCAAGTTGTCCATTTTATTGGCATAGAGTTGCTTTTAGTAATCTCTCGTGATCTTTTGTATTTCTGCAGTATCAGTTGTTACTTCTCCTTTTTCATTTCTAATTCTATTGATTTGAGTCTTCTCCCCTTTTTTCTTGATGAGTCTGGCTAATGGTTTATCTATTTTGTTTATCTTCTCAAAGAACCAGCTTTTAGTTTTATTGATCTTTGCTATCATTTCCTTCATTTCTTTTTCATATATTTCTGATCTGATATTTATGATTTCTTTCCTTCTGATAACTTTGGGGATTTTCTTGCTCTTCTTTCTCTAATTGCTTTAGGTGTAAGGTTAGGTTGTTTATTTGAGACGTTTCTTGTTTCATAAGGTAGGATTGTATAGCTATAAGCTTCCCTCTTAGAACTGTTTTTGCTACAACCCATAGGTTTTGGGTTGTCGTGTTTTCATTGTCATTTGTTTCTAGGCATTTTTTGATTTCCACTTTGATTTCTTCAGTGATCATTTGGTTATTAAGTAGTGTGTTGTTTAGCCTCCATGTGTTTTTATTTCTTACAGATTTTTTCCTGTAATTGATATCTAGTGTCATAGGATTGTGATCAGAAAAGATACCTGATATGATTTCACTTTTCTTAATTTTACCAAGGCTTGATTTGTGACCCACAATATGATCTATACTGGAGAATGTTCCATGAGCACTTGAGAAGAATGTGTATTCTGTTGTTTTTGGATGGAATGTCCTATAAATGTCAATTAAGTTCATCTTGTTTAATGTATCATTTAAAGCTTGTTTGTCCTTATTTATTTTCATTTTGGATGATCTGTCCATTGGTGAAAGTGGGGTGTTTAAGTCCCCTACTATGATTGTGTTACTGTTGATTTTCCCTTATATGGCTGTTAGTATTTGCCTTATATATTGAAGTGCTCCTATGTTGGGTGCATAAGTATTTACAATGGTTATATATTCTTCTTGGGTTGACCCCTTGATCATTATATAGTGTCCTTGTTTGTCTCTTCTAATAGTCTTTGTTTTAAAGTCTATTTTGTTTGATATGAGAATTGCTACTCCAACTTTCTTTTGATTTCCATTTGCATGGAATATCTTTTTCCATCCTATCACTTTCAATCTGTATGTGTCCCTAGGTCTGAAGTGGGTCTCTTGTAGACAGTACATATATGGGTCTTGTTTTTGTATCCATTCAGCCAATCTATGTCTTTTGGTTCGAGCATTTAATCCATTTACATTTAAGGTAATTATCGATATGTATATTCCTTTTACCATTTTCTTAATTGTTTTGAGTTTATTATTGTAGGTCTTTTCATTCTCTTGTGTTTCCTGCCTAGAGAAGTTCCTTTAGCATTTGTTTCAAAGGTGGTTTGGTGGTGCTGAACTCTCTCAGCTTTTGCTTGTCTGTAAAGGTTTTAATTTCTCCATCAAATATGAATGAGATCCTTGCTGGGTAGAGTAATCTTGGCTGCAGGTTTTTCTCCTTCGTCACTTTAAATATGTCCTGCCAGTCCCTTCTGGCTTGCAGAGTTTCTGCTGAAAGATCAGCTGTTAACCTTATGGGGATGCCCTTGTATGTTATTTGTTGTTTTTCCTTTGCTGCTTTTAATATGTTTTCTTTGTATTTCATTTTTGGTAGTTTGATTAATATGTTTCTTGGTGTGTTTCTCCTTGGATTTATCCTGTATGGGGCTCTCTGTGTTTTCTGGACTTGATTAACTATTTCCTTTCCCATATTAGGGAAGTTTTCCACTAGAACCTCTTCAAATGTTTTCTCAGTCCCTTTCTTTTTCTCTTCTTCTTCTGGAGCCCCTATAATTCGAATGTTGGTGCATTTAATGTTCCAAAGGTCTCTGAGACTGTCCTCAATTCTTTTCATTCTTTTTCCTTTATTCTGCTCTGTGGTAGTTATTTCCACTATTTTATCTTCCAGGTCACTTATCCGTGCTTCTGCCTCAGTTACTCTGCTATTGATCACTTCTAGAGAATTTTTAATTTCATTTATTGTGTTGCTCATCACTGTTTGTTTGCTATTTAGTTCTTCTAGGTTCCTGTTAAACATTTCTTGTATTTTCTCCACTCTTTTTCGAAGATTTTGGATCATCTTTACTATCATTACTCTGAATTCTTTTTCAGGTAGACTGCCTATTTCCTCTTCATTTTTAAGGTCTGGTGGGTTTTTGCCTTGCTCCTTCATCTGCTATGTGTTTCTCTGTCTTTTCATGTTGCTTAACTTACATGTTTGGGGTCCCCTGTTAACAGGCTGCAGGTTCATAGTTCCTGTAGTTTTTGGTGTCTCTCCCCAGTGGCTAAGGTTCGTTCAGTGGGTTGTGTAGGCTTCCTGGTTGAGGCGACTAGTACCTTTGTTCTGGTGGATGAGGCTGGATCTTGTCTTTCTGGTGGGCAAGTCCACATCTGGTGGTGTGTTTTGGGGTGTCTGTGGCCTTATTATGATTTTAGGCAGACTCTGTGCTAATGGATGGGATTGTGTTCCTGTCCTGCTAGTTGTTTGGCATAGGGTGTCCAGCACTATACCTTGCTGGTCATTGAGTGGAGCTGGGTCTTGGCGTTGAGATGGAGATCTCTGGGATATTTTCCCCATTTGATATTATGTGGAGCTGGTAGGTCTCCTGTGGACCAGTGTCCTGAACTTGGCTCTCCCACCTCAGGAGCACAGCCCTGATGCCTGGCTGCAGCACCAAGAGCCTGTCCTCCACATGGCTCAGAATAAAAGGGAGGAAAAAAGAAGGAAAGAAAGAAGAAGGTAAAATAAAATAAATTTATTAAAATAAAAAATAATTATTAAGAAAAAAAATTTTAAGTAATTAAAAAAACGGACAGACAGAGCCCTAGGACAAATGTTAAAAGAAAAGCTATACAGACAAAATCACACACAGAAGCATACACATACACACTCACAAAAAGAGAAAAAGGGAGAAACATATATGTATCATTGTTCCCAAGTCCACCTCCTCAATTTGGGATGATTCGTTGTCTATTCAGGTAATCCACAGATGCAGGTACATCAAGTTGATTGTGGAGATTTAATCCACTGCTCCTGAGGCTGCTGGGAGAGATTTTCCTTTCTCTTCTTTGTTCGCACAGCTCCCATGTTTCAGCTTTGAATTTGGACCTGCCTCTGCATGTAGGTTGCCTGAGGGTGTCTGTTCCTCTCTCAGACAGGGCGGGGTTAAGGAAGCAGCTGATTTGGGGGCTCTGGCTCGCTCAGGCTAGGGTAAGGGGGGGTACAGATGCGGAGCGAGCCTGCGGTGGCAGAGGCCAGCATGACATTGCTCCAGCCTGAGGTGCGCCATGCGTTCTCCTGGGGAAGTTGTCCCTGGATCACGGGACCCTGGCAGTGGCGGGCTGCACAGGCTCCCGGGAGCGGAGGTGTGGATAGTGACCTGTGCTTGCACACAGCCTTCTTGGTGGTGGCAGCAGCAGCCTTAGCATCTCATGCCCTCTCTGAGGTCCATGCTGATAGCCACGTCTCGCGCCCATCTCTGGAGCTCCTTTAAGCTGCGCTATTAATCCCCTCTCCTTGTGCACCAGGAAACAAAGAGGCAAGAAAAAGCCTCTTGCCTCTTTGGCAGCTCCAGACTTTTCCTGGACTCCCTCCTGGCTAGCCTCGGTGCACCAGCCCCTTCAGACTGTGTTCACAGAGCCAACTCCAGTCCTCTCCCTGGGATCTGACCTCTGAAGCCTGAGCATCAGCTCCCAGCCCCGACCCGTCCCAGCGGGTGAGCATACAAGCTTCTCGGGCTTGTGAGTGCAGGTCGGTACTGATCCTCTGTGCAGGAATATCTCAGCTTTGCCCTCTGCACCCCTGTTGCCAAACTCTCCTCCATGACTCCAAACCTTCCCCCCTCTGCCACCCGAAGTCTCCGCCTGCGAAGGGGCTTCCTAGTGTGTGGAAACCTTTCCTCCTTCACAGCTCCCTCCCACTGGTGCGGGTCCCGTCCCTATTCTTTTGTCTCTGTTTATTCTTTTTTCTTTTGCCCTACACAGGTACGTGGGGAGTTTCTTTCCTTTTGGGAGGTCTGAGGTCTTCTGCCAGAGTTCAGTGGGTGTACTCTAGGAGTTGTTCTACATGTAGATGTATTTCTGATGTATTTGTGGGGAGGTAGGTGATCTCCGAGTCTTACTCTTCCTCCATCTTGAAGCTCCTCCAAGGCTCTTTTGTATTTGTCTTTTCCTGTCCCTTTAGATTTGGAGAAGCAACTACTTCAAATGCCATTTCCAGGAGGCACCCACCTCCACTCTGTATAAGTCTTCACACTAGATGCCTTTTCTGGTGACCCCTTACTGTAAGTTAGTTCCCAATGACTCAACTTAGAGCCTCAAGATATAATCTAATTTTCACAAACCAGTTAATGGATTGGTTGTTTGGGGATCAGTGTTCTATGCTGAGTTAATTGTTTATGTGTCAGTCAGAGTGTAGAAGGAAACAAGGAGTTATACAAAATGTCAGCTGACGTTTAGGAGAATGAAGAGGATACTTCTATTTGGCACCGTCAAGTGTAATGGTTTCTTTCACATTTTTCATTTCATTTTTCTCTTAGTTCTAAAGCATTTTCATAAATAGCCTTGCTATGTGGTTGATTGCACATTTGTATTATTTATCAGCATCTCTGCTAATAGATTATAATCCTTTAGGTTATTTGTTTTGAAGACAATCCTAGAAAAGGAAATACTAATTTAATGATTATGAATATTTTCCGACTCCTTTTAAATTTTGAAAAAAATAATTTTAGACTTACAGAACAATTACAGTAGTACAGTGTTTGAATGGTGAAACAGCCTTTCCTAAAGATAACACTTTACATAACCATAGCACAGTTGTCAAAACTAATAATTAACATTAGTACATTACTATGAATTAAAGTACAGGCTTTATTTGGATTTCACCAGCTTTTTATTAATGTTCTCTTGCAACCAGTCATCATGTTTCCTTAGTTTCATCTGATCTGTGATAGTTCCTCAGTCTTTCCTTGTCTTTCATAATCTTGGGACTTCTGAAGAGTACTGATCAATTATTTTGTAAAAATTTTCTTAATTTAGGTTTGTCTTATGTTCCCTCATAATTAGACTGAGGTTATGCATTACTGGAAAGAATAACACAGATGCAAAGTGCCTTTATTAGTGCATGTTTTCTGGAGGTGCATGATGTTGATATGTTAAATTGTGCTGACTTTAAATTTGATCATTTGGTTAAGGCAGTGTCTGGCATATTTTTCCAGTGTAAAATTACTATGTTTCCCCTTGCAATCAATATTTGTTTTGTGAAAAATACTTTGAAATAATGGAAATATACTCTTTGTCCTTGAATTTTTGTCCACTAATTTTAGCATCCATTTTTGGATCTTGTTTGCTGCCATGATGTTTCCATGGTGTTCTAATGGAGATTTTCTATTTCCTTTATTCCTTCTGCATTTATTCATTAGATTTTTTTTTTTCTGTAAAGACTATCCACCCTGCATTAATTAATTTATTCAGTTACTTTCATATCAGTTTGAACTCAAAGATATTTACATTATTCTTTGGGTTACAATCCAATGTTACTACTTATTTTATTGTACATATTGTTCTTTGGCTATTAGGTGTGGCTTTTATGCCCTTTCAACATACTCATATCTCTTTTTTATGTTATTCAAGAATTCCCTCACTTTCTGTCATCACACAATTCTCTAGGTTTTTTTTCTGAGTTGTAGTTCATTCATAGACATACCACAGTTTGTTTATCCATTAACCAATTGAATGACACCTGAGTTGTTCTGAAATGTTCCTGTTTATTTTGTCTTATGAATTGAACTGCTATAAACCTTTATACACAGGTTTTGTGCAAACATAAGTTTTCATTTCTCTTGGATAAATACATAAAAGTGGGATTTCTGGGTCATACAGTATGTGGCTGCTTAATTTTATAAAAAACGGTCAAGCTCTTTTCCAAAGTGACTGTACCATTTTCATTTCTACCAGCAAAGTGTGAGAATTTTAGTTTCACATACTTACTAGCACTTGGAATTGTCAAATTTGGGGGATTTGTTTTTGTTTTTTACTAGCCATTCTAAAAGATGTGTAGTGAAATATTAGTGTGGTTTTAATATCTATTTCCCTAATGACTAATGATGTTGAGAAATTTTCATATAATTACTTGTCATTCATATATCTTCTTTAGTGAAATATCTCTTCGTCCATTTATAAAATTGGGTTGTTTTATTATGGAAAATATTTTTTATAGATTCTGGGTAAAAATTATTTGTCAAAATATGATTTGTAAGTGTCTGTGACATGTCTTTTTCATTGTCTTCATGGTGACTTTTACAAAGCAAAAGTTTTAGATTTCTATAAACTCCAAATTACGTTTTTTTAGTGGTTCATGCTTTTAGCATTGTATCTAAAAACTCATTCTCTAACCTAAGAACATACACATTTTCTACTCTTTTCTTCTACAAGTTTTATGGTTCAATGTTTTACATCTTGGTCTATGATCCATTATGAGTTTATATCTACATAACACATGAGGTGCAGGATGAAGTTCATATATTTGCAAACAGACATCAAATTGTCCCAGCATCATTTTTGAAAAGACTATCTCATATCTATCCATCTATCTATCTATCTATCTATCTATCTATCTATATATGAGGGTATGTGTGTGTTTGACAAATATATATGTATGTATCTGTTGACAAATACATTTATCATACATATGTATATATTAATAACTATGAGTTTTTATTTCATGTCTTTAAAAGTGATATTAAAGATAGTTTTTTAGAGGTAAAATTGTAAGTCGCTCAGAACACTGAACAATATTAGGTAGGTTAAAATAATTTAAACCTGGCTCATGTAGGTAATTAAAAGATAAAAGAAATAATTTTTAGGGATTTATTACATTTATATATAATATATATATAATTAAACCAAATGCTTTGTTTGGTTTACTATGCAAATATAACATACTTTTATTTCAAACATAGTGTTTATGTTTTTATGAAGCAAGTTTAAAAACAAACAGTGTGGAGTATGAAATACACTATGGTTTTTCTTAAAGTTTTCTGCACTGACCTGGAAAAGGATGCCTCACTTAGGTAGTAAATATGGCTGTGTAACATCTTCATTTTTCAGAATAATTTGATTTATATCATTTAAAATATAATAATTATTATAAAAATAAATAAATAAATATAAATAATTTGATTATATAATAAAAAATCATTTAGGAAGACACTATAACTTGATTAAATTTGATTGTATCCTCATCTATCTTTATATTTATTTCAAGGCAATTCCAAATTTATCAGACACAAGGTTAATCACAGTGACTCATGGCAATGGAGTGGGATGGCTATCATATAACCACTTTGGTTTAGATGTATTATGTGAGGTAATTCCATCATTAAAGTATAAAGCTTCAGAAATCCATAAGAGGGCATTGAGAACATCTGTGTATTCAGTAGCAATTTGATTTAGCAAGGAAAAGTCTTAAGGGAGACAGAGAGGGAGAGAAAGAGAAAGAGAGAGGGAGAGAAGAAAAAGAGATGAAGATGGTTGTAAAGGAGAAAATAAAAAATCACAGTTGCCAAATGGATATTCATAATAAAAATGTGAGAGTTGGAGACAAAAGAAAGCCAGATGAGAAACTTCATGCTTTATGTCAGACAAAGATTTGCAGATTTGTGAGTGAAAGAGAGAGTTTAGGAGAGATGAACTAGGGGGGTTGTGGGAAACTGAAAAAGGGATAGATAATTAAAGATTGTTAGAAATTTTGCTAAGGGCTGTTAATTGGATCCCCTCTGACATTCTACAATTGGCTTTTTAAATAAGGCTTAGAGGTATTGCTCAGTTATTCTTATTTGCCAAACAGGTATTTATTACACTGCAGTTTTATTTAAAAAACAGACTAAACCATGAAGATGTTTGGTTTTAAAACCAGTTTCTGTGCTATTATTATTTTATCTTTTACACTATTTTCTTACTATTTTCTGAAAATAAATCACTCCCCAGCAACAGCTTTTATCATAAAATCTTTGAGAAATGGGATTGTAATCTCCACAGACTCTGGTATAAAAATAAGGGAAAAAATACTTTTCCCTAAGGTACATTATAATAAATTGAACCAGCCATTGATTCACAATTGTAGGATGTCAGGTGGCCTCTCAAGCCACATTTTAGGAGCTAATCTTGTTGGAGACACTGCTTAATTTTGTTATTTGTTAACAAAAAAGTTAAATTTTGTTAACTGCAATTCTTCAAACAAACATATCTCCAGTATTTTATCTTTATTATTTGAAAGAATAATAATAATAATGTAAGTACACTTTTGCCACACACAATTGCATTTGGTCTGTACCACAGCCCTGTGCAACAGCCTGAGGCATGATCAGTATTGTTTCCATTTTACCTTAAGAAATATGAGGCTCCAAAAGAAAAGTCACTTGTTACTGGTCACGTGGCAGAATCAGATTAACACCCAGGTGTTTACACTCAAGCTTATGTTATTTCTAATATGCTGTACTACTTATTTTAAAATAATAAATCATAATTATTTTAGTTTTTTGAAATGAAAAACCTAATACAGTAAAATATTTTCTTAATGCATTTATTAAAAATCAGTTTAGATGTTTTAAAGCAATAGAGTAACAGGATATATTACACATTAAATTTTTATCCATGTTTTACCATCATACATACAAAAATTATTGTATAGATTATTTAATTACTCTACTTAATGCTAAAATCTACCCCCTCTCTTAGCAAGAAATAAAGATATGAACACATTTCCATCAACAGTGGGATTAAAGATAACTCATAAAATAAAATGAAAAATTTCTGCACAATGTTAGATTCAACCCAATGATATTCAAATAATTATTGATGTAAAGCTTAAATGTCACTCTTAACTACAACTGCTGACTTTCTTTAGTTCCAGATAAATGTTTCCTTGTGAAAAGAATATAGCAGCAAGAATCTAGGACAAGTAGGAAGAAGACAGGAGAGAAGTTCTTCAGCCATTAAAGGTGCCTCAGAGTTCACCATCAATAAAAGATGAGCTCATTCTTCAGCGACGACACTCTCAAAGTGACATGTGCTAAAATCTCATCTATCCCAAGTTGTAAGAAATCTCCTTTCATCCCTGGAGATTCATTGTCATTTTCTTTCCCTGTGTTTCTTCAACAAACTGTAAGACCCAAAAGAGAGTTACCACAAAAAGGTCTTCATACACTAGAACATTATTACCAGCATTTTTTAAACTTAAAGTTAAGTTTAACTTAAACTTTTTTTTTATTCCCAGTAAAGTCCATCGAAGTCACAATTGGTCAAACATCACAGAGGTTTCACTGTGTAATTGATGCCAGCAGGACTCTTTGCATGAGGTAGATGAGGAGATAATCACCGGAAATAACTTCTAACATTCCATATTCACATTTTATTAGTTGAATGAGTTTTCCTTGGGGTTTATTATTTAAAAGACAAGAAGAAAGAGAAATGAAGGTGAGGAGGAGAATATTTACTCATTAGGAAATGCTTTATGAGAGAGAAAGAGAAAGAGAGGAATTTTTGGCTTCACAATTTAACCCAATCTGAAGCCAATCTTACAGGTCCTCATAGGATTAGGTTTCCTTAATTAGAATAGATAGAAGCTACACAAATACACTTATAAAATTGTGCCCTCTCATTGCTTATTATGAGGTCTTCAGTGGAATTTGAGTTAATTCAAAATGTTTAGCTGGCTTTGTTTTCTGCTACAGTTTCTTAGCCTGGACTAACAGAATAATTGCTTCCTTTTTCCACCTCAGGTTAATATTATAGATCTGTTTTAAGGTCCTAAAGAGAATCTGGCAGCATGAGAAAGCAATTATAACTCAATTTCATGTTTCCCAACAAATAGGTGTCCTATGAGACTTTAAACCAGAAAAAAAAAAAAAAGAGAGAGAATGAAGAATTCACATAGCAGCATAAAATCCCTGGTAGCAAACCACAAAGTGATATTATTACACTGGAAAGAAAGTATTTGCTGCTATAGGAAACATATACTTTTTACCACTTTTAAGTTACAAATCACAAGTAACCTTCATATGTCTTTTGGCCACTGTGAAACTGTCAGACACAGGGTGACTCAGAGAAAAGGTGGATAGACACTTAAGAAATGGAAGAATTCCTGTTCTCTTTAGTCCTTACTCTATACTCAGCCTCCTTGGAGTTCTTTCCTACCCACAAGTGACTCATTTATTCATACATCATAATTCTGAATTATTACTTACTTCATTCTGTAAGCATGAATATAGGAAATACTGTCAGACAAAGTTCTGGAAGCAGGGGGTGCAAAGATGAGAAAAAACAAATTTTGTTGTTTTCTTTTTTCAGTCTGCTTACAGTCTAGTAAGGAAAGCATCCAGACACAAAATGATATGATATACAGTCATCCTTCAGTTTCCTTGGGGGATTGGTTCTGAGACCCCCCACAGATACCAAATACATGATGCTCAAGTGCCTTATATAAAATGTTGTAGTATTTTCATATAACTTACACACATCCTCCCATATACTTTAAAACATCTTTAGATTACTTATAATGTCTAATGCAATGTAAATACTATGTAAATAGTCACCTGAATGTAGCAAATTCTCGTTTTGCTTTTTGGAACTTTCTGGAATTTTTACCAAATATTGTGACCCATGGTTTGTTGAATCTGCAAATGCAGAACCTGTGATTACAGAGGCTGACTGTGTGCTTTGTTAGTTAAACACAAAGTGATATAGGTGCACTTAGAGTGATATGTCACAGCCATTGGGAGAGAGAGAAGGAAGGATTCCAGGTAGGAGCTCATACCTGAGTCCAGTATTAAGTAGTAATTCAGTAAA
This sequence comes from Monodon monoceros, assembly GCF_005190385.1. Classification (NCBI taxonomy): domain Eukaryota; kingdom Metazoa; phylum Chordata; class Mammalia; order Artiodactyla; family Monodontidae; genus Monodon; species Monodon monoceros. Next base: position 28,183,159 of record NW_021703784.1, read on the forward strand.
TCAAGCAAACAAAGGAGTGAGGGATACACCAGACATAGGGGCAAAGCAAGTAACTATGTGAGGTGAAGAATGCATTAACTTATCTTACTGTAATAATCGTTTCACAGTATATATGTATATCAAATCATCACATTATATACCTTAAATTTACACTATGTTATTTGTCAATTACATCTCAATAAAGCTGGAAAAAAAATTTAAATGTCAGAAATCTGTAAGAGATGTAATTCCTTAACAGATGATCACTTCTCTCTTCTTTTTTAAGAATATACAAGCATTTTTTTTCAGTGGGGGAGACTATCAGAAGTTGAAATCAACCTAATTTTAACAATGGGCATGGGACTTCCCTGGTGGTCAAGTGGTAAAGAATCTGCCTTCCAAAGCAGGGTATGTGGGTTCAATCCCTGGTTGGGGAACTAAGATCCCACATGCCACAGGGAAACTACACCCATACACTCTAACTACAGAGCCCACGTGCCACAACTAGAGAGAGAAAACCCGCACGCCACAACTAAAGAGAAGCCCGAGAGCTGCAAAGAAGAGAGTACAGGCCATAAGGAAAGATCCCATGTGCCTCACCAAAGATTCCGTGTGCCTGCAACTAAGACCTGATGCATTCATCCGATGATGGACACTTAGGTTGCTTCCGTGTCCTGGCTATTGTAAATAGAGCTGCAATGAACATTTCGGTACATGACTCTTTTTGAATTATGGTTTTCTCAGGGTATATGCCCAGTAGTGGGATTGTTGGGTCATATGGTAGTTCTATTTGTAGTTTTTTAAGGAACCTCCATACTGTTCTTCATAGTGGCTGTACCAATTCACATTCCCACCAGCAGTGCAAGAGTGTTCCCTTTTCTCCACACCCTTGCCAGCATTTATTGTTTCTAGATTTTTTGATGATGGCCATTCTGACTGGTGTGAGATGATATCTCATTGTAGTTTTGATTTGCATTTTCCTAATGGTTAATGATATTGAGCATTCTTTCATGTGTTTGTTGACAATCTGTATATCTTCTTTGGAGAAATGTCTATTTAGGTCTTCTGCCCATTTTTGGATTGGGTTGTTTGTCTTTTTGTTATTGAGCTGCATGAGCTGCTTGTAAATCTTGGAGATTAATCCTTTGTCAGTTGCTTCATTTGCAAATATTTTCTCCCATTCTGGGGGATAAAGAAGATGTGGCACATATATACAATGGAATATTACTCAGCCATAAAAAGAAATGAAATTGAGATATTTGTAGTGAGGTGGATGGACCTAGAGGCTGTCGTGCAGAATGAAGTAAGTCAGAAAGAGAAAAAAAAAATATTGTATGCTAACACATATATATGGAATCTAAGAAAAAAAAAGGTCATGGAGAACCTAGTGATAAGACAGGAATAAAGACACAGACCCACTAGAGAATGGACTTGAGGATATGGGGAGGGGGAAGGGTAAGCTGTGACAAAGTTAGAGAGTGGCATGGACATATATACACTACCAAACGTAAAATAGATAGCTAGTGAGAAGCAGCTGCATAGCACAGGGAGATCAGCTCGGTGGTTTGCGACCACCTAGAGGGGTGGGATAGGGAGGGTTGGAGGGAGGGAGACAGAAGAGGGAAGAGATATGGGAGCATATGTATATGTATAACTGATTCACTTTGTTATAAAGCAGAAACTAACACAGCATTGTAAAGCAATTATACGTCAATAAAGATGTTTAAAAAAAAAAACCTGTTAACTACAGATACATGACTTCATGCATTTGTCAAAATCCATAGAACGGTACAACACAGAGAGTAAACCCTGATGTAAACTGTGGATTTTAGTTAATAACAATGTATCAATATTGGTTCATAAATTGTAACAAGTGTACCAAACTAATGCAAGATATTAATAATAAGGGTAACTGTGAGGGGTATATAGGAATTTTCTGTACTATCTGCTCAATTTTCTATAAGCCTAGAGCCGCCCTAAAAAATAAAGTCTCTTAATTAATATTTTTAAATAAAAAGACCTGATGCAGCCAAAAAAATAAGGAAAATAAATAAACATTTTTTTTTAAATGGGCATTCTGAGAAGAGAAGAGAGAGAAGAGAAGAGAAGAGAAGAGAAGGGAATGGCTTGCAACTGAGGAAAACAGGTGACAGGTAGCAAAGCCTGGTGATGTTAATAACAGTAAAGATACAAATAACAGTTTGCATGAAGTGAATCAGTCCTTACTCCACTGTTTATATGCTTTAAAAATATTAAAATAAGAAACAGATTCAGTAAGCTCCAGTATTGCTGGGGCATAGAATCCAAGTGCATGGAGTGGCATGAGATGAGCCTGAGAGGTAGTAAGGCATCAAATCATGCAGAGACTGTTTCCCAAGGGCAATAATAAACTAATGAAGAGAAACATGAATAGACTTTTATTTACAGATTACTCTAACTATAGGAGGGCATTTGGGTGAGGAGGATGACAACAGCACAGCAAACATTTGCCGAGTGTTTAATATGGGCTGGGTAATAAGGATAGTATCTAAAACTACTAACTTTCTGAGTGTTAACCACATCTCAGACCCTTTATATACATCATTTTATTTAATCCTTTTCAAGATCCTTACAAAATATAGCATAATTACCCAGTTTTACAAATAAAGGAAACAGAGGCACAGATGAGCTAAGAAAATTGTCAAGGTTAGATCAATTGCCCAATTGTGGAGTCTGGATTCAGATCTAGATTTCCTGACTTATGAGCACATGTTCTTAATCTCCAATATTGTTATTTTTTGTTTGATTTTTAACATGGTTGAGACTTGACTAGTCTAAATTATAAAAGACAAGGAAATCATAGGAATATAATGAATTACAGAAGTAAGATAAAATAAGCAATGACACAATATTGCCTAGAAATGAGGGGGCATAATTCACAAATGAAGAGACAAAAAGAAGCTGGTGTATGTGAGCTCATTGTGTACAGTTTGCATCTCGTTGCTTCTATTTTCTAAGCAAATTGTCTGCTGATGAACGGTCATAGTTTGGAGAAAAATGGTATATATATTTTTTAATAAAACATGAAGAGTGCTGACTAGGACAATATAAACAAATTGTATGTCACTATTAAAAGTCTGTTTGAGGGACTTCCCTGGTGGTCCAGTGGTAAAGAATCCACCTTCCAATGCAGGGGACACAGGTTCAATCCCTGGTTAGGGAACTAAGATCCCATATGCCGTGGGGCAACTAAGCCTGCACACCACAACTATTGAGCTCACACGCCTCAAAGAGAGAGCCCGTGTGCCGCAAACTACAGAGCCCACGCACTGTGGAGCCTGTGCGCCACAACTAGAGAGAGAAAACCCACATGCCACAACTACAGAGAAGGCTGAGTGCTGACATGAGGAGACTGCACACCTCAGTAAAGATCCCACATGCCGCAACTAAGACGAAACGCAGCCAAAGACTAGTTTTTTTAAAGAAAATAAATTAAAAAAATAAATATTTTAAAAATTCTGTTTGAAATTAATGATAATTAATTTATGTTAAGAGTAATACAGATAAGCTGGATTAACATTTATGGGTGATAATTAACTGCATGTACATATGTACAGACCATGGTTGAAGCCCTAAGGAGAAATGACAAACTGGAGAATGTGTATCCCAGGATTTGAGGTAGAAAAATTCCAGGAAAGGGAAAGTCTTTCCTTGATATAGGAGCATCTTCTGTCTAAGTCAGTAGGATTCCATGCGAATAGCCTGACCCAGCCATTCTTTTTAGACAGAGTGCAGAGGTAAGGAAGGAACAATATCCTTATGTTGGGAGACATCTTAGCTTTGTTATTACCAGAAACAAAGGAATGAGGTGGAAAACCATACTTTGTAAGTTAAGGATTTAAAAAAACACCCTGTAAAATAGAAATTTCAATAGGAAACATGATCTCAGCATATCTTGTAAGTCAGGTTATGCTTATGGTTTTTTCTTATTTGAAAGTGTTACCCAGAACTGAAAAGATATACTACCTGAGGATGAACTAAGTTAAAGGACAAAGAAAAACTAAAAAAAAAAACATAAAACATTACACAATTGTCAATTAGTAACACTTTTATTTTAAATTATATTTCCTATTTCTCTTATTACAACACAAATAGATTAAAAATTCTGAATCTGTCTTTAATCTTTGACAATGGTGAAGGAACCTTGAAAACTTTAATGTATTTTGATAATGATTTTTAAAAAACACCTTTGCTGTTTATTCATTATGTGATTAATTCAATATCATCTAAGACTGTTGGAGTGTGTGGTAAAGAATGGAAAATCAGAGATCAATCAAGATGGTGGAGTAAGAGGACAAGGAGCTCACCTCCACCACAAACACATAAAAAATACATCTATATGTGGAACAACTCACACTGAAAACTAACTGGAACCTGGCAGAAGGACTCCTGTACAATCAAGACTATAAGAAATATCACATGTAATCAGGTAGCAAGGGAAGATTGGGACAGGACCTGTGCCCCTAAGAGGTGACTCAGGGGAAATGAGAGGATGCCTAAGTGAACACCTGCCATGGGGGTTGAGGAGTGAGAACTACAGATTGGGCACCCCAGTCCTGGTGTCCTACACAGGGAAGACAAGCCCCTTTGGATGGTTGAATACCACTGAGACTAACAGGAGGGCCATGGGAATCCTGGACTCCATTTGTGAGGTGTGTGCCCGTGCTGGCTTGCCCCAGAGTCAGGGTGGAAAGAGGTCCACCCTGGAGGCTGACAGGTTTCCAGTGACCACCTTGACATGCACCTAAGCCTGACCTGAATGAACACTCCAGCCCTTCTCGCTCTATGGCACAGGACAGCACTGAATCTGAGGTAGCCACTATCGAGGAAAATACTTAACTATAGGATGTAGAGGTGACCTGGTCCTGGGTCATAGTCTGGGTGTGGAGGCAGCAGCCATTGTTGGTGCTTACTCAAGTAGTGCATCGAAAGCAACTTTGATCTCTGCAGTTGGCCACTTTAGCACACCTCACATCCCGATTCTCACTGTGGGTCCACACAGGCCTCACCGGCTCTGAAGTGTGACATCACAATAGGATGTGGGCAACAGAAGCTAAGGACAATAATCAGATGTAAGTGACAAAGGACGGTTGCAGTCAAGGCTGTGTCTAAGTGGAGCAATGGAAACAATTGTTGGCATAACTGTGGAAACAAATGCACAAGCAGTGCATCAGAGAAAGCTCAGACCTCAGTCTGCAGCCAACATGAAGCAAGAGCCCACACAGGTCCATGTGCTTCAGACCTCCTCCTTTCTGGGGCAAATATCCCGATGCTGGGAGAAGGGAAAGCACACACTTAAAGGGAGCAGAACCAGCTCAGGCCAGACCCTCAGGGCTTCTGCTCCAGCAACTTGAGATCAGACCCCACCTCCCAAGGACAGTGATGGTCACTAAGCAGAGGGGAAGTCCCGCCTCACACCTGGTGCCAGCACTAGCTCCCTCTATCTCCAGCCTCACCCCCTACCAAGTTGATAGCTGCCTGCACACCCTGAGGTAAGGTGTGACTTGTTTCCACTTCAAATCCAGCTCTACCATCAAGCACATTAGGCATACACAGTCTGTATAGGGATGTTCCCATGTAAAAGCATTATTTGAAGGTTGCAATAGGTAACTGTTTCACGTAAATTCATAGAGACAGAGAAAGTTAAACAAAATGAGAAGGCAGAAGAATTGCTCTCAATTGAAAAAGCAAGAGAAAATCCCCCCCAAAAAATAATAGTAAAAGAGAAAGACACAATTTAACAGATAAAAAAATTTCAAAGCATTGATAATAAAAATGTTAACCAAGATAGGAAAATGAATGGATGTCCACTGTGAAAGTTTTAAAAAGGAACTAGAAAATATAAAAAATACCCAATCAGAAATAAATAATTCAATAGCTGAAATTAAAAAGAAAAATACTAGAAGGAATGAATAACATACAAAGTGATACAGAAGAATGCATAAGTGATCTGGAAGATAGAATAATGGAAATCAACCAATCAGAACAGCAAAAAAAGAAAAACAATTTTTTTTAAATGAAAACAATTTAAGAGATATCTGTGATAACCTTGTGTACCAACATTCCCATTATTGGAATTCCAGAAAGAGATGAGAGAGAGAAGGGGATCAAAAATTATTTGAGGAAATTATGACTGAAACTCCCAAATCTGAAGAAGGAAACAGATATCCAGGTACAGAAAACACAGAGGACCCCAAACAAGATAAACCCAAACAGACCCAAACCAAGATATATTATAATTAAAATGGCAAAATTTAGAGAATTCTGGAGTCAGTAAGAGGAAAACAGTCATATACAAGGGAATGCTCATAAGGCTACCAGCTGATTTCTCTGCAGAAACTTTGCAGGTCACAAGAGAGAGGCATGACCATCTATTCAAAGTGCTGAAAGGGAAAAACCTGCAACCTAAAATACTCTACCCAGAAAGATTATTATTTAGAATAGAAGGAGAGATAAAGATATTCTCAGACAAACAAAAACTAAAAGATTATTATCAGTATGAAACCTACCCTAAAAGAAATATTAAAAAAAAAAAAGAAATGTTAAAGGGTCTTCTCTAAATGGAAAAGAAGTAAGAATTTATAGGAAAGTAAAAATCTTATTATGAAAAGCAAATATAAAGTAAGGACTGAGGATCAATCAACCATGTCTATAAGCAAGTACAAAGACTGAAAGACAAAAGTTGTAAAAGCAACTATAATTGCAATAAACAGTTAAGGTTTAAACATGAAGAAGTAAAATATGACATCAAAAACAAAATGTGAGAGAGGGGAGTAAAAATGTAGATCACTTAGAGTGTGTTTAAACTTTTAATGACAATGAGTTTAAAACAAGTAGATATAGTTGTAGGTCAACATACATGAATCCCATGGTAAACACAAATCAAAAACCTACAATGGATACACAAAAACCAAATGAAAGGAACATAAGCATACTATTAAAGAAAATCATCAAACTGCAAGGGAAGAAACAAAAAGAAGTAACAGAGAAGAACCATAAAAACAACCAGAAAACAAGTAATAAATTGGCTATAAGTACATAACTATCATTAATTACTTTAACTGTCAATAGATTAAATGCTCCAAGCAAAAGACATAGGGTGACTAATTGGATAAAAAGAACAGGACCCTTCAATATACTACCTACAAAAGACTCACTAAAGACACACAGAGTTTGAAAGTGAGGGGATATAAAATATTTCATGCAAAGAGAGATGACTAGAAAGTGGGGTAGCTATGTTTATATCAGATAAAACAGACTTTAAAACACAGGCTATAACAAAAAACAAAGAAGATATTATATAACAATTAAGGGATTTATACAAGAGGAGGATTACACTTGTTAACATAAAGTCACCTAACACAGTAGTACCTAAATATATAAAGCAAATGCTAGCAAACATAAAGGGAGAAATTGACAATAATACACAAATATTAGAAGGCTTTAACATCGCACTGACATCGAGAGACAGATCATCCAGAAGGAAGATCAATAAGGCAAGAGTGGTCTGAAATGGCAAAATAGCACAGTTAGACTTAATAGATATCTATAGGATATTCCACCCAAAAACAACAGAATGCACATTATTTTCAAATGCACATGGAATGCTCTCCAGGATAGATCATGTGCTATGCCATAAAACAAGTGTCAACAAATTTAAGAGGATAGAAGTTATATCAAGCATGTTTTCTGGCAGCACTATGAAACTAGAAATAAACTACAGAAAGAAAAATTGGAAAAGAACAAAACATGTGGAGAATAAAAAACATGCTACTAAAAAAACCAGTGGGTCAATGAAGAAATTAAAGAAGAAATCAGAAAATACCTCAAGACAAATGAAAGTGGAAACACAACACCCTAAAATCTATGGAATGCAGCAAAAGTAGTTCTAAGAGGGAAGTTTATGGTGACTAAGTCCTCCCTCAAGAAACAAGAAAAATCTCAAACAACCTAACATACCATCTAAAGGAATTAGAAAAAGGAGAAAAAGCATAGCCCAAAGTCAGCACAAGGAAGGAAATAGTAAAATCAGAGAGGAAATGCATAAAATAGAGATTTAAAAAAAATTATAAAAAAGATCAATAAAACTAAGAGCTGTTTTTTTGTAAAGATAACCAAAATTGATATACTTTTAACCAGGCTCACCAAGAAGATGAGAGAGTGGACCCAAATAAACAAAGAAATGAAACAGGAGAAATAACAACTGATACCACAGAGATACAAAAATTGATAAGAGGATACTATGAACAGTTAAATGCCAACAAACTGGATAACCTAGAAAAAATAGACAAATTTCTAGAAATATACAGCCTTCCAAGACTGAATCAAGAAGAAATAGATGAAGAGACCAAACACTAGTAATGAAATTGAATTAGTAATTTAAAAAACCTTCAAAAAAAAGAAGCAAAAGTGCAGGATTGGATGGCTTCACAAGGGAATACTACCAACCATATATACAAGAGTTAATACCTACCATTCTCAAAGTATTACAAAAAATTGAAGAGGATAGAACACTCCCCAGTTCATTCTAAAAGGCCACCATTACCCTGATACCAAAGTGAATCAGCTATACTTATACATATATCCCCATATCTCCTCCCTCTTGCATCTCCCTCCCATCCTCCCTATCCCACCCATCTAGGTGGTCATAAAGTACCTTGATACCAAATCTAGAAAAAAACACTAGAAAAAAAAAGAAAATTACATGCCAATATCTGTGATGAATATAGATACAAATATCTGCAACAAAATATTAGCAAGCTGAATCCAACAATATATAAAAAGAATGACACCACACAGTGATAAAGTTGTATTTATTCCAGGGACACAAGGATGGTTCAATATTCACAAATCAATCAATGTGATACACCATATACATATATATACAGGTGTGTGTGTGTCTATATGTGTGTATGTATATATATATATATATATACATACACACATATAATGGAATATTCCTCAGCCATAAAAAAGAATGAAATTCTGCCATTTGCAGCAATGTAGACGGACCTAGAGAATATTATGCTTAGGAAGTTAGTCAGAGAAAAACAAATATGGTGTGATATCACTTTTACGTGGAATCTAAAAAATAAAGCAAATGAGTGTATATAGCAAAACAGAAGCAGACTCACAGATATAAAAAAACAAAGTAGTGATTACCAGTGTGGAGAGAAAAGTGGGGGGAGGGGCAAGATAGGGATATGGGATTAAGATATACAAACTATTAAGTATAAAATAGATAAAACTATTATGTATAAAGAGCAACAAGGATATATTTTGTAACAGGAAATTATAGTCATTATCTTGCAATAACTTTTATGTAGTACATTCTGTAAAAATACTAAATCACTATCCTGTATACCTGCAACTAATATAATATTGTAAATCAATTATACTTCAATTTTAAAAGAATGGAAAATCCATTTTTATAGTGTATTTACAAATAATAAATGCAATAAGACCAAACTCATTAATATCACGAACTCATCATATCTAAATGACTATATTTAATCCATCAGTATCTATGCCGTATTTCACCAAAATAGCAAGAAAAGATTTTCTAAGATCTGCGACCCATTAGAAAAGAGACTTTCCTTTTTCCTTCAGAGAGATGTAACCTTGAGTCCTCTTTTTACTAGTACAAAACAATATGTAATTAACAATTTTAGCACTTGACATTCTTGTCTGACGGACAGTGGAAATTCTATACCCAAACTAAAAGATTTTGAAAGCAATTTCAAAATAAAAATAAAAACTACTATTTTGGGCTGAATAATACACCCCTCCACCAAGAAGAAAAAAATGTCCATGTCCTAATCACCAGAACCTGTGAATATGTTACCTCACATGGCAAAAGAGACTTTGCAGCTGTGATTAAGAGTCTTGAGATGGGGGTTAGCTATTATATTCCAGGTGGGCCTAATGATGTACTCATATGGGTACTTATAAGAAGGATGCAAAAGGGGGCCTTCCTTGGAGGTCCAGTGGTTAAGGCTCCATGCTCCTAATGCAGGGGACCCAGGTTTGATCCCTGGTCAGGGAACTAGATCCTGTATTCCGCAACTAACTGCCTGCATATGACAACGAAGATACCGCATGCCATAACTAAGACCCAGGGCAGCCAAAATAAATAAATAAGTATTTTTTTAAAAAAAGAAGGATGCAAGAGGGTCAAAAGTAGAGAAGGTGAAATAATAAGAGAAGAACTGGGAAAGAAAGAGAGAGAACTGAAGATGCTATGCTGATGACATTGAAGATGGAGGAAGGGGTCATGAGCCAAGGAATGTAGGTGATCTCTAGAAAGTGGAAAAGACAAGGCAACATGTTCTCCCCTAGTGTTCTACCCATGTTCTCCAAGAGGAGCCAGCCTGGATAACACCATGTCTTCAGACCAATGAGCCTGTTTGAGGACATCTGAACTCCAGAAGTATAAGAGAGTAAAGGTGCATTGTTTTAAGCCACTAAGGTTGTGGCAATTTGTTGCAGCAACAATAGAAAACTAATATAACTACGCTTTCATATCGTCCTCACCACCCAATACCCAATTCTGGGAAAACAAAACTTATAATCTACTTTGAGAAATATTTCTTCCCCATTCAGGAGGGTATAGATGAACTAGTGAAAAACAGTAAAATCAGTTCATCTGTCACAGGCTTATGGTAGCATAGTATGCAAAAAAAAATAGAATATGGCACCCATGTTTACAGATGCACATAATTTTTTATATGAGAAAATAGCCTCTTAAATGCCCAAGCCCATGTCATGTTAGTCATCTGAGCACAAAAACATTCTCATTCTCTAATTGTTGTTTTTCCATACCTTAGGAAACTAAAGTTCTTTAAGGAAATTAATTTTCCTTAAAGCAAGTCTTCTTTAAATCTCACAAACACAATCTCTGCTTCCTGCCATCAGCCAGGATTGACAATAAATGTCTTGGCGAGTATACATCTGTAGAGCAGGGGACGGATTTTAGGATTAAAAACCCTGGTTTTAAGTCCTGGCTCTGCTGCTACACTTGAGCAAGTCTCTTAAGCTCTCTGAGCTTCAGTTTCCACCATCTCTAGACCATGATTGATAATGCCTACTTTGGGGAAATATGAAAATTAAATGAGATGATAGGTGACTGAATAACATGTAATCATTGCAGTTAATAACATAATAAATAATGCCATTTAAGTAATGTAATACATTTACCTAGGTTTAATACTTGTTATATCATCATCACAGCACCTCTTAGTTGGCAGTAAGTGGATTTGACTGCTTTCCCCACTTGGTTAAAAAAAAATAAATGAACTCCAAGCGAATGTCTTGTCCAAGAGCAAATGGCAAAGCAGACACTTGAAACAAGGTCTTATGACTCCAAATACCACAATCTTGCCCTCTCAGGCCTGGAATAGAGGCTTTATTCTTCAAATAGAAAAAAGAGCAAAAAATCTTCCTAAAGTTTAACAGCATACTGTGATGACACAACAACGTTCATAAATTGGAACTGATACCAGATGTGCAGGCACCACTCTCCTGAACACTGAAACGGGGCACATGTAACACAAGACCTGTGATTGGAAATAACTACCACTGATCCTAGCACAATAGAGTTTTCATGAAAAAAGGTGCTTATTGAATGAAAAGATAAAGATTTGCCAGAAAATGCATCTGCCACACTAAAGTCCCTGCCCCAGAAAGCACTTCAGTGTCCCATTTCCACAATAGTATTATATTTGTGCTTCTGCAATATTTTTAGTACCTCTAGATTTTAATTTGAAATGGATTTTTAATTTAGTTTAACTAGGTACTGAATATCTAATTAATACTTAAAGCACTTCAGTTTGGATCAGAATGAAGATGCCTACTAACAATATTTAATGATTATTTAGGGCAATATTTCAAAAATGAGCATTCTAATGGTCTTACATAAATATTTGACACAGCTTAATTATCTTTACAAATATGAATAGAAACTGAGGAAGTAATACCACTTCTCAGCAGGCATTCCTATCTAATAATGTGGGTGGTAAGTGGAATCCATTTGGGAAAACAAGGTTTCATGCTCTTTCTAATGAAATTTCTATTTTTTACTAATTCCTCAGAGATGAGACATTTAATGAGAAAACAAGTCTCACTTTTGCGACTTTATCTTTATTGTTCTATTCTATTTTTATAAATGCAGAAAAGGTGTCAGGTTCAGATGGTACATTTTCAAAACACTTATTGATACGGACACTGTCTTCTTCAGGATCTGCCTAACTCCTAAGAATGCCATCCTTATCATTATTGCCAGCAATCACAAATATTTTTATTGTCTATTATTTAGAAGTCATTATACCAAGTCTGGAAATAAGATAAAAATGAGAGTATTAACCATTATTTATGTCTTCACAACAAGTATACAGACCCATGGGAGTGAGGACCATGTTTTTCTTATTTATCTTTTCATTGTCAGTCTTCTCTCAGGCATAGACAAAGGACTCTAGATTTTTTTCAATAAACAGATCTACAAAATTAAAATTATAATAGTAATGACCCCCTGGCTGATATTCCACCAGTTCCCTTAGTATGGTTTTCAGTTGTTTATGGCCAGCCTCCATTCTACTTGGTCAATGTTCATGATTTACAGATTCTTAAATATTTTGAAAATCACTTATATCCATATCAAAGAAAAGTGTCTTAAAATGTAATGCATGTGAAAAAATTTTTAAAGGTTGAAAAATTGTTAATAATAATGATGGTGCTGTTGATGGAGATGATTAAAATTAGAAAAATGAGCATAAAAGGGAAAATTAATAACATGTAGCATGTTAATAACCAGGTTAATAAAGTAATAAAATTCTTAGAACTTCAGAAAGAGAGAAATTGATGGGTCTAGTCTAAACTAAGAAATATTTATAAAATATGTTACACTTGAATAGGTGTTAAATTACTGTTATGACATGATCAAATAAAAGGGAAAATTATTTTTGCAGGTCAAATTACCTAGCCATATAATTTTTATATTAAATGATGAGACATTCAAGTAAAATGTTTTACCTTTCTGAAAGACAATAAGATTGGGAATTTTAAGAAATGCAATAACAATGAATGGACTATTTTGAATGAATGGACAAAGGTAAAGAAAATTATGATGTCTTGATTAGTTTATTCTACACCAAAGATTTCTGTGTTTTTTAATGTGGAGATGGAAAGAAAAACAAACACTAAAAATTAAAAATGGGTATAAAGGTTGCTAATTAAGCATATAAAATATGCTTAGTAAATATTTTAAAAATTAAATGCTTATCACTAATAATTTAACATTCAAAGTTAAAATATGATTTGAAGAAAACACAAAACTATCATTGCTGTAAATCAGGCTACACAATAAAAAGGAAAAATATTGACATAATGTTGTTGAAGGCATAAAATACCATGGTTTTGTTGGAATTTTAGATAAATGTGATATATGTGAAAACAATAGCACAAAGTAGGGAGATGAAATGGAATTTGCTTGAAATAAAGTCTCTATTTTTACCAAAATTAAGTTAGTATTAATCTAAAGTAGCTTGTGCAAAATTAAAATGCATATTATAATCTCAGAACAACCATTAAGAAAATAACTCTAAAAATATAGTAAAAATATTAAATGAGATATTATAATATATCTATTTAGCACACAAAAAAGGCAATAAGGAAGAACAAAGAAAAAGTACATGAGACACATTGGAAACAAATAGCAAAATGGTAGATGTAAATCCAACAATAGCAAAAATTATAATAAATATAAATGCACCAAACCATCCAAAGGCAGAGATTATCAAACTAAATTTTTTAATAAGCTCAACTATATGTTATTTGCCCAAGCAACAATTTAGATTCAATGACAAAAAGTGTTAAAATTTTTAAAAGATTAAAAAATTTATATCATACAAATGATAATGGTAAGTGAACAGAAGTGGCTATATTTTTAACACAGAAAGATAGACTTTAAGACAGGCAATATCAGTAGAGTCAAAGATCATTGCTTAATGACAGAAGAGTCAATTCATCAGTAAGATATAATAATTATAAATATGTATGCACCTAACAACAGAGCTCCAAAATGCATAAATCAAAAATTGACAAAATTGAAAGGAGAAACAAATTATTCAATGATAATAATTGGAGATATCATTGCTCTACTCTTAATAATTGACAGAAAACCTAAGCAGAAAATCATCAAGTACTTAGAAGACTGAACAACATTCTCAGCTAGTTTTGATAAATTCAGAAGTATTTAAAGCACACAAAGTATGTTTTCTGACTACAGTGGAATTAAATTATACATATATATATATATATAACAGAAAGGAACTTGATAAATCTCCAACAATATTTTTTATTGGAGTAAAATTGCTTTACAACGTTGTGTTAGTTTCTGCTGTACAATGAAGTGAGTCAGCTATATGTACACCTATATCCCCTTCCTCTTGGGCCTCCATCCCACCCATCAAGGTTGACACAGAACACCAAGCTGAGGTCCCTGTGCTATACAGCAGGTTCTCACTAGCTATTTTACACATGGTAATGTATTTATGTCAAACCTAATCACCTAGTTCATCCCACCTTCCCCTTCCCCACCATGACCACATGTCTGGTCTCTACATCTACATCTCTATTCCTGCTGTACAAATAGGTTCATCTTCATGATTTTTCTAGATTCCACATATATGTGATAATATACGATATTTGTTTTTCTCTTTCTGGCTTACTTCACTCTGTGTAACAGACTCTAGGTCCATCCACATCTCTACAAATAACCCAATTTCATTCCCTTTTATGGCAGAGCAATATTCCTTTGTATATATGTACCACATCTTCTTTATCCATTCATCTATCATTGAACATTTAGGTTGTTTCCATGTCCTGGTTATTGTAAATAGTGCTGCAATGAACACTGCAGTACATATGTCCTTTTGAATTATGGTTTTCTCTGGGTATATGCCCAGTAGTGGGATTGCTGTGTCATATGGTAGTTCTATTTTTAGTTTTTTAAGGAACTTCCATACTGTTCTCCATAGTGGTTGTATCAATTTACATTCCCACCAACAGTGCAAAAGTGTTCCTTTTTCTCCACACCCTCTCTAGCATTTATTGTTTATAGATTTTTTATTTCTTTTTTGCGGTACGCAGGCCTCTCACTGCTGTGTCCTCTCCCTTTGTGGAGCACAGGCTCCAGATGCGCAGGCCCAATGGCCATGGTCCACGGGCCCAGCCGCTGCAGCATGTGGGATCTTCCCGGACCGGGGAACGAACCCGTGTCCCCTGTATCGGCAGGCGGACTCCCAACCACTGCACCACCAGGGAAGCCCTGTTTATAGATTTTTTGATGATGGCCATTCTGACTAGTGTGAGTTGATACCTCATTGTAGTTTTGGTTTGCATTTCTCTAATAATTAATGAAGTTCAGCATCTTTTCATGTGCCTCTTGACCATCTGTATGTCTCCTTTGGTGAAATGTCTATGTAGGTCTTCTACCCATTTTTTAATTGTGTTGTTTGTTTTTTTGATATTGAGCTCCATGAGCTGTTTGTATATTTTAGGGATTAATCCTTTGTCCGTTACTTCATTTGCAAATATTTCCTCCCATTCTGAGAGTTGTTTTTTGGTCTTGTTTATGGTCTGCTTTGTTGTGCAAAAGCTTTTTTCATTGGGTCCCATTTGTTTATTTATTTTTTTTATTTTCATTACTCTAGGAGGTGGGTCAAAAAAGATCTTGCTGTGGTTTATGTCAAAGAGTGTTCTGCCTATGTTTTCCTCTAAGACTTTTATAGTGTCTGGTCTTACCTTTAGGTCTTTAATCCATTTTGAGCTTATTTTTGTGTATGGTGTTATATAGTGTTCTAATTTCATTCTTTTACATGTAGCTGTCCAGTTTTCCCAGCACCACTTATTGAAGAGGCTGTCTTTTATCCATTTCATGTTCTTGCCTCCTTCATCATAAATTAGGTGACCATATGTGCATGGGTTTATCTCTGGGCTTTCTATCCTGTACCATTGATCTATATTTCTGTTTTTGTGCCAGTACCATACTGCCTTGATTACTGTAGCTTTGTAGTATAGTTTGAAGTCAAGTAGCCTGATTCCTCCAGCTCTGTTTTTCTTTCTCAAGGTTGCTTTGGCTATTCGGGGTCTTTTGTGTTTCCATACAGATTGAAAAATTTTTTGTTCTAATTCTGTGAAGAATGCCATTGGTAGTTTGGTAGGGATTGCATTGAAATTAAGTAACACACTTCTAAATAGCCCATTAATCAGTCAAAGATAAAGGGAACTTAGAAAATATTTTGAGCTGAATTAAAACAAAATATATCATAATTTATGTGCTGAAGCTAGTGTAGTCCTTACAGAGCAATTTAGATATTTAAATGTCTGTATTAGAAAATAAGAAATGTCTCAAATCAATAACCTATGATTCTTAAGAAACTAAAAAAGAGGAGCAAGCAGAAGAAAAGCAGCCAGAAGGAAAAAAAAAATAGTAAAGATCTAAACTGAAATGAAAGAAACAGCAAAAAGAAAAACAATTTTAAAAATCATGAAACTAAGAGATGGTTCTTTAGAAGACAAAATAAATTAGCAGGTTTTTTAGCTAATTAGATGAGGAAAAGAAGGAGAAGACAAATATTAAAATCAAGGTTGAAAGAAATACATCACTACTAATCCCACCAAAATGAAAAGGATTATAAAGAAACACTATGAACAAATTTATTCCAACAAATTTACATAATATATCCAAATCCTTGAAAATACACAAATAACAAAAACTGACTGAAGAGAAAATAAAATGAATAGACCTAAAGCAAGAAAAGAAACTGAACTAGTTTTGTTTTTTTTTTAATCTTCCTATAAGGAAAACCTGAGGAACATATGGCTTCACTGTTAATTTCTATCAAGTGTTAAAAACTAAACCAAAGCAGTACTATTCCTCCATAAACCCTATAAAAAAGGAGAAGGAATCATTTTCCAATCCAATCCTTAAGGCCAGTTTTATTCTGATATTGACAAAACCATCACAAGGGAAAACAAAACAAAACAATAGCCCAATATCCCTCATGAACACATGCTACAGAATCCTTAGCAAAGGATTAGTAATTTAATTCAGTTTCATATAAAAAAGATTATATAGCATCACCAAGCTCAATTTATTCCAGGAATGCAAGATTAGTATGACCTTAAACAAATCAATTAGTATTATAATCAATATTAATAGAAAAATAGGTAAAATCCAAATGATAATCTTAATAGTCAAATACAAAATGTCTGATAAAATTCAGCACTCATTCATCTGAAAAAATGTTCAGATTCTAGAAATAGAAGGATATTTCCTCAATCTTATCAAGAGTGTCTGTCAAAAACCTACAGCTAAAATCCTACTTAATGGTGACTGAATGTTCTCACTCTGAAATTTGGCATTACAGTGGCAGGGTTCCAACAGAAACCATATAGCTCACAAGGCCTACAAAAATTATTATTTGGCCCTTTAGAGAAAAATTTGTGGATCTCTATCTTACATGAAAGTAGTCACCTGCAAAAAAACTACATATTGTATGATTGCATTTATATATTTCAGAAAGACAGAAAGAAAACCAGTGGTTGCCTGAGCCTGAGAGTGGAGACATGGATTGACTACAAACATGCAAGAGGGAACTTGTTGGGGATGAAAATGTCTTAAGATTGGATTGTGATGATGATTGCACAATTGTATATATTTATTAAATAAAACACTAAATTGTAGTTATAATAGGTGAACTTTTATATATAAATTATATTTCATTGAAACTTAAAAATTAACAGGTCCAGTAATTATTTTACAAAAATTATTTTAATCCAAATGACTTAAAGTACTCATTTACTGTGATTAAAATTTGAATTTTCTATTATTTAATTTCAAAATTTTGATATAAAAATCTTTGTGTCTCATTATTACTGTTATTATTTTTAAAGGTCATCTAATTAAAACCTTTTTTTTTGTCATGAGAAAGAGCACATATTTTTCTAATTTTGCACAAAGGCACCGTATGGACTAGCAGTATTGATGTTTCCAGTAGCATGTTACAGAGCTTCTTAATTAATATTTTGTTTAAAACATTAGTAACCATATTCACAGGTGAAAGGAGCTGGTAGAGGGCGGCAGATACATTCAACCCAAAAAGACTTTGTCAGGGTAGACAATCTAAGAAGATTTAAACTGGTATGCGCATAAAGTCCTACTCATCTTGAGTTCCAAAATCCAAACATCATGTAAAAGATGGATATGAGACAACATAACAGTAGTACACATTAAAGGGAGGTTTTAGTTGAGAGTAAGCTTAATAGCAGCTAAGAGTGGGAATTCCTTAAATGTGTGACATCCTATCATTTAGGAGAGAGATTAGATTCCTCTTTATAGCAACCAAGAAGAGAACCAAAGCCAAAGGACAGAATTGAAAGGAAAGCAAATTTCAGCTCAGCATGTTTTAATGATTACAAGTCCCTGAAGCAGCAGATGATATAAAATAAGACCTGAGATATTTCTAAAGCCCATTCAACTTCTGTTATTTAATAATTCTATGTCAATGAACAGTATAATAACTCAGGTTCCTGATCATCCAATGTCAAAATCCACAAATTAGAGTTTAGTGTTTCCACTTTAAACACATGGCAGGCTCATTCCTTAGTTAAGGGGTTTTGTTTATATCTGTAATTAATGTTGTAAGTCTCCTTTTTTACTCCCTTATGTTTCTTCTCTCATGTTCTATCTCCACCTGTACACTATGGAGGAGAAATTGGAGAATTAACACCCAATACATCAGTTAGGTAGTTGCTATCTCCACCAAGTTAGTCACCCACAAGGAGGATGGGGCTATTGCCTATCTATGACTGGGGAAAATAGGGCTGCTCTTTCTGCGTTACCCATATTTCTCCTAAGCATAAACAATACAGTGGATGTTGATGATGATTTAACTTATATATATAGATGTATGTGTGTACACTTGTCCATATACAATAAAATTTCATTATTTGTGGATTCTATATTTGTGAAGTCATATACTCCCTAAAATTTATTTGTAACCCCAATGTCAACATGCATTATGCTTCCATGGTTATTTGTGGACATGTACAGAGTCACCTGATGTGTATGTTCTCAGCTGTGGTTGAACAACACTCTGCCTTCTTGTTTAAGCTTTCATACTGTAAAAAAAATCCCTTATGTTTTTCACATTTTTGTGGGTTTTTTTTTAGTGAATTCACTGTTTAAAATGGCTCCCAAGTATAGTGCTGAAGTGCTGTACATTGTTCCTAAGTGCAAGAAGGCTGTGATGTGCCTTATAGGGAAAATCTGTGTACTAGATAAGCTTATTCAGTCATGAATTATGGTGCTGCTGACTACGACTTCAATGTTAATGAGTCAAGAATTATATTAAATAAGGTGTCCTTAATCAGAAACACATAAAACAAGGACATGTACTGGTCAGTTGATGAAATATTGTGACCAGAGGTGTGCAGGAACCTAATTCTAGGATCAATGGCTCAGTATCAAGATTCACTAATTCAGTGTTTACAGCAACTTTATAGAACAAACTACTATGAATAATGAGAACCAAATGTGTGCTCGTGTGTGTGTGTGTGTGTGTGTGTGTGTGTGTGTGTGTGGAGAGAGAGAGATAGAGACACAGATTGAGTGGTTCTTTCAAAGTAAGCTGGGAGTGGAAGGAAGGGAAGGTGATGTACACTGAGAGAAATGTCTCATATATCATAACATCTGATGGAAAAACCTGAACAAATTTTTTGGCCAGCACAGTATATACTGAATCTGGAAGAAGTAATACCTATGTTAGAATCCTGGCTTTGTATGCCAGATAAGAAATCATATTTTTAGAGAATTAGTTACTAATAGTCTGTCTCTTATTATTTTAATTTCTATAAACATCAGTTTCCTCATCAGGCATGTAGTAAAACTCAAATTAATATTAGCTTTTACATAATACTGACAAAGTTGGGTACTACAAAGTAAAATTATTAAGATAAAATTATTGCTCAGTTTCTTCCCGTTCAAAGAAAAGTATTGGCTCCAATGAGCTCTACGTATGTCTCCACTGCTCGAGATTCAACAGTTCTTTCTCGAGGCAGGCGGGATTCAGTTTGCTTCTGGTTCTGGGTACACTCACCGGGGAAGGGTCTCCTGGAGCCGAAGGCAGTCGGTGACCTACCTGAGATACTTCAGAGAGAGGTGACAGTACGTTAATGGAATCAACCTCTTCATCCAGCAGGCTCACAAATTTGACTTGTCATCCTTAAGTTTATCAGCCTCCAAAAGAGGAGGTAATCCACTGAACAGGCTGTAGAGAATTATTTTCCATGTTTTTTTATGCTTGGGGCTACTGTTGGTCAATACGTTTCTTTAAACAAAAGTCAGGTAGGGAGTTGAGGAAGATGGCAGAAGAGTAAGACGGGGAGATCACCTTCCTCCCCACAGATACATCAGAAATACATCTACACGTGAAACTTCACCTATAAAACACCCACTGAATGCTGGCAGAAGACCTCAGACCTCCCAAAAGGAAAGAAACTCCCCACATACCTGGGTAGGGCAAAAGAAAAAAGAATAAACAGAGACAAAAGAATAGGGACAGGGCCTGCACCAGTGGGAGGGAGCTGTGAAGGAGGAAAGGTTTCCACACACTAGAAGCCCCTTCACAGGAGGAGACTGCAGGTGGTGGAGGAGGGAAGCTTCGGAGCCATGGAGGAGAGCACAGCAACAGGGGTGCGGAGGGCAAAGCGGGGAGATTCCTGCACAGAGGATTGGTGCCGATCAGCACTCAGCAGCTCGAGAGGCTTGTCTGCTCACCCGCCAGGGCGGGTGGGGCTGGGAGCTGAGGTTGGGCTTTGGTTGGGTCGCAGGGAGAGGACTGGGGTTGATGGTGTGAACACAGCCTGAAGGGGTTAGTGCACCACGGCTAGCCGAGAGGGAGTCCAGGAAAAAGTCTGGATCTGCCGAAGAGGCAAGAGAATTTTTCTTGCCTCTGTGCTTCCTGGAACAGGAGGAGAGGGGATTAAGAACGCTGAATAAAGGAGCTCCAGAGATGGTCGTGAGCCACAGCTAAAAGCCCGGACCCCAGAGACGTGCATGAGATGCTAAGGCTGGTGCTGCCGCCACCAAGAAGCCTGTGCGCCAGCGCAGGTCACTATCCACACCTCCCCTCCCGGTAGCCTGTGCAGCCTGCCACTGCCAGGGTCCAGTGATCCAGGGACAACTTCCCTGGGAGAACGCACGGTGCACCTCAGGCTGGTGCAATGTCACGCTAGCCTCTGCTGCCGCAGGCTTGCAGCGCATCCGCACCCCTCCCCCCCCCAGGCCTGAGTGAGCCAGAGTCCCCGAATCAGCTGCTCCTTTAACCCTATCCTGTCTGAGCGAAGAACAGACGCCCTCAGGCGACCTACATGCACAGGCAGGGCCAAATCCAAAGCTGAAGCCCTGGAGCTTTGCGAACAAAGAAGAGAAAGGGAAATTTCTCCCAGCAGCCTCAGTAGCAGTGGATTAAATCGCCACAATCAACTTGATGCAACCTGCATCTGTGGATTACCTGAATAGACAACAGATCATCCCAAATTGAGGAGATGGATTTTGAGAGCAATATATATTATTTTTTCCCCTTTTCCTCTTTTTGTGAGTGTGTATGTGTATGCTTCTGTGCAAGATTTTGTCTGTATCGCTTTGCTTTCACCATTTGTCCTATGGTTCTGTCCATCCGTTTCTCCTTTTTTTTTTTTCTTTTTAAAAAAAAACTTTTTCCTTAATAATTATTTTGTATTTTAATAAGTTTATTTTATATTTATTTTATTTTATCTTCTTTCTTTCTGCCTTTCTTTCTACTTTTTCACCCTTTTATTCTGAGCCGTGTGGATGAAAGGCTCTTGGTGCTAAAGACAGGAGTCAGTGCTGTGCCTCTGAGCCGGGAGAGCCAACTTCAGGACGCTGGTCCACAAGAGACCTCCCAGCTCCACATAATATCAAACAGCGAAAATCTGCCAGAGACCTCCATCTCAACACCAAGACCCAGGTTCACTCAACGACTAGCAAGCTACAGTGATGGACAACCTATGCCAAACAGCTAGCAAACAGGAACACAACCCCACCCACTAGCAGAGAGGCTGCCTAAAATCATAATAAGTCCACAGACACCCCAAAACACACCACCAGATGTGGGCCTGCCCACCAGAAAGACAAGATCCAGCCTCATCCACCAGAACACAGGCACTAGTCCCCTCCACCAGGAAACCGGCACAACCCACTGAACCAACTTAATCCACTGGGGACAGACACCAAAAACAACGGGAACTACGAAGCTGCAGCCTGGAAAAAGGAGACCCCAAACACAGTAAGATAAGCAAAATGAGAAAACAGAAAAACACACAGCAGATGAAGGAGCAAGATAACTCACCAGACCTAACAAATGAAGAGGAAATATGCAGTCTACCTGAAAAAGAATTCAGAATAATGATAGTAAAGATGATCAAAAATCTTGGAAATAGAGTAGACAAAATGCAAGAAACATTTAACAAGGACCTAGAAGAACTAAAGATGAAACAAGCAACGATGAACAACACAATAAATGAAACTAAAAATACTCTAGAAGGGAACAATAGCAGAATAACTGAGGCAGAAGAATGGATAAGTGACCTGGAAGGTAAAATACTGAAAATAACTACTGCAGAGAAGAATAAAGACAAAAGAATGAAAAGAACTGAGTACAGTCTCAGAGACTTCTGGGACAACACTAAACCCACCAACATTTGAATTATAGGGGTCCCAGAAGGAGAAAAGAAAAAGAAAGAGACTGAGAAAATATTTGAAGTGATTATCGTTGAAAATTTCCCTAATATGGGAAAGGAAATAGTTAATCAAGTCTAGGAAGCACAGAGAGTCCCATACAGGATAAATCCAAGGAGAAACATGCCAAGAAATATATTAATCAAACTATCAAAAATTAAATACAAAGAAAACATATTAAAAGCAACAAGGGAAAAACAACAAATAATATACAAGGGAATCCCCATAAGGTTAACAGCTGATCTTTCAGCAGAAACTCTGCAAGCCAGAAGGGATTGGCAGGACACATTTAAAGTGATGAAGGAGAAAAACCTGCAACCAAGATTACTCTACTGAGCAAGGATCTCATTCAGATTTGATGGAGAAACTAAAACCTTTACAGACAAGCAAAAGCTGAGACAGTTCAGCACCACCAAACCAGCTTTACAACAAATATAAAGGAACTTCTCTAGGCAAGAAACACAAGAGAAGGAAAAGACCTACAATAACAAACTCAAAACAATTAAGAAAATGGGAATAGGAACATACATATTGATAATTACCTTAAATGTAAATGGATTAAATGCTCCCACCAAAAGACACAGACAGGCTGAATGGATAACAAAAACAAGACCCATATATATGCTGTCTACAAAAGACCCACTTCAGACCTTTGGACACATACAGACTGAAAGTGAAGGGATGGAAAAAGATATTCCATGAAAATGGAAATCAAAAGAAAGCTGGAGTAGCAATTCTCATATCAGACAACATAGACTTTAAAATAAAGACTATTACAAGAGACAAAGAAGGACACTACATAATGATCAAGGGATCGATCTAAGAAGAAGATATAACAATGGTAAATATTTATGCAGCCAACATAGAAGCACCTCAATACATAAGGCAAATACTAACAGCCATAAAGGGGGAAATCAACAGTAACACAATCATAGTAGGGGACTTAAACACCCCACTTTTACCAATGGACAGATCATCCAAAATGAAAGAAAGTAAGTAAACACAAGCTTTAAATGATACATTAAACGAGATGGACTTAATTGATATTTATAGGACACTCCATCCAAAAACAACAGAATACACATTTTTCTCAAGTGCTCATGGAACATTATCCAGGATAGATCATATCTTGGGACACAAATCAATCCTTGGTAAATTTAAGAAAATTGAAATCATATCAAGTATCTTTTCCAACCACAATGCTATGAGACTAGATATCAATTACAGGAAAAGTTCTGTAAGAAATACAAACACATGGAGGCTAAACAATACACTACTTAATAACGAAGTGATCATTGAAGAAATCAAAGAGGAAATCAAAAAATACCTAGAAACAAATGAGACACGACAACCCAAAACCTATGGGATGCAGCAAAAGCAGTTCTAAGAGGGAAGTTTATAGAAAAACAATCCTACCTTAAGAAACAGGAACCATCTCAAAAAAACAACCTAACCTTGCAATTAAAGCAATTAGAGAAAGAAGAACAAAAAAACCCCAAAGTTAGCAGAAGGAAAGAAATCATAAAGATCAGATCAGAAATAAATGAAAAAGAAATGAAGGAAGCGATAGCAAAGATCAATAAAATTAAAAGCTGGTTCCTTGAGAAGATAAACAAAATTGATAAACCATTAGCCAGACTCATCAAGAAAAAATGGGAAAAGACTCAAATCAGTACAATTAGAAATGAAAAAGGAGAAGTAACAACTGACACTGCAGAAATACAAAGGATCATGAGAGATTACTGCAAGCAACTCTATGCCAATAAAATGGAAGAAATGGACAAATTCTTAGAAAAGCACAACCTGCTGAGACTGAACCAGGAAGAAATAGAAAATATGTGCAGACCAATGACAAGCACTGAAATTGAAACTGTGTTTAAAAATCTTCCAACAAACAAAAGCCCAGGACCAGATGGCTTCACAGGCGAATTCTATCAAACATTTAGAGAAGAGCTAACACCTATCCTTCTCAAACTCTTCCAAAGTATAGCAGAGGGAGGAACACTCCCAAACTCATTCTACTAGGCCACCATCACCTTGATACCAATACCAGACAAAGATGTCACAAAGAAGGAAAACTACAGAGCAATATCACTGATGAACAAAGATGCAAAAATCCTCAACAAAATAGTAGCAAACAGAATCCAACAGCACATTAAATGGATCATATACCATGATCAAGTGGGGTTTATTCCAGGAATGTAAGAATTCTTCAATATACACAAATCAATCAACGTGATACACCATATTAAAAAATTGAAGGAGAAAAACCATATGATCATCTCAATAGATGCAGAGAAAGCTTTTGACAAAATTCAACACCCATTTATGATAAAAACCCTGCAGAAAGTAGGCATAGAGGGAACTTTCCTCAACATAATAAAGGCCACAGATGACAAACCCACAGCCAACATCATCCTCAATGGTGAAAAACTGAAACCATTTTCACTAAGGTCAGGAACAAGACAAGGTTGACCACTCTCACCACTATTACTCAACATAGTTTTGGAAGTTTTAGTCACAGCAATCAGAGAAGAAAAAGAAACAAAAGGAATCCAAATCATAAAATAAGAAGTAAAGCTGTCACTGTTTGCAGATGACATGATACTATACATAGAGAATCCTAAAGATGCTACCAGAAAACTATTAGAGCTAATCAATGAATTTGGTAAAGTAGCAGGATACAAAATTAATGCACAGAAATCTCTGGCATTCATCTACACTAATGATGAAAAATCTGAAAGGGAAATTAAGAAAACACTCCCATTTACCATTGCAACAAAAAGAATAAAATATCTACGAATAACCTATCTAAGGAGACAAAAGACCTGTATGCAGAAAATTATAAGACACTGATGAAAGAAATTAAAGATGATACAAATAGATGGAGAGATATACCATGTTTTGGATTGGAAGAATCAACATTGTGAAAATGACTCTACTACCCAAAGCAATCTATAGATTCAACGCAATCCCTATCAAACTACCAATGACATTTTTCAGAGAACTAGAACAAAAAATTTCACAATTTGTATGGAAACACAAAAGACCCCGAATAGCTAAAGCAATCCTGAGAATGAAAAATGGAGCTGGTGGAATCAGGCTCCCTGACTTCAGACTATACTACAAAGCTACAGTAATCAAGACAGTATGGTACTGGCACAAAAACAGAAATATAGATCAATGGAACAGGATAGAAAGCCCAGAGATAAACCCACACACATATGGTCACGTTATCTTTGATAAAGGAGGCAAGAATATACAGTGGAGAAAAGATAGCCTCTTCAATAAGTGGTGCTGGGAAAACTGGACAGATACATGTAAAAGTATGAGATTAGAACACTCCCTAACACCATACACAAAAATAAGCTCAAAGTGGATTAAAGACCTAAATGTAAAGCCAGAAACTATCACACTCTTAGAGGAAAACCATGGCAGAACACTCTATGACATAAATCACAGCAAGATCCTTTTTGACCCACCTCCTAGAGAAATGGAAGTAAAAACAAAAATAAACAAATGGTACCTCGTGAAACTTAAAAGCTTTTGCACAGCAAAGGAAACCATAAACAAGACCAAAAAACCCTCAGAATGGGAGAAAATATTTGCAAATGAAGCAACTGACAAAGGTTTAATCTCCAAAATTTACAAGCAGCTCATGCAGCTCAATATCAAAAAAACAAACAACCCAATCCAAAAATGGGCAGAAAACCTAAATAGACATTTCTCCAAAGAAGATATATAGATTGTTCAACATCATTAATCATTAGAGAAATTCAAATCAAAACTGCAATGAGATAGCATCTCATACCAGTCAGAATGGCCATCGTCAAAAAATGTAGAAACAATAAATGCTGGAGAGGGTGTCGAGAAAAAGGAACCCTCTTGCACTGTTGGTGGGAATGTAAATTGATACAGTCACTATGGAGAACAGTATGGAGGTTCCTTAAAAAACTAAAAATAGAATTACCATATGACCCAGTAATCCCACTACTGGGCATATACCCTGAGCAAGCCATAATTCAAAAAGAGTCATGTACCAATATGTTCATTGCAGCACTATTTACAATAACCAGGATATGGAAGCAACCTATGTGTCCATCAACAGATGAATTGATAAAGAAGATGTGTCACATATATACAATGGAATATTACTCAGCCATGACAAGAAACAAAATTGAGTTATTTGTAGTGAGGTGGATGGAACTAGAGTCTGTCGTACAGAGTGAAGTAAGTCAGAAAGAGAAAAACAAATACCATATGCTAACACATATATATGGAATCTAAGAAAAAAAAAAGGTTATGAAGAACCTAGGGGTAAGACGGGAATAAAGACACAGACCTACTAGAGAATGGACTTGAGTATATGTGGAGGGGGAAGTGTAAGCTGTGGCAAAGTGAGAGAGTGACATGGACATGTATACACTACAAACATAAAATAGATAGCTAGTGCGAAGCAGCCGCATAGTACAGGCAGATCAGCTCGGAGGTTTCTGACCACGTAAAGGGGTGGTATAGGGAGGGTTGGAGGGAGGGAGACAGAAGAGGGAAGAGATATGGGAGCATATGTATATGTATAACTGATTCACTTTGTTATAAAGCAGAAGCTAACACACCATTGTAAAGCAATTATACTCCAATAAAGATGTTAAAAAAAAAAAGACAGGCAAATTAAAAAAATTAAATTACAAAAAAAGATATAATTATTTAAACTGTTTCAAAATTTCCTAGAATAGAAAATATTATCAGAGTATTATCTAGCACATAATTTCAGGCAGCCATACTTTTAAACATGCTTTTAGGATCATCGGGGAGAAGGTTTATAGTTAATTAATGGTGTCTGCCAGAAGCATCATTATAGGGAGTAGTATACTCAGTTAAAACCTGTTATATGAGGGCTTACAGACTTTCATTGTGGACATATACTTTATATTTCTAGTATTACACCCTTGTTTATGTCTGGAGAGAACTGCAAGTCACTTAGGAAATACTGAAAATTAATTTTAATACAAAAGTTTTACAACTGTTGAGCATGAGTGGCCTCAAACTTAAGTATGTTGACAACATGGGACTAGGAAGAAGCCATGCTGTGAAACTGGCATAACCTCCCGGTACACTCAGTAATATAATTGACACAAGCAGGATTTACAAATTAGTGAGCATAAGAATGTAGAAAGAGAGCTGTGGCTTATGTTATCAATTTGATGATTGTTTCATTATGGGGCTGTGGGAATCTGTATTTTTGAGGAGAGACCCCCCCACCAAGCATCTGGCTGAGATATGGGACTAGTTAGCCTAAACAGTAGGAATGGCAAGAGTGAAATGTGTACCAAGGGCCCAGGTTCTGTCGGAGTTCCTGGGAATAGTTCTTGTTCCATCAGGGGGACTTCAAGAATGGGTACAGAGTGGACATTCAACTATGACGTTGATAAAGCTTTAGCTTCAGGGCCCCTCACATGCTTGACTTTCTCTCAAGACTCTGGGAGAACCCTAGCAAGGTGTTCATATTGTCATGTGGTTTTGTAAAACTTAACCAAAGTAAAACATTTTTGCATGTACGACCACTATGTCTTTGTAAAGCCTCTTCCCCTCATCATACCTCCTTTTATACCCAGTGGCTTAGAGTGGCTATGAGTAATTTTGAAACCCTGCTAAGAGGGAAATAAGTTAGGCACACATTTAATTAGGACTTACTTAGTGAGATGATTATTTGGCTTTCAGTCACTTCCATGAACTTGTTATTAGTAGCTAGATATAAGCATGGCTTCTTAGAATACTCTTACCTGCAGGCCAATTCACTTGGAGCTCTGACAAAAAGGTAAAGGGCCAGAGACCATATCTGAATGTGTCAAATTTCAAAACTTGACAATAATCCTAAAAATTTATTTCATGTTACCAATAGTGAGCTGTGAAGAGGAATGATGAAATGCTTTCAAACTATTAATAATAAAAAAAAACCACATTTCAATCAACCCTCCTAGGGGAAATACTGAATTTTCTATTATAATAGATAATTATAATAGACATTGTAATATCTACATATTACAATAATAGATATTTTAATATCTATTATTGTAATATTTACATATTAAAATGATAGATATTTTATACCCATAGATATTACAATATATAGTTATTGTAATATCTATATATATTATCTAATATCTATATTGTAATATCATTGTCAATAGTCAAAGAATATAAAGCCAAATAATGTTTAAAATTATAAAATTGTTATCAGGTAGCTAACTAGTACAAAAATTATTTCATTTGGCTGGATTGTGATATTTGTAGTATTTATCACATTTGTAATTTTTTATTTCTTTTTCATGCTAGATATTCAGTCTCATAACTCATAAGATAGGGAGGAT
The DNA here is from genome assembly GCF_005190385.1 of Monodon monoceros. Lineage (NCBI taxonomy): Eukaryota > Metazoa > Chordata > Mammalia > Artiodactyla > Monodontidae > Monodon > Monodon monoceros. Next base: position 28,212,367 of record NW_021703784.1, read on the forward strand.
GTCTGTCTTTGGGTCTGGCTAGAAAGAAGCTTGACTGATCATTGAAACTTTCAGTGAATTCAGCTTCAAGGAACTGGCAAACACAGGAGCATAGAAAAGGGAGTAAGGCAGTGGCTGGTGGAGCTAGCCAGAAGAAATATGCCTCAGGGAAAATTCCACTTGAGACATTATTCAGACATAATGAGAAGACAATATGTATCCTCAATTTATTTTATGAGTCTATTTAATGAAGAAGATGTTATTGCTTATAACTTTGTTTTTCTGGTCAATGGGGATCTCAGAACCATAGAAAGTATAACGTTTTAAAGATCACATACTTCAAGAACTTTTTCTTTTAATGAGTAAACTGAGGCCTAAAGTGTTCAAAATATTATTTCTTAGTGGCAGAACATACTAACATTTTCTGTGAATATATACCTTCTGAGAACTGATGTTTTATGAAAACTGTCTGGGAAACTAGTTTATACCAGTGAAAGCACTCCATATTAATCAAGGGATTTAAAACATAGCAAGAAGACACAGTAACTTCTTATTGTTAAATGGATGCAGAGACCTTCCTAAGTCCCTCTCAGCATTATATCACAAGAGAACATGCACTAATATTCTGTGCACATAACATTTATCATGAGCAATTATAGATCTCAAGAAAAGGTGAGCTAAAACCCAAAGAAGCCCTTAAAAAATCACTGCATTAATTTTAAGGACTCAAAATAGTTATTTAACTAGAGATCACATCAGGTATTTTACCTACAGGCTCCGGACGCGCAGGCTCAGCGTCCATGGCGCACGGGCCCAGCCACCCCGCGGCATGTGGGATCTTCCCGGACCGGGACACGAATGCGTGTCCCCTGCATCGGCAGGCGGACTCTCAACCACTGCGCCAGCAGGGAAGCCCACCTAACTTTTTTAAAGTCATTCAATATTTCACTTGGGTGGCAGGTACACATAGGCATGAAATCTAGTATTCCAATCTGGTAAATTTCTTTGTATCACTCTAGGTGAGGCTTCACAATTCATGAATTAACTCACAGTTGACCAGATGCCACTTTTACAATGACCCAAAATTTGGTGCTTTTTTCCCTCTAGTCATCCTAATAATCAGACTGAGCCATAAAACTGCAGTTTTATTTATTGATTAACTTCTATGTACCAAGTGCAGTCCTACATTTTATATTCACAGTCTCATATAATTTCCACCAGGTATTATTTTTCCAATTTTACAGATGAGAAAACAGTCTCATAAATATTAAATAACTAGGACAAGTTCAAATAGCCAATATCTAACAGGGCCAGAATTTAAGATAAAGCTTTCTCTTTACCAAAAGCTATCTTGTAGAGCAGCAGCAATATGATGACCCCCTCACTGGCCTCAAGGGGAGGTTAAAACAATAGAGGAGCTGGGCTTGAGTCTAGGTTCAGCCTCTCACTAGAATCCAACATAGCCTCTTATAGAATCATTGTGACACTGGATGGAAAGAAGGAAAGTAAGCTGAATAAAATAAACATCCTCCTAACAGACAAAAATGACTACATATTGCACCACATTCATGCAGATAACCTGACTCAGACAGTTCTGTATCAGTGACAGCCCAGACAAGAGAACTGGCTGCCTCGTGCAGTTCAGTGACACTGAGGGAAGGGTCCCAAAGCTCAGGCTCCCATCCTGGTTCTCGACTTTTTCCTCAACTTCCTTCTAGATGTTTTCATCTGAAAAGTCCAAAGCAACAGTCTTTAACAGAATTTACTAATTCATCCTTTTATTCCATAAACATTGTTCTTGGACTAGGATGTAAAAACCTGTGTATGCCTCATGCTGGAGCAGGCGCACATTTAAACAAACCACCATAAATGTGATGTTCATAAAAATATCGAGACCCTTAAAAAAGTGGTCTTTATCATGACTTTTCTGTTTTAGTTAAATAGTTAAATATACATGCATTTCTTGATATATATCTTATATTTCACCGTCAAATCTGACTTTTCCCTCTTGTAGTATATTGCACTGTACAAAAATGGCTGCGATATCATTGTCTACTGCCTGTGTTCTTTTATAATCTTGTCATGCCCCTAGAGATGAAGTATAATTTCCCTCCTCTTGATATGGGAAGGTTTGGGACTCACTTATAATAACCAGAATGCAACCAAAGGGACACAGGGTTGCACTTTAGCAAGGTTGGAAAAGGTGGCACAGATTCTGTTTTGTTTACTAAGACACTGTGTTGGAGCTCTGAGCCACCATGGAAGCAGTAAACTGCCCTGAAGCTGCCATTCTGTGAGGAAGCCCAAGCTAACCTGTGGCAAATGAACTGCAGGTGGCTTATAGAAGCTATATATAGAAGCTTTAAAGAAGCTTAGTTTCTACAACCACAAGGAACTAAACTCTGCCCACAAACTGAATGAGCATGGATGTGGGTTCTTCCCCAGGACGGCCTCCAGATGAGAATGCAACCCAGCTAGCTGCTTAACTGCAGCCTGTGATACCTTGAGCAGAGCACCCAGCTAAGCCATGCCCAGACTTCTAACCCACAGAAATTGTGAAATAATAAACATGTGTGGTTTTAAGCCACTAAGTTTTTGGCAATTTGTTACATGGTAAAAGAAAACTAATATGGAAACGAAGAATGAGTTTAGTGTATAAATTTCATGGCATGAAGTCCTGAAGAGGTATATTGGAAGTCTGGATCTAAGCAATACTAACAGGGTTAGAAAGATCAGATATGAGACTTGGAAGATCCATGAAATTAATAGGAAATCATGGAAAACACTATTCTTCTGACTTGCAGTTGGAGGAGCAGGCCACCCTCTCTCAGGATCTTACTTCAGGCAATCCCTCAAGGCTCTGTCTTTGGGCTTCACTCTCAGCTTCTTGCCTATTCCCTGTCTCAGATTCTCTGTGCTGCATTTGGCCCCAGCTTTATTATTTTCCCCCAACTCCCTCTAACTCCATTTCAACTGCTCCTCTGAGTTCTCCCTGAGTTCTCAGTCACAGGCTTTATTTTTCACTGGCCGCAGTCCAGCTGTGTCTTTGTCAAAATTCAGCCCGACTTTAGGAGTCCCTACCCAAGTTCTGCACTCCCAGATGGGAAACCAGTATAGCTAAGGTGTCTGATTTGGTCTGTTTATCTCCTGCTTGATAGAACTACCATTTTCTAAGAGCACACACTGTGTTAACATAAGGAGGAAGAAAATGACAGCACTGATTCAATTCAGCACTAATCTGTGCAGATGTTCTGATGCTTTGCTATGGGGCCAGAGTCATCGTCAGGACGGAAAGGGTCCCTCCAGGCCTTGTCCAGGCCTTCTTGTAGGCTAATTTTTCTTCATGTTAAATTGGCCAGTCACTTTATGATGGGATCAAATGGCTTCTTTAAAAAGTGAACAGGTGCTATATTACAAGCCAGTGAAATCCATTCCCATGAATTGTGGTAATAGGCAAGCTGCAATGTCATTCCAAAACTAGTAATATAATAAAGCTTTCAGAGAAATCAGGGTTTTCTTGTCTCCCAAAACTAGATGAAGCGGAAATTCATAAAAGAAATTAGTCTGTACCCTTCCTACTTCCACAAGACTAGAGATTGCCTCTGTGCCTGGGAATAGATTGAACCTTAGGGTCAAAGTAACCAATTAACTTGGGTACATTAGAGCCATGTACATCTATTGAAACATATACATTTTTTTAAAGTTTGTCTTTATAGATCAGAAAAAATATCCTCGGGCAGAATCCTAAACAGGGCATATTGTCATGGACAAAAATGTTTATAAATATTTTGGCAACAGTTACACACATTTTACATCTTCACTTCCTATGATTTTAAATGTCTGCTTCCATCCTTACTTAGCAAAGCATTTCTAGTTCAGCCTCTTCATAAATCTCCCCTGAATTATTTCCAGTCATCTTCATGATCAGAAAAACCTCAGCTGGCTAATAAAAGTAATCCAATTTGCATATTTTAATTTATTTAAATACATACCAGTAAATTAAGATGTATCACAGCTGTGCCAAGCCCTCAGGATACAAAGATGAGTGTACAATGAGCTTACAGCCTGATGGAAAGGAAAGCTAAAAATGCCAGTGTGGTAAATGCCTTTAAGTGCTGGTTCCCATCCCTAAATCCACACTTGAACCACCTGGAGAGATTTAAGTAATACTCTTGCTCTGTTCTTACTCCTAAAGAGTCAGTCTGGAACAAGAGGCAGATAATAGAAGTGTTTAAAATTTCCCCAGATGACTTGAATGTGTATCTAGTATTGAAACCCACTGTTCTTAAAGGACGCATTTGCCAGGTGCTATAATAGTAATCCACTAACTCTGCCTGTGTGAGGGAAGTCACAAAATGCAGTAGCACTTGAGTTTAAACTTAAAGAATGCAGAAAACCTCTCCAGGTAAGGAATTGGGTCCAGGAGGTTTGGAAGGCTTTTGAAGTAGGATTAGTCCTCTTGGCACAATCCTGTTGAGGCTAACTTTTAACTACCTGCCTAATTTATCCAGGTGTGCTCATCTCCAATGCCACCACCCCAGTGCAAATCATTGTCATAATTGCCTTTCATGAATCTACCAGTTTCTTAGCTTTTTCTGCATAAGCACTCTTTCCTCTTCATACATATTCATCCCTCTGCAGAGAAAAAGATTTTCTTACAACACAAATCAGTTGCATTGCACTGATTCAAAACTCTCAGTGGATTCATGTTGCTCCTAAAATCCAAAACATTTAACATAGCAGATTAGATCCTATGTTGTTTAGTCCCAGACTCCCTTCAGCCTCACCTTAGGTGTCCTGGTACTTTCTCCTTAGTGGACTAAGTTCCTTTCGTGCCAGCTCTACTTCAGCATGCAAACCATGCTTTCTCCTTTCTTACGGTCTTTGCAGAGATGATTACTCTTCCTGGAATGCTATCCCCACACTGCTTTTCAGTCCAACCTGTGACCTAGAAAACTCTGCTTTTGATTAGTTCTCTGCTTAAGTACCCCTTCCACAAGGAAGATTTCCCTCCCAACTTAGGAATCCCTGTCATATGTCCCCAAAGCCACATCTTCTTTTGTAAAACCAAACTTCATGGGCATATACATCTCTCCTGCTAGACTGTAAGGTTTATGAGAGCAAAGACTGTTTCTTTCCAGTCCGATCCTGTATTACTGGCATTCTGCACAGTGTCTGGTACTTGGTAGATTATTGATAAATGAAGGTTGAATAAACCAAATAAATGAATACTACATACACAAAAAATACAATCTTTCCTACTTTCTCTCTCCAACAGTTTTTATTTCCACCCAGCTCAAGATTTGGGCCATGAGATGCGTCTTACCTGTCTTTATTGCACCATTCTTCCCTCTCTGCTTTCTCTTTTTCCCTTTCACTCTTTTCTATTTTTCCTCCGAAGTTTAGCTTTTTGTATGGGCATCTGCATTTAAACAGAGGAACAAATAAACAAGCATTATTAATAAGTAAAATATTACCTTAATGTACATATGCAGATTGTCATGATGAAAAGGGAAGGGGAAGCTGAGTAATATTTTATGAGCAGCTACAATATGCTTAGTATATTCAGTTAATCATTTAATTCTCTTTCATGCATAATAATTTTTCCCATTTTTCAGATGAAGGAACTGAGATTAGAGAAGTCATTATTTCCCAAAATTCTCACAACTAATAATAGAACTACCGGCTAATGACCATTGCTCTCTCCACTACTCAAATCAGAATCTGTAACAAGAGGTAGATCATTTCCAATGATTCAAACCTCCTATATGAGAAGCTCTCTAAAGTATCTTAATCTTATATACTTTCTTGCACTGCAGATTTCAGGTGTCTATGTTTCACTCAATTATGCCTATAAGGATAAAAGATTATGCACATTACCAATTCCTGTCTCTTGCCTCATAACTTTTTTAAAATTGCATTCATTCATCCATTCAATAAACGTCTGGTACTGGGAATATAATTCTGAATTGCTTTCAGAAATTAATATTATTAATCATAAAGGCATTTTCTTAATATTCTGAATTTGGTTATACTTCATTTCTTTCTAAGCTTTGGAATTAAATTCCATTATGCAATACCTACAGTACAGTTGGTAATTCTTGTATGTGTATGAAATTAAAAAGGTCCTTCTGGGCTGTGTGGAATGGAGAAGTAAACTTGCAAAGTGTACCCTGACTCTTAAAACATGTAAACTGTGCCAGACCACATCATGATGGACATTGCAGGCGAAGTGCAAACTCTTTTAATACCAGTTCAGTCAAATCCATGTGGTCCAAGATAATATTACAGAATTACAGACAAACTGATCTAATATTAACTCCATGCAGATCCATAAATTTTAAAGATAAGACTATTAAAAGTTCCAGCAACTTTGTGGTTTGCTGAGATTAAGAAAATTCCTGGTATTTCTCAAATTATGTATAACATAACATCAAAGCCCCCAGGAACTACTGAGTGGGAGTAATAAACTTCATGCTCTACCAAAAAAAAAAAAATCTCTGCCAAGACCATCCTATGAGTAACTCCAGCTCACCTCTCCCCTCTTTCCTACCCATCCCTGCAAATCATATAAATGGGTTTAATTATTAGTTAGTTCTTAAGATTATTCCCAAGTTGGACTACTTATTATCTCTTACCATGACAAGGTCTTATCTAGAAAGGAAAGGCTGCAAAGACAATATCTATCTCAAAGACAATATCTTTCAAAGACAATATCTAACTGGACAAATTTACCTGACATCACAGTGTTCATCTGTTGCATTCTAGGCCCAAACTGAGGGAGGTGTCACCTGTGTGAGTCTTCACAAATTGCTCAAGCAAAAATAAAAAATAAAAATAAAAATATTCAAGGTAGCTATTGGCCACATAGCAACTTGATTAAAGAGAAATGGAGAGAAACAGTCAAATCCATAAAATAACTATATTAGGATTGAAAAAAGCCTGTAAGAAGGCGGTAAAAGGGAATAGAAGGGACTAGACAAGTACAAGATGAGTCAGGGAACCTGGTTCAAGACAGAAACTGAACAATTTGATTGTTTTGAAACTTGATTTTGGACTTCGGCTGTTAGCCATGATAAAGAAACTGCTCCCCAACTCTAAACAAACACCTCTAAAATGGGACCAAATATATGAAGTAAATGATTTTAAACATTTTAAAGCATGGAGTGCATAATGGCAAACCTGGAAATGAGAAAGAAAAACTTGAGTTCCATTATTCCTGCTTTCTTCCTGGAGCCAATTTCCAGGCTGAAGTGCAAGGAAGGGTAGCTCATATATAGCATAGTGGTCTCACTGAGTTCGGTAGAGAGAAATCAGAGATGTGTTCTTCTGGAGAGGCTGGATTTATGGGGCAGAGACCCACAAAGAAGAGAATTGTGCAGAAAATGAGTTCCAGACTCTTCATAGAGTATCTCCTTGGATTTTTAGCTAAACACTAAATACACATGCTTAAGATAGGCCTCAGTGAGGATGGGCAAGAAACAACTACCAGGAAAAGAACACAGCAGAAGCTATTAGATACATAGGAGTTTGTACAGGATAGGGAGACATCTGAGTTCTAAACTAGCAGAGAGAAGAGGCTTCATTGAACAACCCAAGCATTTAGTAAAGATCACAAAAAGCTCCTGTGGGAGAAGAGCTAATCTAGACTTACAGCAAATGCTGCTGTAGACCCATCTTACTGAAGGTTAAAAACAGCTTATCTGTAAATCAATGAACCGAAGCCAACACACTGTTAATAAAACAACAAAGTCCAAAAATAGAAGTAAGGCAACTTTAAAAAGATGCACTATAATATGGCAAGATAAATATATTTTAAATAAATGATAAAAAAATAGATACCTTTATGTTAAAAAATATACTTCAATTCATACCTCACATCATGTAGAGATAGTAATTCAAAATGAATCATAGATCTAAATAAAAACTTAAAATAAAATGTAAATTTTGTATTATATAAAATCATTTAAATTCTAGAATGAATTATAGATTATCTTTCTCACCTAGAGTTTAACAGATATTTCTTAGCTATAACAACAAAATCATGATCCATAAGAGAAAAACAATTGATAAATAGTGATTAATTAAAGTTAGGAAGTTCTGCTCTCTAAAGACACTGGTGAGGAAAGTCATAGACTGAAAGAAAATACTTGCAAATCACAAATCTGATAAACAATTTGTATCCAGAAATGTAAAGAGGTCTTAAAACTCAATAATTTAAAAAACAAACAATCAGTAAAAATGGGCAAAAGGTATGAAACTCACTTCAGCAAAGAGTGTAAACAGTTTTCAAATAAGCAAAAGAAAACATGTTCACAATGACTAGTCATTAGGGGAATGCAAATTAAAGCCAAAAATGAGATACACTCTACAATTATCATTCCAATAGCCTAAAATTAAAGAGTCTGATCTTAGCAAGTACCAGTTGGAATGTGGAGCAACCGTAACTCTCATACACCATTGGTTGCCATATCAATTGAACAACCACTTTGAACAACAGTTTGGCAACTTGTAAACTTAAACATATACCTAGCATATTGTAGTCATGTACTGTATGGTCTAGCCATTCCACTTCAGGACATTTATCCAAGAAAAATGAAATCATACAAAGACCTGTACACAGACTTTTACAGCAGTTTTATTTGTAATAACCCCAAACTGGAAACAATCTAAATGTATATCAATAGGTGAAGAGATAAGCTAGTCAATAATAAAAAAGAATCAACTACTGCTCATACTTCAGTATGGATGAATAACAAAATAATTATGGTGAGTGAGCAAAGCCAGACAAAAAATAGTGCATCCTGTATGTTTATATAGTTTATAAACTATAGTTTCTATAAAAATATAGAAAATAGAACCTATTTATAGTTACAAAAAACAGATCACTGTTTACCTGATAATTGGAAGGGAAGAAGAAATCACAAAGGAACAGCACTTTGGGGACTGATGGATATGTTCATTATCTTGATTTTAGTTTAGTTTACAGATGTATACATACTCAAGATGTATCAAATTGTACACTTTCAATATGTGTGCTCTTTCATATGCTAATTAGACCTCAATATAGCCATTAAACTAGATCACATATAAAGTGTTCTCTGATATCAATGGAACTAAATTAGAAATCAATAAAAATTATATATCTAAGAAAACTGTAAATATTTCAAGGTTTAACATCAAATATTTTAAATCCATGGATTAGTGAAGAAATAATGAAAGTAATTCAAACTGAACGACAGTGAATATACAACATATCAAAATCTTTCAGATGCAGTACTTAGAAGGGAATTTGTAGCCTTATGCTTGCTGTAGGTTGAATTGTGCTCCTTAAAATTCATATGTTGAAGTCCTAAGCTACAGTACTCAGAATGTGACCTTATTTAGAAATAGGGTCTCTGCAGATGGAATTAGTTAAGATAAGATCATACTGGAGTAGGGTGGTCCCTAATCAAATATAACTTGTGTCCTTACAAAAAGTGCAATGTTAGACACAAGCACACACACAGGAAGAAAGCTACAGGGAGACAAAGGCAGAGATTGGAGTGGTGTATGTACAAGAAAAGGAATGCCAAAAGTTGCCAGCAAACCACCAGAAGTTAGGAGAGAGACCTGGAACAGATTCTACCTCATAGCTCTCAGAAAGAACCAATTCTGCCAACATCTTGATTTCAGACTTCTAGACTCCAGAAGTAACTGTGAGACAAAATTTCTGTTGCTTAAACTGCCCAGTTTGAGATACATTTTTATGGCAGTGCTATAAAGCAAATACAGTGCTTTTATTAGAAAAAGAATAATGCTTCAATATCAGTGATCTGAGCTTCTACCTTATGATGCTAGAAAAAGAAGAGCAAATTAAAAAAAAAGTAAGCATACAGAAGGAAAGTAAAGAGAATAGTAATAATTATTAAAATAAAATTAATAAAATACAAATGGATAAACAACTGAGAAAAACCAATGAAATCCAGATTTACAAAACTCTATCTAGACTGATCAAGAAATAAAGACAGAAATCCCAACAGAGAAATATACCATGCCAGTGGATTACAATAACATTGTTTCAATGTTAATTCTCTCTTTATATGTATGTATTATACATTTTTGCATGAATAATACGTGTATATAAAGTAATTTTTGATATGGAAAATCAAAGGGCCTAGAGCAGCTAAAAGAATCTTAAAAGAGGAGGTCATATACTATCTCATTTCAAGATTTACTATATTGCTACATTAATCAAGAAAATGCAATATGATCATAGGCATAAACATAGACAATTAGTTCAATTTAACAGAATAAAGAGTTTAATTAAAAAGACTAACATTCATGCAATCCATTTATTTTCAACAAGATATCAAAGCAGTAAAATGGGGAAAGTAAGTTCTTTTGAATAAATTGTGCTGGAATGGCTGGCACAACTACATATGAGAAAAAGACGAACCTTAACTCATACCTCACACCATCACAGAAAAATCAATGTGAGATAGAGCAAAGACCTAAATATAAAACTTTACATTGTAAAGCTTGTATTTTTCATTGGGGTGGACAAAAATGTTCATAAACAGGACACAAAAAGCTCTAACCAAATCAAAAATGAATGATATCACAATTAAAACATTTTGTTCACATTGCTAAAATTATACAAACTGCAGACTGGGTAAAATATGCAATAAATGTAATTTACAAAGTACTTTAATCAAGAATATATAAACAACTTCTACAACTGTATGATAAAAAAGAAAAGCAACCCGAATAAAAAATGGGCATTTCACCAAGGTTTATATACCAGCGACTTGACTAGTAAGCCCATGAAAGTGTGTTCCACATCATTAGTCATCAGTGAAATGCAAATTAAAGCCGTATTGTGATGATATTATCATCTATCCAACTCGAATGGCTAAATTAAAAAAAAAAGAATAACACCAAGTTACAACAAGTGTGTGGAGTGGCTGAAATTTAGTTTAAAGCTCAAATTAAATTTCCCAGTGCTGTGGCTAATTATTTCATTCTAATAAATTCTGATTGATGGATTATATATAATATACAATCACATGTGCTATATATTTTATGACTAATTAGGAGATGAAAAACAAATTAAAAACTATTTCCTAAATAGTTTTTCATCTGATTCTTTCAAGTCTCAAGTCTGCAAAAGGACCAGCTTGTGGTTAAACATTCTCATGGGATAGTTTTTATTGTATTGATGAGTGCCAAGGCCAAGATCTGCATGTTTCTTTGCTATCTTTCATTGTGGTGTGTTTTATTTTCCTTTCTCTAAGTTTACCACTTCTGAAGTTGCATACATAGGTTTTTGGAAGCCCACATTTATGCAGTCTCTGACCAGAAAATCCACCTTGAGTGGGCCCAGAGTGCCTCTTGTCACTCTGTTAGGCTATTAAACCACAGCTCAGAGTCTTCAGGTATTAGTAAATGACCTCAGGTGGCTATCATGCTTGATGTTAGCTTACCTCTCCCGGCTAGTGCTTTCACTTTGTGTTTCTTGGATCCTGAGGATTTCTGTAACTCTTTATCCAATTCAGCTAAGCATTTTTCAAAGTTTTAAAAAAATATTCTACCCATAATTTTAATTCTACTCATATTGTTCTGAACTATTTAAGGCAAGTGTTGCCAGAAAATAAAAGGCAAGCGTTTTCACCATTGTACTATAAATTTTTGCAGCAAATCATTTTATCTTTGTATATTGCCTATAAATTTTTCACACACAAAAAATTGAAAAGTCAAATCCTCCTATTCCCATTCTGTTCTATCTCATCTAACATTAACTGCCAAATACAGGAAAGCATGCATAAAAAAGAAATACTTGATATGAAGTAGAAAAGCTCTGTTGGAAAAATTATACACTACCTCAGGAGAAAATAATGAATAGATGATAGTGGCTGTTAAAGGTAAAAGTATGTATTATAAACAAAATATATCATATAGAGGAAAATTCACATACAATCATTCTCCAAAAGAGAAATATTAAACACAAGTAGATTATTATCAGTGTAAACCTGAAAAGCCATGTCAAGTGCTTTATATTAAATAGCCCCAAAGAACTTTCACAGATATTTGTTATTCATCAATCTATTCAACTTCATTGATCATTTTCTAAGTATTAAGAACTGTCCTTATGTTCTATGTGTACTTCTTGGTGTTTACTGTGTAGCAAGGAAGACAGATATGTAAATTAATAATTATTGTGCATTGGTGTATTATGGTGGTATACAAAAGGTGTAGAGAGAAGTACCTTCTAATATTACCTGGATGAGAAATTACTTGCTAGAGAGGTCATGTTTCAGTATGTGTTTAATGATTAAGAATGAGAACCCAAGCAGTGGTGTTTGAAGAATTTTTGCCTCTTTTGAAACCATTGTAGAAGTATTATTTGGTGAGGTTGATAATTTTCCCATTATGCTTTTTTTTTTGTCCCTCTGATTTCTTTAACAGAATATTTTAAAAAAATTCTTCTTAGACAATTTAAGAAACAAAAACTTAATCCTATAAATTAGGAGAAGAATGTATATTTAAAAAAGACATTTGTTGGGGAGTTTCTTTCACCAATATGGGAACATTCATGTTGAAAATACTCCATCAATATTGAATTGCTTGCCATTTCACACTACAGATGAACATTTTCCAAATTCTATAATCCTTCTCTAATTTCTCACAATCAATATAAACTCCCACTTACCCTCTGTCTCCATTCTCTGTTCCTGATTTTTATCTTAAAGAATAGTTTGCTGACTTCCATTAAAATGTATGGAGTCATAGAATGATCCTGGAAGAAATCATCTGGTCCAGCAGAAACCAAGCAGAGATGATGACTACGAAGATCAGGATTGAAATAGGTATGTGATCTTCCCCACATTTGCTTACACTTGTGTTCCTTGCACAGACCCGTTTTCTTAGTTTAAAACTCAAATTAAATTTCCCAGTGCTGTGTCTAATTATTTCATTCTAATAAATTCTGATTGATGGATTATATATAATATACAATCACATGTGCTATATATCTTATAACTAATTAGGAGATGAAAGACAAATTAAAAATTATTTCCTAAATGCAATTTTCCTATTGAAGAAAGTATCTGTAAAAGTAGATTATATAGATGGAAAAAATTAATAAAATTCATCTTCAGTATCAAAATATATATGAACTTTTAATCTAGTCTATATTCTTTATTTTCTTAGATAAAAGCTTAAGACCCCAAAAGGAAAAATTAGTGGCTCAAAATCATACAAGAAGCTACTGGAAGAGCCAGACTTGGATCCTAAGTCTTTTGGTCTCATGGTGCTTAAGGTATACATATGTTTTTCTGTAAACATTATTGTCTTGATTTGTTAATCATCTTAACAAATTTCAAAACATGTTACTAGATTTTAATCTATTAAAAATATAAAGAAAGAAAGAAGTGAAAGAAATAGAGAAATGATATACTGTGAGGAGAGGGAGGGCTTCCATATCCCTGAAACAGTCATACCACCTGATTTGCATACAGCTTCAAACTTTCTAGAGGTCTGTCAAATCTAATCTCCCATTTCATCTTGTCAACAACCCTATAATTTATTATAACTTTTATTTTATGAATGTATAAGTTGAATTAGAATTTTCCAGAGTATCAGCTGCCATTTTGCCATCACATGGAAGCAGTATGTCATTGGAAGTGTGGGGGGTGGGATTTGGATGAGGAAACTCTGAGCTTGCCCCTGGCTCTATGTGCACTAACTCTGTCAACTAAAGCAATGAGTTAATTCTTCTGAATTTTCTTTTTTCATCTGTTAAAAGCAGAAATATTGACCCCAATAATCTCACAGGGTTGTGATAAAGATCAAAGAAGTTATTCCATGTAAAGAAATGTGTAAACAAAAAACTTTCTTCTAATATTCATTAAAATTATTTTGACACTCTTAGTCAACATTTTCATGAACAGTTGAAGATTATATATATATATATATATTATGCCTAATATAAAAAATAAAATTAATGTTGTCTATTCTGAAAAAAATGCTTCAGTAAGGAAATAAATAAAATAGCTGAACAAAAAGAAAGCAAATCATTGTCTTTAGTCCACTTCAATCCCTCTGTGCTCTGCACATGCAATAAGAAAAATTCCCCCATTAAGGGAGAAAACGACTAAGTAATCCCTAGCTCACCTTTGGCACCTGCATTTCTTTCACATTGTTCCTCAGACTTGCCCGGGAATAAGAATACAGATTCTTTTTTCAGTAGATCTGAGGTAGAGCTATATTTTATTAAGATTTTCCGTTGATATTTATAATCTGGAAAGTTTAGGAACACTGCCTGAGTTGACAAGCAAAGTCAAGATAGTTCCTTTAAGAGTGGAAAGCACAGAGGTGCACAAATACTCCCTGAGTCAGGCTGCTTCCCAGACCGGAGTTTAAGATGTGAGATTCAAATTCACAGTCATCCTCTCACTGCTTTATCATTAGCAGTTCTCTGAGTTCTTGGTGTCCTAATAAAGGTAGATCATCACATTTTCGCTTGAAAAATCAAATGGCCAAACACATACAAAGCTCTTAAGCACTGTTTTTGGAAACTGAGAATGTGTAAAAATATATGAGGCAGTTAATGAAAAGAAACGAATGCACATTTAATATAGGTAATTTAAATAAATGAAGAACCAGAAAATTCCTCAGTCAGGGTGGACCTCTCTTTTGCTGAATGATATAACAGAATCACCCCCCTCCTTGGATGGACTGGCAAGTGAAGTGGATTCCCCACACCCAGGGAATTGTGATTGCCTAAGGCTGTGCCCTGACAAAGGCTGGGTAAAGCAATATTTCCCTTAGATGCTTGATCTTGAGATAGTGTCTGCTGAGAGGCAAAACTAGGAGATGTGAGTCTGGAGCTCTGAAAATGAATGTCTCATGAAAAAATGAAGGATAAGAAATTGAAAGAGAGTATCTCAGTGTTTTCCACATCCTCTTCTCAATCACCTCCCAGGCGCAAATACAGCCATGATTTTTCTATAGCTTTTTTAAATGAGCAAAAATCAAAGTAAGACAAAAGCCACTGCCCCTTCCCCCCAGTTGTGTGTCTGTCACATGCAACTAGGAGAAAATTGATTGGCACATTAGGTTGTCAGATACTTTGGATGGTAAACGAGTAACCTCTAAATAATCACTGTCAGTATTATGAACTTTTACAACCAAAGCAAAGATTTTAGGAACAAAAGAGTGTTTTGTTATTTCTTTCACTATTTTTCACTATTGATTTATCATGAATGTCAAGTGCATAAAAAATAAAATGTTTTCTCTGTATTTGAAATGATATGAAGGTGAAATGACCTGGATAGAACCTATTGTTCTAAGCGACATTTTAAAACATTGCTCTTTCACGTGTATGATATAGCAAACCCAGGTCAGTATAAGAAAAATTGTTCTGCAGAGGGTATAACCTGAAGAAAATGCCAGATCGTTCATTTCTTTGTAATTTTAGATATGTCTTTACTTTTCAAAATGACTGCAAAAATATTTTCCTTCCATAATCATTCAGCTAACATTTCTCAAGTGATATATTTTGTACAGAATTTGAAATACACCTGAGTGCTATTTTGAGCAAATAACTTTGGAATCCATATAGGGATTCTTTTGTTGTTGTTTCCATACATGTTCATTGTTTGAAAGATATTTAGGCATTTTCAGATGATCTCTCTGAGTAAAACTTTCTGTTGACTTGAGAGAAGTTTAGTCAACGTAAAACTCTTATGTAAAATTCAATCTCTTAATTATATCTCCAAATGAAAGCATATAAGAAATATGACTATATTTCTTTTGCACTGGTATTCATAAGTATCTATTAGAAAAAAAATGAAATATAAGTTGGTACTCTGTTTTCTGTTCTTTATGATCCATTATGCTACATTTTGAGACATGCCCCAATATATTTTCTGACACAGCCACCTTTGAATCTCATATTTGTGATTGTTGGCAGAAAAAGGTGCAGAATTTTTCCTCATTATGTATAGGAAGGCCATGATGAATCTCAACTCAAATCAGAAATACTGAATATCTATATGGAAGAGAAAATATGGAAAGAATACACAGGTTGCTTTTATATTCTTCCTGATAAAATACTAAGACAAAAAGCAGACATATAAAGAAAGGTTCTATCATAAACATACAGCCTTAACCTTAAGCATTTACTTTCCAGGAAGTGCTGCCAGAATATATACAGACATCTGGAGCCAAGGCATTATTATAAGCCATGGGAACAGATTTAGTTGAATGAATGAAAAAATTATTTGTAATACATTCAGTTCCCAAGGGAAATTAAAAGAATGCAGAGCATATACCATTAGCAGCTGGAAATTCTTGGTGGTGCATAGTTAGAGTTAACAAATGAATTAGTAAAACCTGGAAATTTACTCTTCTCTAGGCTATCTCAAAAAATGAAAATAAAATGAATTTCCTTGCCCACTGTATTCAACACATCTACTGATCTTAACTTAGTCTGGATTTAACATAAACTTGTACCAAATAATAGTACTTAATGTTTATCATATACTTACAGTGTGCTAGGCGGCAATGTCAGGGCTTAACTCATATTAATTTATTTAATCCTCAAAATAATCACATAAAGAAAAATGAGGCAGAAATATTTAAGTACCTTGGGCAATGCCACATAGCTAGTTTGTGGGACAGCCAAGAAGAGAAACACAAGCAAAATTGGTTCAGAGCTCACACTCTGATTAATATACTTATACCTGCCTGTTAAAAACAAAACAAAAAAGATACTACACTTGGATACATATAACACACAAAGATAATTTGAATTCAAGTAGATGAGACTTCTGCTTCCAGTAACAATGGGCTAGATAATTTGGATTAAACTTTGATTGAGAACAACTAGTATAAGTGGAAAATAATTTTTTAAAATCACCTGTAGGAAAGCATTGAAGAACCATTAAGGTAGCGCATGATTAGTCAGCCAGTATCTAGGGAAAAGAGTCCCAGAGAGAGAAGCCAACTATGGGGATTGCTTTTTCCAGAGAAACTGGCTGAGAGTCTGAGAAACTGACAACCTTGAGGAGCTGGGGGTAAGAATTAGATTCCAGGATTTATCAAGTGTGGGGGGATGAACGTAGTGGTGAATAGTGTCAGTTAGGACCCAGACAGGTTGCACCCACAAAATAAGAGTAAAATGGAAGTGAACAGCTTGTGCGAAGAACTTAAGTTTAGCTTTGAATTATTTTAATTACAGAATTGAATCAGGATGATCCTGGAGTGTTGATGGCTCCCAGCACCATTCAGAAAAAATAGATAGATGATAGATATAGATAAACAGTCAGATGTAGATAAATCCATCCTATATTTCAAGTTAATTTTTATAAGTAATTTTCAAAAAAACATTTGGCACAATAAAAATAAATAAGAGTGAAAATCATGAGACAACATGAAAAATAACGAGGTATGTTAAATTAGGGTTCACTTGGAGAAGGAGAACAATTAGGACATGTTATATAATTGTGGGAGGCTGTTAAACTGTAAAACTGTTAAACTGTATAAACAGTTTCTGCGAGGCTGTTTTCTTTGTGCCTGATGCTGAAGCTTGAAATTCATAGGTCTGGCAGTTGGGAAGAAAAGATAGATGTAAAATGGGGAAGAATAAAACAATCTGGAACCCACAAATAGAAAGAAAATCAATAGATTATTTAAAAAACACTATCAATCAATCTGATCAAATTGACATTTATAGACCACTCTGCACATTAGTAGAAGGATGCATACTATTTTCAAGTATACATAAATAAAACATTCAGCCAAATAGACTATATGCTATATGCCATAACCAAGTTTAAATAAATTTTAAAAGATTGAAATCATACAAAGTTCTCTGACCACAATAGAATTGAATTTGAAACTAATACAGAAAGATATCTGGAAAAACTCAAACAGTAGGAGAATAAATATAAACTTAGACCTAATCAGTATGTCAAAGTGGAGTATACAAGGAAAATTTTGAACTGAATAAAACTAAGAACACAATATATCAAAATTTGTGGTTAGAGTATCAAGGAAAAATAAAGTATAAATTATTGATATCAGGGACTTCCCTGGGGGCACAGTGGTTAAGAATCCGCCTGCCAACGCAGGGGACACGGGTTCGAGCCCTAGTCTGGGAAGATTCCACATGTCGTGGAGCAGCTAAGCCCATGCGCCAAAACTACTGAGGCTGCACTCTGGAGCCCGCAAGCCACAACTACTGAGCCCACGTGCCATAACTACTGAAGCCTGTGTGCCTAGGGCCTGTGCTCCGCAACAAAAGAACCCACCACAATGAAGAGTAGCCCTCGCACACCACAACTAGAGAAAAGCCCGCGCACAGCAATGAATACCCAATGCAGCCAAAACTAAATAAATAAGTTTATTTAAAAAAAATTATCCATATCAGGAATAAAAGAAGGATCATCACTGCAGATCAAACAGACAGTTAAAGAACAATGAGAGAATGTTATGAACACTCTACACCAACAAACTTGACAACTAAAATGAAATGGAGAAATTTCTTGAATAATAAAATCTACTAAAGCTTACTCAAGAAGAAAAGAATATCTACAATTGATGCAAGAAGAAATAAATACCAACAACTACATGTCAACATGCAAAAAAATGAATTTAGACTCCTACCTCACACATACATAAAAACTAACTCGAAGTGGATCACAGGCCTAAAGGTCAAAGCTGAAACTATAAAATTCTTAAAAGAAAACACGGGATTAAATCTTTGTGACCCACAATTGATAAAAGAGGAGATTGCTAAATTGGACTTTGTCAAATTTAAAAATTTTCATGTCTTAATGGACATCATCAGGAAACTGCAAAGACAACACCACAAACTAAAGAAAATAATTTCAAATCATATAACCAATAAATAATTTGTGTGCAAATATATACGAAGTATTCTTACAACTCAACAAGATTTTAAACAACCTTATTCTAAAATAAGCAGAGGAGGACTTCCCTGGTGGCGCAGTGTTTGAGAGTCTGCCTGCCGATGCAGGGGACATGGGTTCGTGCCCCGGTCTGGGAAGATCCCACATGCCGCGGAGTGGCTGGGCCCGTGAGCCATGGCCGCTGAGCCTGTGCATCCAGAGCCTGTGCTCCGCAGCGGGAGAGGCCACAACAGTGAGAGGCCCGTGTACTGCAAAAAAAAAATAAAATAAATAAAATAAAATAAAACAAAATAAGCAGAGGATTTGAATAGATACTTCTACAAAGATATTTGAGTGACTAATAAACACACAAAAAGTTGCTCAACATCATTAGTCTTTATAGAAATGCAAAGCAAAGCCACAATGAGTTACCACAGCATACCCACTAAGATGGATATAATCAAAAAGACAGTCAGTAACAAGAGTTGGTGAATATGTGGAGAAATTGAAATCCCCTGTATTGCTGGTGGTAATATAAACAAACACACCACTTTGAAAAACAGTCTGGCAGTCCTTCAAAAGATTAAGCATAAAATTAACAAATGACCCAGCAGTTTTACACTTAGGTATCTGCCCAAGAGAAATGGAAACATGTGCCCACACAAAAATTTGTACATGAATGTCACAGCAGCATTATCCATAATAGCTGAATGGTTGAGGCAACCCAATATCCAGCAGATGAATGAATAAACAAAATGTGGTATATGATGGAATAGCATTTTGCATGCTGATACATGCTACAACATAAATGAATTTTAAAAACACTATGCTAAGTGAAAGTAGTCACAAAAGACCACATTTTATGAAATGTCCAATGTAGACAAATCTATATAGAAAGGAAGTAGTTTAGTGGTTTCCTAGGGCTGGAAGGAGAGGGGAGAAATGGGGAGTGACTGCTAAGGGGTTCAAGGTTTCATTGAGACATGATGAAAATGGTCTAAATTTATATAATGGTGATAGTTGTACATTATGTAAACATGCTGAAAACAGGTGAACTCTATGCCATGTAAAGTACATCTCAATGAGAAAAAAAAATCACATATCTGAGAAATTGAAATTAAAATGTTTAATTTAAAACTTCCCACAAAGAAAATGCCAGGCCTTGACTGCTTTAATGGAGACTTATGACCAATATTTAAGGAAGAAATAATACCAATTCTACTTAAGTTCTTACAGAAAATAGATGAGAAGTGTGGAAGACAATCTTCCCTTATTTCTTAGTAAAAGATCTCAGCTTCCTGAACAATGGAAATTGACAAATTATAAAAGGACACTACCTCCTTTTGTCCCCCAGAAACATTAGTTCTTCATTTTTAAGGGTATTAAGTGCTTAAAGTATCAGAGGGAAATGAGATGCTGAGCTATTCTTTTATATTCAAAATAGTTCTAAAGTAGGAAACTTTTAATTCATTTTCCAGAGATTTGTTTACGTTATGGAAATTAGGCGTCTCTAGTTCTCACAGGAGGAGCAGGTAAACTGGGCAGTACATGATTTATATAAACTCCCAGATTCAAATTTCCAGAGTTCCTCTCTTGTAATGTAAAATATCCCTTTCTGTGTATCCAGGCCTAATCATCTGCTATAAGCCATAACAGTTTGGTTCTGATCCAGAAACCTCACCTGTGTTTTTAGGACAATATAAATAATTACAGATTTTAAATGCCAAGAAAAACTTTCCAAATCATTTTATGAGGCAAGCATTATCCTCTTACCAAAACCAATCAAGACATTACAAGAAAAGAAAACTATAGATCAATATCCCTCATGAACATGAACCTAAGATCCTTTAAAACAATGTCAGCAAATCAAATCTAAAGATATTTGAAAAGGATAGTGTACCATGAACAAATGTCTATTCCAGTATTGCAAATTTATTTTAGCATTCAAAACTCAATACTTGAGCATATTAGCTGAATAAAGGATAAAACACATGTGATCATCTCAATAGATGAGCATTTGACAAAAATGCTCAAAACCTTTTTATCCATATTTTTTTATGAAAAAACAATTCACACCAAATTAGAAATGGAAAGAAACCTCATCAGTCTCATAAAGAACATCTATGAAAATCCTTCAGCTCACATCACAATGGCGAAAGCCTAACTCTTTCCCACCTAAGAGTGGGAAAAAGTGAACATGTTTGTCAGCTCTCACCACCTCTATTCAGTATTGTTCTGGAGGTCCTAGTCAGTGCAATGGTCAAGAAAAGGAAATAAAAGTCACACATGTTAGAAAGGAGGAAATAAAATTGTCTTTATTTGAAGAAGATATGTCCTCTACATAAAAATTCTAATGCATTTACATAAATAAATAAATAAATAGCTATTAAAATAAGTGCACTTAAGATCACAGAATGCAAGGTCAATATACAAAAATCAATGAAGAGATAAATATGACAAAAGAGGTGCAAAGTCATGCACATTAAAATTACAAAACATGACAGAAATCATTGAAGACAAGTAAATCAAGAGGTATATTATGTTCATGGATCAGAAGACTAAATCTTGTTAAAATGTCAATTCTCTATATATTGATCTATAGACTAAACTCAATTCCAGTCAAAATAAATACTAGATACTTTTTTATGAAAATTGATAAGCTGATTCTAAAATCTATATAAACGTCCAAAAAACCTAGAATAGCCAAACAATTTGGGCTAAGGAGAATGAAACTAGAGAAGATACACTAACAAATTTCAAGATTTACTAATCAAGATAGTGTGGTATTGGCATAAGAATAAAAATAGGGACCTATAAGAATATAGATCAATGCAACACAAAACAGACACTCAAAATATAAACACATGTCAATTGAATTTCAATAAATATGTCAATGTAATTCAATGGAAAATGAATAGTTTTTTCAACAAATAGCGCTACACTGACAATATTTACAGAGAGAAAACTGAATCTCAACCCTTGCCTCATGTCAAATACAAAAACTAAATAGAAATGAATTGCAGACCTAATGTAAAAGCTACACCTATGAAACTTCTAGGAGAAACATAGGATAAAATCTTTTGATAAGCAAAGATTTCACCATAAGTGAAAAAAAATGGGTGAAAGACATCTCTAAGAAAATGAAAAGACAAACCCCATACTGGGAGAAAATATTTGTAATACATATCAATAAGAACACAAACAGCCCAATTAAAATATTGACACAAGATTTGAATGGATACTTCATAAAGGAAGATAAAATATGACCAATCAACACATGCAAAGATGTTTAACATCATTAGTCATCAGAGAAAATCAATTTAAAGCCACAATGAGATACCATTATATGCTTAATGCTTAGTAAAAAAAAAAAAAAAAAGCAATCCTAAGGGGTAATGGTGATGCATAGCAACTGGAATTCTAATATATTTCTGCTGGGAATGTAAAATTGCACAATCAGTTTGGAAAAAACTTTGGCAGTTTATTACAAAGGTAAATGTAAACTGAATATATAACCCAGCCATTTTATTCTTAGGTAGTACCTAAAACAAATGAGAACTTATGGGTACACAAGAACTTGTTTTTGGCTATTTGTAGAAAGTATTCAAAATAGACAAAATTGGAAAGAACTGAAATGCCCATCAACAAGTGAATTGTAGTATATCCATATAATGGATGCTATGCAGCAATTAAAAAGAATGAGTTACTGATACACACAACATCACATATATTCATAGGAAAAGCAGTTCTATTCTATGCTTTAGAAATTGTATTAGTGGTTGTCTGGGTCCAGGAATGGATAGTGGGAATAGACTGTAAAGGGACACAAGGGATTTTATGGGGTCATGGAAATGTTCTATATTTTGATTGTGGTTTTAGTTACACTGATTTAATCATTTACCAATACTCGAACTCTCCTCTAAATATGTTTGAATTTTTGTATGTAAATTATGCTTCAATAAAACTTTTTCAAAGTTGAGGCAAATAGCTCAATTGTTATAACAGTTTTAATAACATATATATATATAACAATATATATGGATACTACATATGCTATACATAAATATTTTAAATTATATATATATATGTAAAGCTCAACAAACACAGTTCAGTTATAACAAATATATTCCTTTAGATGCATGACCAGTTTAACTGAATAAGCCAGGTTCCAAAGTGCATTTAAGCAAAATGATGCACCAGTCTAAATTAAATATTAAAAGTCACTCATCCATCTACATTCACCATTTGGATACTGAAAAAGAGTCTTGATATCATATTATCAAATCGTGATTTTTTAAAAATTAGGCATGTAATTAGTATAGAGTCAGATTTAAAATAGAACATTATCAGTAAGAATATATTAAATTATCTTGTCTATTTTTGGTCATTTATTTTGCTTACTGCTTATTCTATTCTAGATCTTTTTCTGAATCACTTATTTATTTCCCTATTCCAATGCCATGTAACCTTTTACTCCATCCCAATAGACATTATGAAATATCTTCCTGTGCTTACAATAGTAATGAGATGATCCCCTAGAAACAAAGCAAATAATCAATGTGCTTAGCTAGCATACTTGCTACCTAGATTCAACTGCATTGGTCAGACTGTTCTGAAGATTAATGCAAATTAAGTTTTTCATTGCCTCAAAATTTAAAACTCTTATGTAATCGAATAGGATCTCATGAAGGTATAATTGTTGTTATTCAACTTCATTGTCTTTCAAATAAATATTTCTTTTAAAATAGCTCCACAAATACCAAAAGCAGCCATTCAGTTCTCACATTTCAACAGCTTACAGAAAAAAGTACTCTACTTTGTTATTTAAAATATGCAGATTATACAAAATAAAAAGAAAAAGTGAAAAAAATAAAACTGTTTCCTATCTGTCCTTTAACCCTAAACTACTTAAAGTATACAATCTATTCCAGTTACTAAAAATAAATGAATAAAGACACACCTGGAGCTATCTCCAGGGCAATTCACTCGAGCCAATTTCCCATTGGGATCCCTACTTCACTTTTTTTCAGCTTCTCTACTAAGTGAAGGAGACTATTTCTATATAAATAGGGAGCATTTCTTTCTGTATTGTAACTTGTTCAACTGAAGTACACATATTATTAGTATCAATCAGCTCCTCCTTAGAACCTACACTAATTTAAACAAACATTTGGCTGCCAGGTTCTCCTTTAAATTCAGAATAAGAGACTAAAATAGTATGCAATAGTCCTGACCAATCAGTAGCATGGGCTTTGTAAAATCTATCAATATAACTTTTCAATATGTACCTTTTATTTTTTCCGTGTTTATGTCAATAAGAACCAGGGGATTCCCTGGCAGTCCAGTGGGTAGGACTCCACGCTTTCACTGCCAAGGGCACAAAGACTCAGGTTCAATCTCTGGTCGGAGGAACTAAGATCTAAGCCATGCCGAGTGGCCAAAAAATAAAAAAAAAAGAACAAATTTACTGGGTAATGATATTAAATCACATCTAATTTAACTGTGTTGAGTAGTCCTTGGAGATAAACCCAACTTTATTTTAAATTCACTAATTATTGGGAGGGAAGTAAAAGATGAAGAATATATTTAAGTTTACTCTTTTTCTGCCAAGCAAGAGAAAGTGAGGGCATGTTTAGAAGCTATATACAACTACTCAGGGGAAACCTAGAAATACAAAACTAAAAATTGGAGCTATAACCCTTATCTCCAGAGTGTGGTATTATTGTCGAAACTGAGAAATTACTTTTCCTTCATGTGGATCAAAAGAACTATAAAAAAAAGTCTATGTTGTCCCATGCCCATAGTTATACATTGATGTTGATAGGCCAGCATTATATTAGACACAAGATGTCACAATTAATCTCAAAGTTGTGATCTCCTAATATAAACACTGACTTAACTTCTGACCATAATTCCTCACACAATGTATTCACGTTAAACATGACATTTTCTTACATATGTTTCACTGAGATAAAAAGTACAGCTTAATATCTTAGAACAAGAGCAAGACAAGGATGCCACCTCACCAAAGGTAGATAATCAATTTTTCACTAAATCAGTTCTGCATTATATCATGAGAGAAGAAATTGTTTAAACAAACCAAAGCTCTATAGAGTGAGAAAAGAAACATGTCACTCAGACAGTTTAAATTAATAATTTAACACAATATTGTATAAAGGGCAACAAATGCAGAATTAATATTAATACTTTGGATAGTTGCAAAGTTATTTTGTTTAGTGTTTTAAACCATAGAAGGATCACTTCAATCCATCAATTTATTCAGCAAACATTATTCAGCAAAGCATTCCAGATGTTTAAGATATCAGATTGGTTGCTGTGGAAGGTAAAGTTGTGACCCAGTGAACAGCTCAGGCCTACTATCCCTCATGCTTCTTTTTGTAGATTCCCAGTGATTTGTATTCTCATGGTTATTTTGGCTTCAAGGACTTGCTTCTACCGTATTTTCACCATCATTAGATTCCACAGCCCATGGGAATCCCTTCTTTTCTCACTAACTTGGGTATAGAATGGAATATCATACAAGGTATTTGCATGTACTAGGCTTTTTGAAAATTTGGCAAGATTAAGGAGTTTTATCTCACAGGGAGGCTAACAAATTAAATATTAGACAAATTTGGTCCTAAACATCTCTTGGCAATTCCCTCATGTTGCTCAGCTCATTTTCTGTTACCTCCATGCTCTTCTTTCTTTCCTGTCCTCTCTCATCAGCAGTTCTTTCAAATCAATCTCAGAATTATCATTTGCTTCTTATGCAGTGCCCAGTAGATATTTCTTCTCAAACCAGCTCAGGAATTTGGAGTCTAATTTTTCATAAATTGTAGCAAGTACCTTTCTAAACAAAGATTGTTAGTTCCCTAAGAACTTTGGTGACAGGTATAACTTTTTTCTTAAATCACTAAAAAAATGTGGAAGAGATTTGGTGCATTCTATAAAGAAGTTTCCATTTAATTATTATTAAAAAGCTAAAGTCTAAATATATTAATACTGTAGGCTATTTATTCTTTATCCTCTGAGAGAAAAAAATATGTTGTGTGTATTTGATCTTCCTGGGCATTTGACCTGTCAAGATCTTTTGATAAGGGAGAATAATTTGAATCAAGTTTCTACAATGCATTTTCATCTATTCCAAAATTATTATATCAATTTGTGCTAGTAAGACTCATAGGAATCCCACAAAGTTTTAAAGGAATTTGTATCTGCAAGATTTCTGTGGTGGTTTAACATAAGTTCACAAATCCTTTGACACTCCTCCCTCCAAGAAGTAGAGCCTAACTCCTCCACTTGAATGTGGACAGAAATTAATGATTCACTCTAACAACCAGAAAAAGGTAGATGTGACTGAGTCTGATTTCAAAGACCAGGCCATAAAAAACACTGAGACTTTCTTATTGTTCTCTTGAATTGCTCTCTCTGGAGAAAGTTAGCAGCCATTTCATGAGTACGTTCAAGTAGCCTGTGAAGAGATTTATGTGTCAAGAAAATGAAACTCCCTGCTGTAGGAATTAAGTGATGAACTGAGGAGTCCTGACATTAGTCATGTGAATGACTCATCTTGGAAGCAGATCTTCCTGCCTCAGCCTTTGGATGACCAATGCTCTTGTAGATATCCTGACTACAACCACATGAAAGATTCTGAACCAAAACCACCTAGCTAAGCCACTCTCAAACTCACAACCCATAGAAACTCTGAGATAATAAATATTTGTTGTTTTAAGACACAAATATTTGGAGAAATTTGTTATGCAACAATAGATAACTAAAACAGCCTCCAACCTTCTATAAATAGGAAGCAAACTGAGAAAGCTTCTCAAATGCAAGCATCAGTGATTTCTCTTGGAAAAGGAAAAAGAACTCAGAGGTCAGAACCAAGAACAAAGGAGGTGGGGTAAAGAGATGAGGAGAAAAATGAGGGAACTACTCCCAGAAGCAGAAATAGGTCCTAGTAAAGGTCTATTCCATGCCCCTAAGGTCAGGAGAACCTAATAACATACATGTTGGATTTTTAAATTACTGTTGAAGAGGGACTGTTATGTTCATTCTCCACTGCTTGAATAGAAACATTTACTGTAGTTAGTCTGTGCCTGCTACACATCTCCCTTGGGGTTATGGAAGGCAGATTAGTTTTCTTTAGTTCATATGAATCATACAAGCCTCACCCACAACTGGAGATATTGACATGATGAGATCCCAGACTTTAAGCCTGAGTCTACAATGGGATGAAAATCTTGGGAAGGGTAAATAGATTTTGCACATAAGAGGGATGCAAATAATTGTTGCTGGAGTGTGTACTGTGGTAAATGAAAATTGGCTCCATATCTTTGTCTTTTCTTCCATCAGGAGATGGAATCTAAGTTTTCTCATACATTGACAATTTGGTAGTTTTGTATTTCTTTATTGACTTAGTCCAGTTTTACTTATTACCATAATTAGGTAATTTATTTAAATATTATGTAAACCTGTGTTATTCAAAGTGTGGTCTGCAGACTGTACTGCATTGCCATCTGAGGTTTATTGGCTGACAGTGAGGTAAGTACAGAAATTGAGAGTGAGTATCTGGAATCTCTTACAGCAAGTTTAAATATGCCAAACATATAAACAGGATTAGCAGGTATGGTTTGGCAATTACATTTTGTTGGAAAATATGTTCTGATGGCTTAGAAGTAGTGACAGGAACTCATTTGAAGTAGCTACCAAGATTAAGGAGTCTGTGCCAGAAAGTAAATCAACATACTTCTTCCTTCATGAAGAAAGTCTCACAATGAAAAAATGTGATGTAAACCAAACTGTGTGATTATTGGCATGGTAAAAAATTGTGACTTATATAAAGGCTAATGTGTTAAAGTTGAAGATATTTTTAATTAAGCGATAATAAGGAGGTTGATTATAAACACTCTCATTGCTTGTTGAAATACAATGGTTACTGAGGAGAAAATTTCTTTTGGTAATATCTGAACTACAAAATAAATTCTTAGTGTTTTATGGAACTTTAAAAAATCAGTTTGATTCCAACTGGTTAAAGACATCATCATCTGTCTGATATTTTTGGTCTTTTTAATAATAGAAACACTCCATGTAAAGAAAGAATGGAACATGTTTCTCAATGGAAGATAAGAGCAGAATAAATGGCAAAAAAAAAAATTAGAATGGAATTTCTAGAGATGTTATGATGTGCCCCATTAGTGAACAACACATTAATGGAATAGGTGATGACTTTAATATTGCACATCTATGAAAATTTATCACCAAGCACCATAAGAATTTGTTAAAACATTTAAAATTTTATTTTTCCTCAAAAGAAGATTCATTCATAAGAAAGTCATGGATTTGGAATCTATTTCTTTCACCAAAAGATTATTTAACTATCACTTCACAGGAAACATTGTTGAAACTAACTACTGCTGAAAGATTAAAGATTAATTTTTGAAAATGCAGCACCCCACACATAATTTTGGATAAAAGTTTAAAAGAATATTCTGAGCTTACCAAAATTAATTTTTCTATCACCATTGTGTTTAAAAACAAAACAAGGAGCCTTTTGTGGATATGAATTATCCTCTGTGAATAGCATTAAATCAATCAAAACTATATTTAAACAATAATCAAACATTTATTACACTAAAATTTTAAATGCTGATATGTAGGGTGTGCATTCAAATGGTGCATCTGGCACTTAACATACATTATTGTTTCCTTCACAATTTTTGTTTAATTATAATTGCAGAATGACCAAGAGTTATAAATATGATAGTTCTTCTACATATTAATTGCCTAAAGACAGACTTTCATTGGACACGATACAGATTTTGTAATTATTTTCCTTTTGTTTCGTTTATATGTATTGGACTATAATTTCATGTCTGTTGAATTTAGTAATAAAAATTAGCATTTAGGGACTACCCTGGTGGCGCAGTGGTTGAGAGTCTGCCTGCCGATGCAGGGGACGTGGGTTCGTGCCCCGGTCCGGGAGGATCCCACATGCCGCGGAGTGGCTGGGCCCGTGAGCCATGGCCACTGAGCCTGCGCGTCCAGAGCCTGTGCTCTGCAGCGGGAGAGGCCACAACAGTGAGAGGCCCGTGTAGTGAAAAAATATATATGTATATAGCATTTATATTTTATATGAGTATACATTTTATTTTATTTTTGTAGCAATTCATTTTTATTGTATGTAACAAAAGCATCAGTCTGAGAAGAATTGAGGGGGGAAAAGGTCATTTACCACAGATCTTTTAGAATCACCATTGTAATCTATTGAAATGTATATACAGAGGGAGTTTTTAATCCCATAAAAATTAAGTTGAATGCTTTAGAAAAACTAAAAAACATGAGTTGCTTAAAAATGACTGTAAAATTAAGTGTGGGCAAGAAAATGAAAGAATAAAAATTAACATTTGAAATATCAAATTCTGCCTGCATATTGCTTCACAATGTTTCCCTTTTACTTTAAAAATTATGAAACTGAAAATTATGGATTGGGTATAGATTTTATCAGAGAGTCTGCACAGAACTCCAAGCAATTCAAACACAATGAAAAATATTTTTTCCTCCAAAGTTGGATTCAGTGATATACATTTGTATATTTTAGGTTAAAATTAGTTTTTAAGATATAAGCAACAAATGAAAAAGTAGATAAATTGGACAATATCAAAATTTTAAATTTCTGTGCATCAAAGAATCAACAAAGTGAAAAGGTAAGCCACAGAATGGGAGAAAATATTTATAAATCATATAAGGGATTAATTTTCAGAATATACAAAGAACTCATACAACTCAGTAGCAAAATAGTAAAAAACACAATTTTTAAAAGGGCAAAGGAGTTAAATAGACATATCTCCAAAAAACACATACAAATGGTCAAAAAACACATAAAAAGATAGTGAATATCACCAGACATTAATAAAGTACAAATCAAAACAGCAATATCAGTTTATATCCATTAGGATGACTATGATTAAGAAGAAAAAATGAAAAGGAAAGTAAGTGTTGGCAAGGATGTAGAAAAATTGGAACTGTTGTGCATTACTGGTGAAAATGTAAAAAAACGTGTAGCTTTTTAGGGGCTTCCTTGGTGGCGCAGTGGTTAAGAGTCCGCCTGCCGATGCAGGGGACATGGGTTTGTACCCCAATCTGGGAGGATCCCACATGCCGCAGAGTGACTAGGCCCATGTGCCATGGCCACTGAGCCTGCGCATCCGGAGCCTGTGCTCCGCAACGGGAGAGGCCACAACAGTGAGAGGTTCACGTACCGCAAAAAAGAAAAAAAAGTGTAGCTTTTTAAAGTTTAGTAGTTCCTCAAAAAGTTAAACATAGCATTACCATGCAATCCTGCAATTCCATTTGTATATATATACCCAAAACAATTGAAAACAGGTCTCAAACAGATACTTGCACACCCATAGTAGCATTATTCACAGTAGCTAAAAGGTAGAAATGACCCAAATCTCAATCAATAGATAAATGGATAAACAAAATGGATTATTCAGCTTTAAAAAGGATAAAATTCCAATACATGCTACAACATGGATGAACTTTGAAAACATGATGCTAACTGTATTGCTTAATGAGTACAGAGTTTCTATTTAGGATAATGCAAAAGTTCTGGAAATAGATAGTGGTAATGCTTGCACAACAATGTAAATGTACTTATTGCCACTGCAGTGTACATTTTAAAATGGTAAAGTTTATGTTATGTATATTTTGCCACAATAAAAATAAACTAAAAAATAGTTTTTAAGAAATCATGTACAATATTTATAATCCCTTATTTTAAAGAACACTTTTAAATAATAGACCTACTAATGATCCCAGTTAAGTCAGATAAAAAGGCTCTTTTTGAATGCCACTATTGAAAACTACTGTGTCCAGAAGTCAAGGAAATGAGTAAGAATTCAGAGGAAATTCTGTTCAAGGACAAAATAATGTAGTTTTAGACAGAAAGTCCCCCAAGCTATAGGCCAAAACATATTACAGAAAAGTAATACACCACAAATTAGGTTAATAAATAAATATCATTATATTTTCATATCTTTTTTGATGGATCTAATCCACTTTGTTGTCCATGTAATACAGTATAATATAATATAATTAGACCCTCCAACTTGTTTTTATTTAATTAGTTCTCCCTGTATTCTTATAAAACATCTTTTTACCTACTAACTAACCTCAAACAGATTTTTTTTTTAATCTTTACTAGAGTGTAATTGCTTTACAATGGCGTGTTAGTTTTTGCTTTATAACAAAATGAATCAGTTATACATATACATATGTTCCCACATCTCTTCCCTCTTGTGTCTCCCTCCCTCCCACCCTCCCTATCCCACCCCTCTAGGTGGTCACAAAGCACCGAGCTGATCTCCCTGTGCTAATTTTTTGGAGAGAGATGTTTTCACTGGTGATGTTGTTTACTACCAGTCATCCCTTCCTTATTGACAGAACTCTGATTTTGTTTGGAATAGCAGTATGATCATCTGAAATTTGGCATTCCTATCCTCTCTTGCATTGAGGGGTGGCCATGTGACACAATCTAGCCAGTGAGTTAGATGGTGAGGATTTCTGTGAAAGCAGTTTTCCTGATACCAGAACTTTCCTTCCTTCTTGTGGTTTCTTTACTTTTATTCCTAAATAAATGGCAGAAATAAGACTGGAAGTAGCTGCACCATTTTGCTGCCATCAGGTGATCATGAACAGTAATTCACACTAAAAACAATAGAAAAAACCAAGGGCCTAAAATATGTATGATATTGTAGCACCAATACACAGCCATAGATTTTGTAGCTCTAGACTTCTTGTTATGAGAGAAAAACATAACTTTCATTTTATTAAGTCCCATTGTCTGATCTCCATAACATGCAGCTGAACCCAAACCTAAAACAGTTCTGGATCGTTTAAATTTCATTTTTAAATTCTACTAGAGTTGTGTAGCTTTGGAAAAGTTCAACTGTAGATCAAGAAAAAGAATTGTAAAATAAAGCCTCTGGAAAAAGCCCAAAATTTAGAAAAGACTCTTGAGGCTTTAAAAATAAGATAATTAAGATTCAAGGGGATCAAGGGGATGGAGGAGTAGGATGTGGAGCTCACCTACAACCGCAAATAGATTATAAATACATCTATATGTGGAAAGATTCTCACAGAACATCTACTGAATGCTGGCAGAAGACCTCAGACTTCCAAAAAGGCAAGAAAGTCTCCACTTAACTGGGTAGGACACAAGAAAGAAGAAAGAGAGAGAGGAAGAAATTGGCGGGGGTGAACCTGCACCTCTGGGAGGGAGCTGTGAAAGAGGAAATATTTCTGCATACGGGGAAGTCCCCTCACTGGTGGGGAGATCAGCTGGGACATGGAGGAGCTTCAGAGCCTCAGAAGAGAGCTCAGCAACCTGTTTGAGGAGGGCAAAGCAGAGAGAGACCTGCACAGACAGTCAGTGCTGTCACCTGGCACTCCCCAGCCTGACATGCTAGTCTGCTGGGGTGGATGGGGGCTGGGTGCTGAGGCTCAGGCCTTTGGCTTTGGAGGTCAGACCCAAGGAGAGGACTGGGGTTGGCTCTGTGGAGGAGGCTAAGTTGTGGTTCACCACAACCATGGGAGTATGGGGTAGTATGAGAAGAAACCTGGGCATGGCAGAGAGGCAAGTCCCCATTGTTGGGGGTGCGGTGAGGGTGGAATGGCCATAGGAGCTTCGTTCTCCATGTGCGTGCTCTCAGGGGGCAGGGCAGCACATATACAAGCTCCAGGAGTAGGCACAAGCTGCAGCTGCCATCTTGGACTCTAGAGGCAGGCATGGAGCACCACTGCTGCCACCAAGGGTCCCACTACTGGGTGCCTAAAGCTGTCCCATCTTCCTGGGAACATGCACAGGCCACACACCTGCACACACCCTATGAAGGGGATAACATGGGATAAGGGTCAGCACATGCTGAGGAAAGAGATGACAATCATCCAAACCAAAAACAGCCCTCATGCCAAAAAAACATTAAACCCATGCAAGCTATGCAGGGACACTCCCACATATAAATAGCCTTCCAAGGCTACAGTAGATAGTTGTTTCTCTTAAACTCACAGTGTAAGAGAAATATAAACAAAATGAAGAGGCAGAGGAATGACTCCCAGCTAAAAGACCAAGAGAATTCCCCTGAAGGAACAAACAATGAAGCAGACCTCTTTAATCTAATAGACACCGAATTCAAAAAGGAGGTAATGAAAATAGTGAAGGAACTAAGAAAGGCTATCAACAGAAGGCAACTTACTGTAAAAAGGAACTAGAAACTATAAGGAGGAGCCAAGAAAAATTAGCAAATTTATTTGCCAAGACAAAAGCTGAGTTAAAGGCAGTGAATAGCAGAATGAATAATGCAGAAGAGAGAATGAGCGATCTGGAAAATATAATAATGGCAACAATTAATCAAAATAGCAGACAGAAAACCAAATTAAAAAAAAAAAAAGAAAGCAATATAAGAGACCTATGGGATAATATAATGTGTGCCATCTATGCATAACAGGGATTCCAGAAGGATAAGAAAGAGGAAAGGGGGTTGAAAATGTTTGAAGAAATTATGGCTGAAAACTTCCAAAACCTAAAGAAGAAAACAGATATCCAGATACAGGAAGCATAGAGGGTCCCAAACATTATGGACCCAAACAGACCTACATCAAAACATTATACTAAAAATGGCAAAATTTAAAGATAAAGAGAGGATTCTAAAGTCAGCAAGGGAAAAACAAAGAGTTAATTACAAGGGAATGCCCATAAGGCTGATTTCTTTGCAGAAACGCTGCAGGCCAGAAGGGAGTGGCAAAATATATTCAAAGTCTTGAAAGGGAAAAATCTCCAACTACAATACCCTACCCAGCAAGATTATCATTTAGAATAGGAGGAGAAATAAAGAATTTCTCAAACAAGCAAAAACTAAAAGAATACAGCAATACTAACCTTAACCTAAAAGAAATATTGAAAGGTCTTCTCTAAATAGAAAAGAAGCAAGAAAATATAGGAAGAAGGAAATCACAATTAGAAAGTAAATCACTTAAATTAACCAGTATACAGATCAAAAAGAAAAAATAAAACTATTTGTAAAAGCAATGATAAAGACACAGAACAGCAAAAGGATAAACATTAAGATATAAAAATGATATCAAAATCATAAAATGTGGGAAAAGAGGGTAAGAAAATGCAGATTCTTTTTCTTTAATGTTTGTACATATATGTCTATCAGTCTAAAGCAAGCAGATATAGTAAGGGGTAAACATACTTAAAAAAAGGGCAACCACAAATCAAAAACATACAATAGATTAACAAAAAAACAGAAAGAAGAGAACACAAGCATAAAGTAAAAAGAATTCATCAAACCACAAAAAAACAAAACAAATAAGAAAAAGAAAGGAATTAAGAAACATAGAATCAACTGGAAAACAAGGTTTAAAATGGCAATAAATATTAATACA
Source organism: Monodon monoceros (assembly GCF_005190385.1). NCBI lineage: Eukaryota > Metazoa > Chordata > Mammalia > Artiodactyla > Monodontidae > Monodon > Monodon monoceros. The sequence continues at coordinate 28,246,698 of NW_021703784.1, forward strand.
TATGTATCAATAATTACCTTAAATGTCAATGGACTGAATGCTTCAATCAAAAGACATAGAGTGGTAGACTGGATAAAAAACCAAGAGCCTACAACATGCTGCCTACAAGAGACCCACCTTAGGGAAAAGGACACACATAGATTGAAAGTGAGGGGACAGAAAAAGATATTTCATACAAAAAGAAATGATAAGAAAGCAGAAGTTGTAATATTCATATCAAACCAAATATACTTTAAAACAAAGGCCATAAAGAAAGATAAAGAAGGACACTATATAATGGTAAGAGGATCAATACAAGAAGAGGATTTTACATTCATCAACATATATGCACCTAATATAGAAACACCCAAATACATAAAACAAATACTAACAGACATAAAGGGAGGAATTGATGGGAATACAATAATAGTAGGAGTCTTTCACACCCCACTCACATCAATGGACAGATCTTCTAGAAAGAAAATCAATAAGGCAACAGATAGAACAGTTAGACTTAACTTATATTTTCAGGGCATTACATCCAAGAAAAACCAGAATACACATTCTTTTCAAGTGCACATGGAACATTCTCTAGGATTGACCACATACTAGGGCACAAAACTAACTTCAACAAATTTAAGTGTATAATAATTATTTCAAGCATCTTCTCTGACCACAATGACATGAAACTAGAAATCAACCATAGGAAAAGAAATGAGGAAAAAAAATTACATGGAGACACTGTTGGTGGGAATGTAAGTTTGTACAGCCTCTATGGAAAACAGTATGGAAGTTCCTAACAGAACTAAAAATAGAACTACTATATGATCATGCAATGCCACTCCTGAGTATATACCCAGACAAAACTATAATTCAAAAACATACATACACCCATATGTTCATAGCAGCACTATTCACAATAGTCAAGACATGGAAGCAACCTAAATGTCCAGCTGAAAGGATATAGGACATGTGGTACATATATACAATGGAATACTACTCAGCCATAAAAAAACAATATAATGTCATTTGCAGCAACATGGATGCACCTAGAGATTATCATACTAAGTGAAGTAAGTCAGAAAGAGAAAGTCAAATACCATATGATAGCACTTATATGTGGAATCTAAAATATGGCACAATTGAACCTATCTACAAAACAGAATCACAGACATAGAGAACAGACTTGTGGTTGCCAGAGCAGAGGGGTGGGGAGAAAGGGGGGATGGACTGGGAATTTGGGGTTAGTAGATGCAAACCATTACATTTAGAATGGATATACAACAAGGTCCTACTGTATAGCACAGGGAACTATATCCAATCTTCTGGGATAAACCATAATGGAAAAGAATATTTTAAAAGAGTGTATATATGTGTATAACTGAGTCACTTTGATGTACAGCAAAAATTAGTACAACACTGTAACTCAATTATACTTCAATAAAAAAAGATATGGAACATTAAAAATCAAAGACAATAATATTGTAAGGTTCTCATAAAGAAGATGCAGTTGACAATACCAACATAAACAAATAAACCAAGGGTGGAAAAATAGTGATATCCATGGCAGGATGGGGAAGGAAGACAAAACTTTCTGAATTAGAAGAGACACATGTTTATGGCCAAACATGCACATGCAACAGAGGAGCTACCCCCATTGTCCACCTGCTGTCCCTTCAATTCCTCCTTCTGAGTACTTGATATCTGGTGAGGAGCCTTCCTTCTTGGCTTTCATTCAATTTTTTATCTGGGAAACATCACCCAAATGCTCCCAAGTGAAAGGAAAATTCAACTTGACGTTAGTGAGTGACAGCATACCTGTCTGATGAGCAATTTCCTTAAAAAGCTGTGTTAAAATAAATACTGGAGTTTTCTGTGGAATACCTCCCAACATTTTCCTCTGGCTGCAGAGTCCAGTCTTCTATTGCTTCCATGAAGAAGGCACATTTATAAGAATGGGAAATATGTACAAAATAAACTTTTGCCCCTTTTTTAATAGAGTAAATGTCTCATACACACAAACACACACACACACACCCCAACTCCTCTGGTCTAGGTTAAGCCCATAAAACAATAGATAATGCTCTCAAGTTTACCCATACCTCTAGTTAGCCTATAGACTTTATTAGATAAGAGAGCCACACCAAACACCTCATAAGACATCATGTTCATCATGTTCAAAATGGTTAGGAAAGAAAGTTTGGTGTTTTCTTCTAAAATATATGAAGCTTAGTTGATGAAGAGAAAGCTGTATTGTGTAAAACAATGATTCATCTCTTTGTATCCACTGAGATTGCATTTTCAAGCACTTCCAACATACATTTATCAATGAGTTTGCCACCCAGGTCTTAAGAAAAAGGAATTGCTGCCACGAGTCCTCTGGGTAGGGTAACCATGCCATTACTTGAGTCAGCTTCTTAAAGAATGCTCTCTGTTTTGAAGTTTCCTACAATCGGACACCAGATCATGAGGTGACCCCAAGTATAAGGTAGCTAAGCAATGTAGGGTGCAGCTGACTCTTTTAGACTTACCAAATATTTCACAATCTCAGAATCATTCTCTCTCTCACTCTAAAAATAAAAAGAAGAAAAAGAAAAAGTTGAAAGAGCATGAGAGAAAGAAAGACTGAGAATATTTTACAAACAAGCCAACCATTTTAAAATAAATTTGCCAAGGTGAATGTAACTGTTGTCCTAATTCAGAGAAGCGTTTTGAAGACAAAACTTACTTCCCTCTCCATAGAAGTCTCTATTCTGAATGTCCCACTCTATCCCTCATCTAAATGTCTCCATGGATTCTTTTTCATATCAAATATTTATTACCAAGTACCTCTCTGTCCCTGAATACACCCAGATCACTCCTATCTTAAAAGCATCTTCCCTTGATGTTACAAACTATGCAAAATTTTGTTCTAGTTCTCCATTATATTTCATTCTCAGAATTCTTGAAAGATCAGGCTCTTTCATGAAGCCTTTAACTCCTCTCTATCCAATAAAAGCTTAATCCCTTGCAATCTGATTTCCACCTCCACAACTGCTAAAACAGCATTATCAAATGTCACCAAATATAACAGCTGGTCTCAAGCCTCAACATAAATCCCTCTCTTCCCTCAACTTCATTAACCCTACAGCCAAACGGCACAGATTTGTCAAAGCATTTGACCAGTAGAATGAGTTCCTAGATCCCTATGAAGTTCAAGAGAAGTTCCCCACATAAGGATAATCTTTTCCAAAGGACTTTAGTCACAGAACAGGCAGTCTTCAAGGAAAGATTTCATTGTGAAAACATACAGACCATGACTAAAAATATTTATATCCATGAGGTAGAGAAAATTGTAAGAAATCCACTTGCCAGACCTCAAATTGTCCATTAGACAGTTTATAATGTCCAGGAGTGGTACAAACAGGCTTCCCAGTGTTCTACTTTGAAGATGCAGGGCAAGTGAGGTTGGCACCTTTTGCAGCCTCATTAATGTTTCCCCACCAATACTGATTCATGAAAACTATCATTCTGTCAGTGGACCAATGGTTTAATGCTTGTACAGTGGTGAGGAGTGGGAATTTTAGACTGTCTTGTAGGACTGGGTTGTTATTTAGTCCAAACCAGAGCTTTCTCTTATCAAACCAATAATTGTTTAATTCCCAATCTTTTTTTTTTTTTTTCTTTCTTTCTGAGGCCATTTTGGGCTCTCTAGCCAGTTTTTCCTTTGTTATCTTTTAGGGAAATATTCCTTTGGACCATGACAGTGGTTTGGCTGCTGTTGGTCCATTTAAGAACATCATTTCTTGCAGAAATATCAGCAAAGTGATTTCCCCTAGCTTCCAGAGAGTCAAGTTTCAAATGTCCTGGAATTTTAATAATAGCTGAGGCAGCAGGTACAAGTATTCCATTCAATAATTCCTGGACATAGGGGCCATTTTTAATTTCATTTTTCACGGGAAGTCACTCCCACAACATTCCAAAATCATGAGCTACTCTGAAAGCATATGTACTATCAGTATAAATATTGAAGTTTTTTCCTTGGCTAAAGTACAAGCCCATGTAATAGTCTGTTGGCCTGAAGTAGCCATAGGTAAAGATTGTGCCTCAATAACATCAAAAGGAGTTGTAATATCATACTAGCACAATATTTCCCATCATCTACTTTTAAATAAGAACCATCAATGAACCAAGGGAAGGCACTGTTACCCAAAGGAATTTCTTGTAAATTGTTACAAGGAGTCAGGAGGTGGTCCATTAGAGTTAAGCAGTTATGAAGGACTTCAGTGGTGACGTAAGGGAGGAGAGTAACAGATTTAAGATTATTAACAACATAAAAGAATTATGTGAGAAGCAGTTAACAAAAGGAGTTTATAGGAGGTGAAAAAGTGGGCTGAGAAGTATTGAGTGTGATCAGAATTCAGAAGGGTTTCTACTGCATGAGGTACAGAAATGGTTAAAGGTGATCCAACAATGATTTTCTTGGTGACCTTAACCAAAAGAGCAGTGGCCATAATGTCTCTAAGGAAAGGGCGGGGGGGACCCAAACACGACAGGGCTCAGTTGCTGGCTATAATATCCTATGGGTTGATGGTTGGCCCAGTGTTTTGGGGTGAATATCCCAAGGGCATTCCCTTCTTTGTCATATACAGAAAGGAAAAAGGGAATCTGACAATAAGGATGTCCAAGGGCAAGTGTGTTCATCAAACTCTCCTTTAAGGCCTTAAAGACTATGTCCTCTGTTTCTTCCCATAAGATTGGGTTAGGTTTGTTATTGCTGAGTAAACCTTATAGAGGTTTGGCCATAAGAGAGAAATTTGGAATCCAGGTTTGGCAATAACCAAACAGCCCAAAGAAACCTCATCAGTTGACCCTTAGTTTTGGATTTGGGGAAACTTAGGACACAATGAAGACTATTTGGATGTAGGTGCAGCCCTTGTTTGAATAACTGATGTCCTAATATCAAACCTGGGTTTGCACAAACTGCAATTTGTTTTTGGAAATTTTATGTCCCTTTAAGGCTAAAAGTTTAGCAAGTGGATGCTGTCTTCCTATGAGGAGGCTTGAGAAGGAAAACAAAGAAGCAAATCATCCACATACTGCAAGAAAGTAGAACCTCTAGGGTTATGTTATCCAGATCAGTCTTCAGGATTTATGAGAAATAAGGACTCTCAGTAAAACCCTGAGGCATTACTGTCCGGGCGAATTGTTTTTCTTCCCAAGTGAGACAAAAATGTATTGACTAGCTTCACCAACTAGAATACTGAAGAATGCACTGCATAAATCAATTGCAATAAAGAATTTAATTCCTATTAGTAACAAATGAGGGTTAGGAACAACATGGTGTCCACGGGCAACAATGTTGTTTATTGCTTGGTGGTCCTGAAAAAACCTCCACCCTTGGCCCTTATATTTACTCACTAGCAAGTGTTACAGGGCTAGTAAAAGAGATTAGGGGGTCTTGAGGCTTATAATATTCTATTATGGGCTTTATGCTTTGAGAGGCTTCATTATTTATAGGGTATTGATTAATAGTAGGAAAAGATTTTCATTGGTCTATCTGAATATTAATGGGGAGTGCACTGTGAATTTTACCAAGGAAAGTGATATCTGATTCAATAGGGACAAATTATCAGTGTTTCCAAAATCTGCTCTAGTACCATCAGAGATGGAGCAAATGAAAGATGTCCAAGGTCATTTAAATCAACTGGTGGTTTACTACCATGACTACTGTCAATTTCTAGAATTATTCCTCCCTTTTGAGAGAAATACATTCTGTCAATATACTTCTCTAAGAAATTTTGTCCTAAGAACTGGCTAGGGGTGAAGGAACTAAGGATAAAAGTGTGGGTATCTCTCAATGACCCTGAACAAAAATGAACAGGTTTAGAAATAGGACTCTCTTGAGGTTCATTAGAGAGCTCCACTATCTGAAATGTTTTAGCACTCCAAGGCAGGAACTGTTTTATAATACTGGGGTTAAGTATCAAAAGTGTGGCTCCAGAGTCAAGTAGGACTAGAAGAGATTCATCCCCAATGTAGAGATATGTTTATCCAAGCCTATTAAGTTTAAGAGGGAACTGTTGGCAGAACCCCCGTAGTTCTCGTAGCTCCACCATTGACAGTTGGGAGGACATTGGAAAGACTGGTTAGAGAGTGAAGGTACCTAAATGTCTTAAATTTGTAAAAATCTCTTTTCCCATATCCTGTGCCTTTGCAATAATAGCAGGAACTATGAGGGTTTTGGATTTGTTTAGGAGTTTTCATTCTCTGGAGTTGAAGATTAAGAATTTTGGTGGTCTTCCTTAGAGGTAACTCACCTAGCATGCAAGAGAGATGATTTGCCAGAATAACTGAAGCTGGTGTGAACATAGTTTCTCATTCCATCCTGGTCCTCTTCACTAAAAGGGAAAGATCCTGGTTTAGCCCATTAATAAACATAGTGTTAAAAGCTACTTGGGTGGAATAAACATTTGCAGACCAGAATTTTCTTTAAAAATAATCTGAAGTCTACTGTAGTAATCATGAACAGGTTTGTCAGATTTTTGTGTGCAAGCCTGAATTTTGTCCCAATCATCAGGCTTTGGAGAATCCCTAGGAATTCCTTGATGAAGTCACCTAGCAATTGCCTGAACCTGATTATATAGTAAGTTAGTGGGCTCGTCTCCCTCTTTTAATTCTAGAGATCTCTCAGGATTTTCTCAATTAGCAGTTTTCTTCTAATGCTGGGCCTGGTCTTCACTGATAAGCATAGGAACTTGCTGATATAAGTCAGAGAAACCAGGTTGCTAAGTTTAAATGTTTATATTCAATTCCTCTGCAAATCTATGATGATTTTGGGTTACTTTGGGAAAATCTTTGACTGTGGCTCGCAGTTCAGCTTTAGTCCAGTGAGTACAAGAAATTAAGGACTTAGCCTCTGAATCCTCAGAAGCCTTTCTTTTAAAGGGACAGTTTCTGACAAGTTCAGAGAAAAAGGGAATGGGGAGAGTTTCAGAGAAAGGCGATAGAAGTCTGGCGATAGAATTAGTACAAGGGATTTGAGGATATAGTGGAGGTGTAGGAGGTATAGAAGGGAAGGAGAAAAATGACATTGGAGGCAGAGTCTAGTCACAAGGAGCTGAAGGACAGAGATAAGAAGGTGCCAGAGGCAAAGATTGAGACAAAGAAGCCACGGAAGAACAGCCAATTAGGGAGACATTTTATCTTTTTTTTTTCTTTAATTTTGACTTCTTGATTTATTAGATTACTACATGGTAGAAATAACTTTTATTTAAACACCTTTATTGGAGTATAATTGCTTTAAAATGGTGTATTAGTTTCTGCTTTATAACAAAGTGAACCAGCTATACATATACATATATCCCCATATCCCCTCCCTCTTGCATCTCCCTCTCACCCTCCCTATCCCACCCCTCTATGTGGTCACAAAGCGCCAAGCTGATCTCCCTGTGTCATGTGGCTGCTTCCTACTAGCTATCTATTTTACATTTGGTAGTGTATATATGTCCATGCCACTCTCTCACTACATCCCAGCATATCCTTTTCCCTCCCCATGTCAAGTCCATTCTCGACATCTGCATCTTTATTCCTGTCCTGCCCCTA